>NW_028185150.1:6090154-6322959 GCF_003343005.1 Rhea americana
GCCTGATATTTTCCTCTACCAACACTAAGAAATCAAATACAGCATAGTGCTATGCAACTCTGCTGCTTCCTCTTCTTTTGCAGGAAATCGACTCCTGGCACTTGATTTCTTGATCACTAACACCTGAACACTGTGCAGGAGCTGAACATCACGAGGCACAAGGACCTCAGTCATCCTTAATCATTAATGAAAGCTCACAGAGTAATGGCAAGGGGTCAATAGATTTATACCCACTTCTGTCCTAAGCTTGGTTGACTAAGTATCTCAGGAAATGATGCATGCTGAGAGACAACGTGTTGCTTCTAGAAGCTCTGATTCAATATTATGAGAACCAACAAGTAGTAACAGGCAATTTGGCAAGATCATCAAACAGGGCTGGCTGGCTGGCATGTGGCAGGATCCTTGAAGGAAGAACATGGAAAATAAATGTCATCCACTTCCAATTGCTATGCTGCCTTGGGAGCACAATCAGATGAGGAATCCGTTAATGTAAAATATGGGCAATCCTATTTTATTAGATACTATGGACAGAGAGGAAAGGAGGACAAGGAAAGCAGTACAAAATTTTATTGGATACCCCAATGGTTAGTTTTAGACCTCAAAAAAAAAAAAAAAAAAAAAAAAAAAGCCAGAAGGCCTAGATTATCTCATCTCACGTTGTGTATATCACACACTCTTAAATGTCATCTAGTTATCTATGTATTGAGCCCATTAATTTATTCCTAGCTGAAGCATAACTTGTGTTTTGGCAAAAGCATTAATCATGCTCACTGTTAGAAATGTGTGCCTTCTTGCTGTTTTGAAATCGCTTTGGGTTCCAGCCATCAGTTCCTGTTTTGCCTTCTCCAAAGCCAAACAGGACAGTATCTCACAAACAAAACAAAAGGACCTCAGAACTCTCTTTAAGTGTAATTACTGAAATACACAAAGGATAATCATAGTCCTGGATCCGAACACACTCATTAACGCACCTGTCATTTAAACAGCTTCCACCACTTCTACTCAAGTGGAAAACCAAAATACTCTATACCATAAAAGTGTTGCGAGGAGATTTTCTGGAGTTACTGGAATATTAGTCGGGAGACTCTTCATTTGCCTAGTTTGCTGTAGTGATTGCTTAAGCCTGTACATCCAAATGCTGCTATAACAACACTAGCTTTAAATACACATATGCCAGTACAAAAGTTTTTGTTTGTCCTTTATTGCTTRAAGTGGTGTTTTTTAAGGCACTCAATATTTTAGACAGCACATAACTGCTAAGAAAATGTTTCCTCCTACTGCTAATTTACTCTGACAGCTCTTAGAGCAATGCATTGTCAAGCTGCCTTTCTGCCATGTGATTCCTGTTGATTTTAACAGGAACCACTCAGCAAAAACCTTGGTGGAGTCACCTCAGTAACTCTAGATGTTTGCAGATTATGTATTTGTATCAGAGCTGGTTCTCTGGACTCCTCTTCCAGCCTCTAGAGAGAAGATTCATACAGAGCAATCCCTCTGACTGATCTTAAGCTTCACTGAAATGAGGTGAATAGTCTCCGATAAATGTTTTTTCCTTTCCATTGACTACCTAAGATTGACTTGCTGGGTTGTGTGCATCTACCCTATAGATGCCTACAGCTCAATGGCATGAATCYTCATGCCTTGATCTCACTTAGAATTACTTGAGATTACTTGAATTATCTTACAATTACTAGTATCCAAAATTTTCAGTAAACAGTCGCAGAGTAGCAGCATCAGCCAGTCAGGGATCAATGCTGGTAGAAGCCTCTCTGTTTCATGAGGTGTCCTATGCTGATGCTTGGATTTTGATGTTCACCATACCCCAAGTTCGGCAGTCACYCACCCTTCCCCTGCAGCACCTGGGCACTTGGGCAGCCCACCAGGAGGTCCCAGGACCTGCAGCTAAGAGGGATGCACTGGCACCATCGCAGCCCCTCAGGGGCCTCATTTCAAAGCAGAGAGGAAGATTGGGAAAGAAATGTTTTACAAGCCAGAAATGCRTGCACTGCTGGCTGGGAAAAACTGCTAGGCAAAGAGATCTGCCTTTCAGTATTATTTTCCTTCTTTAGTAACTGGATTTGGAGGGAGACAAAAGATCACTGGTTCAGATAAACCTCTTAATGGAATAAACAGAGAGGAGCGAGCCTGGGAGCTGATGCAGGGAGCACCTCATATTTTCAGGGCTGAAAACATGATGACCAGATATACCCTTTCACAGAGTGCCATCCAAAGCTCTTTTGTGTTTCTAATCACACAGGAAACTAAGAAACCCTACTGGCAGGCAATAACCTTTAAACTGAAGCTAAATGAGGAAAGGAACTTATTTTTTCATCCTATCCAACAACAACAAAAATCACCTGCTTACTGCAGGTCAATAGCAGCAATGAATGTGAAGAAATGATTTTAAGTGATCAGAGTAGCACATCTGCTCCTCTTTCAGACTTCCACTAAAGCACCAGTTTTTCTGATTCCTCTGAAAGATTATATCACGTCATTCAAAACCAGGCCTGATCTGACCTGCCATAAAACAAGTTGCAATCCAGCACAATCATTATCTGAAACAATATGTCACTATACAGGTACAGCACTAGGAATGTGGGTAGCAAAGCACCATTGCCCCGGTTCCCATTCTGGGGGTAACAAGACGCTGTAGCTGGCACCTGCCCACTGTTCCCACAGAACAGGCGTCRCTTATTCTGCCTTCCCCGGGGTAGACGCGGAAAGCAGGCAGACGCAGCTCTACAGCAAACCCTTTTAGCTAAGGTGTATGCAGGATCCCCCGYCTCCGCTTCCCGTGGCACCTCGCAAGGCAGCGGCGGCGGTGTCGCTCTGGAGGAGACCATTACCAACAATGGCTGCAGCTCCGGCATGGGCGAGAAATGGGATTTCATTATAACCGCATTCAAAGGTATTTCAATCAGCACTGATTGCTGCCTCTTTTTAAAGCAGAAATAATCTACTGAGCAGATTCACTGGTTGTGGGAATCACACCCCATGATTTCTCACTCCCCGGTCTCTTTTTCTTCTTACAGAAACAGTGCACGCACTCTGCTGCTCATCTTTCGGCATTGCCTCTGTGTAACCTGAAGCATTTAGGAGGCTGGATTTTGTTATAGTTAATTAGCCACACATTCTCTCTCTCTCTCTCTCTTTTTCTTCCCCCCCCCCCTTTTCTTAAATCAACATTAAAACAACGTAGAGGAATTTAACAGTAGTGACGCATCGCAGCTGGACAGACTTGCCATCTTGTTGTCCATAATATAGGTTCAGTGTCATTTTCTGCCGCTTCTGACTTTTCCCCAGTCCTGACTCACTGGTGTGCCTTGGGGATCCACACCAAGGAACGAGATATTCATCAAACTACCACTTGCACCTTGTTCTTTAGCATCTTAATCTCAAGTGCAAACTGTGACGACTGCTCTTTGGAGGCAAGCATTTACTTTGCTAACTGAAACTGGACTGAAACCACCAAAAAACCTCCCAGCACAAGTGATAATGGTTACTGTTAACCTGGCATAGATTTAATCTGGAAGTAAGAGCATTAGAAGAACCACATCATGTAGTTCATTAATAGCCATCCTGTCATTCCTCAGTCATGCTTACAGGAAAAAAATGATTTTACAGAGCCAAAACATGGCACGAAAATGTCACCACAGCATTTTCTGTAATTATAAACTGAGACACAGTGGCTGTGACAAATCCTTAGTTTTCTCTGTGCTTTTTGGGGTAAACATTTGTTAAATACAGCTAAAAATAAAAAGAGATACAAATGTATTTGTGAAATTGTACATACATATGTACATCTATGCATATATAAAAATCTGTAACCGAATAATTTTCTTTTATGCAGGTGCCTAAAGGCAACATGACTATTTTAGAGCGATACAAGTCCATAACTGTTGTCCTCCTTCCAGTACTGAAGCCAAACTCAATTACTTCTTAAGGTCTGGTAATGAGAAAACACAAATACTAACTCAAACCATCTTCCACTAGCGGGTTTGTATTTTCCACAAATTTTTCCATTTAGACTACTCAATCCATGCAAATCCCTCTGCCCCAAGGCTGCAGTGGCAGAGTCTTTCCCTCAAAATAGGAATATGCTGCTGGCTTTCAGACTGCTCTCCCTACTCCCGTACTACATATCACAAGAAAGCCAATTACAGCCTTTTAATACCTTTAAAATCAAAATGCCAGAAATTGGTGTGAGATATATTCCCTGAATCTTCTGGAACCTGACAGAGGCTGGGGATATACGTCCTGGCCTGGGCCACCGCGGAAGCAGCAACCCTGCCTGCAGAGATTTAAAAAGAAATTACCCAATTAAGATGTAATAGCCCTCCAGCCTTCCCAGGCTGTGAATGAGAGCAGACATATTTACAATCACAGAGTATCATAAAATTCCATCCAGTTATATCAAATCAGCAGGGCTAAATTAGCCAGCAACATCCTGATTAGGTGCTCCGGGTGCGTGTGCGTGAGTGTGTGTGTGTTGGATGATTTATGATAAGACCAGTTAGAACTGTCAAAAGAGATCTTAAAATGACCTTCCAGGGGAAAAAAGGGTGGAAGAGAGGGATATTGTGGTTTCAGGAAGACAATTGTACAGCCTTACTGTGAAGGATCACGGTGAACAGAGGTGAAGATTGCATTTGTCAACGTGTTTGTATGATGAATACTTACCCACACAAACCCCACGCACACGTACACAGGCACGCACACACAAAGCAATCAAAGTTCACTTGGTGTTGAGGAGTTTTGTCGTGGTGTTGTGGAATCTTATTTATGCTCGTGAACAGTGAAGAACTGTGCGAGCACAGCAAAGTGGAGTTCCCTGTTTATCCAAAGGTCAGAGATGACTGTAGGCAGGCGGTCCAATTACCCTTCGGGGGAGGGTGGAGGAGGAATCTCCTCTTCCTCCTTCTTCTTCCCCCTCTTGTTCTCTCCAGCTAGTTTAGGGAAAATGGCAAACAGAAATTTAAAACAGTGCTGCATAAAGGAGGCTGTTGGTCTTTTTGCTTCTGAAGAGAGCAGCAGCACTATATGGTAGGAGGATAATGTGTTTGTGAACCCAAAACATAAATCACTGCCTTCCTAATGCAACTGTGGAGGGAGGGAAGACACTCCCTGCAGCCAAGAGAGCAACAGCAACAGCGTCTCAGAGGTGAGGCAGATTTGAACGGGATTTTCCTTTTCACCAAGCCTCAGCCGTTTCCGCTTCTCCAGCTGTTCATGATGTTTTTCTCCCCAGTACATGCCCTAGCTCCTGCACTCCTGGCCTCCCTGAAGCCTCCCTTGTAGCTGACCGCCTGGTCCCACAAGGTGTCACACCTTCCAGGAAGGGCTTTCCATGCTTGTCAGCTCCTCCTTGCACCGTAATCCTGCAAAGGAAATATTTTTACAGGGCAGTAATGCGTGTCAGCTTTCACCTTCCCTAAAATATGGATGAGGAATGGTTTCAGTGATTGCGCACAAAATGAAAAAGCTCTTACACCATCCCCCCCAAAGAGAGAAGATTGTCCTCTAGGCCATCATTATAGCATACTAAAATATATATATATATATATATAAATGACAGTACTTTACACCAAACACAGTTTCTGAGGAGAACGTGCACTGGGAAGATGAACACCCCATCAGCTGTTCATGATCTAGATGTTCTGCAGTTGTTAGCTCTTAGGAAGCTACTACTATTATTATTACTATTATTATTATTCCGATTCTACTAAGCAAATGGGAATTTTCATTTGCCCTTCATCTGGGATTTCCTGTGCATCCAAGATGCTGCTGAACAATCCAATAACAAGCAGTCGTATTGCCAAGCAACGGAGTCAGAGCCTGCAGTCACTCGCAGCAAGTCTGAGTGTTAGCCTTGGCCTGAGAACCAGCTTATCTCCATGAGGTGGAGTCTGCTGCTCCTGATGCACAGTTCATGTGCAGGCAAAGACAGTGTGGCCTTTGAGGTCAGGGGGAAGTCTTGCAGATTGAGACTTAATCTGAGCAGAGATTTCTGGGTATAATTCTCTCTACTGCACACAACTGAGGTATGCCAAGGCATGCTCTCTGCAAGCCAGGTATCAGGTATGAAAAATGGTGGGAGTGTGTGACGAAAGATGTCAAGCCATTCAGTATGCAAAAGAAATTAAAAATAAAACAAGGCCAGCTACTTGACCCTGATTTTTACCAGTGCTGAAGAGGTACAAGGATGACTTACAYCCTTCTGGGGCAATCCTGGGAAAGCTTACATTATTCAGGAACCCTCTAAAGGTGTGAACCCAACACAACTGGCCCCAACCACCCTCCTGCTAGTGTCATCCGGCCCAGCAGGGTTTCGGCAGCCCGGTGAGTAACAAAAGCCTCCCTAAACATCAGCAGCACGAAAAGCAGGGGCTGGAGAGTCATCCAGGTCCTGGACCTCAGCTCCCAAAGTGTTAATGGGGTATTGGGGAGCTGGGGCATGCAGCTCAAACCCACTTGTTTGTTTGCTCCTGGAAATGCTGTGACTTTGATAAATAAAGAATATTCTACCTGGATGTGAATGGGTGACTTCATTAATTACCCAATCCAAGGTACATATCTGGGGGGTTTTTTGAGTCATAAATGGTTAAAAAGGCCACCTGTGCCGCTCCTGATCACAAGCCTCCAGCTTTCTCTTTCATAATAGCCTTAAATAAGAATTTGTTGATAACAAGTCTAGTGACATACTCCTTTCCATACTTAATAGGACTTAGAACAGCACTTTGAAATAGCTAAAAGAAACAAAGGGAGCCCTTAAAAGATATCATTCAAGCAATTTATCTGCAGCATTGAGCCCCAGATGAATACAGAAACTAGTTGAAAATAGATCTTCTCAATTTCCTGCAATATTAATGTCACAGGCAACTTTTAACACTCACTAAACATTCACTCTGTTCTCCTTCGTCTTCTTCTGGATTGTAATTCTAACTGATGTATTACTTATAAAGAGGATATATTCTGTGTAGAAATTCAATTACAATTCGTAGGGTTCAATAACAGGGTATTTTAAAGATATTGCTTAATTTACAGAAAAATTCTTTAACAGAGAGTTTAGTCATTAAAATTTTAATTATGATGTTCTATAGCTTGTAGTTATTTATAAAAATGTTACACTGCCAGTAATCTTCTTTGTGCCTGTAATCCTCTTTCTGATGGATGAATGACATATCATACTCTTTACGTAATAAATGTGGTAATAGCGAGTTAGTATCTTAGAGTCTCATATAATAAGTATTTCTATGATCAACAAAATTAGATACTAGCCTAAAGTTACCGTAATATTCAGGAGCTAAGTGGGATTCCAGATACCTAAGTGTTAATATTGTGTATGTTCCCGTGTCCCCTTAATGCTGGTGTAAAGATTCCTGACTCTGCAGCTGCCCAGAAAGGCAGCCTCCCAGGATCGGTATGATAACTGTGGTATTTGGTCCCAAGGTGCATGCATACTGAGAGACAAGCTAATCGCTCCCCACCTAACAGTGCTGTAKTCGGCTTTTAGCTGTACATACGTGAGTGTTTCCAATAACAGTCAGCCACTTGCCCACACTTGCATGCTCTCGGCACAATTTTTCTATGTGTCTTTTTCTGCCCGGCTCAGTGAAAAGTTGGAAAGAATGCAGCTGTATAAAGCAATGGCTAGCACATTTTTTATGAGTAAAATTTATGGAGTAATGTATCTACTTTTAGCATGACTATTGTTAAACCTAGAGATCAAGCAAAGTGACACTGAGTATATTGCTTTATCAATTGGATTCGTTCGAGTGAAAAATGCTGATCATGCCATGTCTATCCCCTGGGTGCAGAAACACTACTTCACTACTTGAACGGTCGATACATAAAAGTCAAATTCATTATAATTTGTAGCTTTTTTTTCTTGAAGAAGAACGCAGTTCTCAGTACATCAATATCAACTCTTAAATCCACATCGGATGGAGAGGGTACAGCACAGTAATTCAATCTCTTTACACTTAATATGGTCAGGAAGGGAGAATGAAAACAGCCTCTTGTAAAATGATGGAAAAAACAGGATGCAATCATTCTGATGGAGCTGTGCAAAGGAGTCATTTTACACCATTCGTTACCAGGGCAACAAAATATAGTGAGCCCCATACATCTAACAGGTGACATTTTAGCTAAGAAATTGCTTCTTTGGTATTTTTTCTGTCTATGAAAAACAATGTTACTAGCGTTTTCACTTGTCATGTACTATAGGGCAACATATTCCTGCTGACAGGCCCATAATGGAAAAATAGAGCAGTTAAATAGTATTACAGTCTAACTTTTAGGATACATGCTAATCTGCTCTTTAAAAAGACTTCAGACATTTTCAAACACCCTGGAGACTTGAGTGACTGGAAATTTCTTCATGAGTGTATATAGACGAGTAGACAGATGTGTTTAGTGGAAACAAAAAAATCCCTCTTTTCAAAGTTTTTTCTGATTTAGCTAAAGCCTGGAAGTTTCTTATGCACATAAACATACTGCCATGTTTGTAAATGGCCAACCACAACTACACCTGTGCCATACGCATCAGACAAGTTGGCTTCCAAAATTGTGTAGCTGTGAAGGTGCCAATTATTTCTGGCCCATGTGCATGAAGGTCACATTCTGTTTTCAAGTTCCTATGTGACTGCTACCAAATTCAAAGAGGTGAGGAAGGTTGAGTTTCCATGCTCTACTTTTATACCTGAAGGGGATTTAAAAGCTAACATTGGATTCAGTGGGGTTCTTGAAGGAAAYTCTGCATCTCCTGTGGGCTACATTTCAGATCTGAACAAACTTTAACAGCARCCTCCCTCCCCCCCYTTTTTTTTCCACTAAAGCTCCACAAACATTGTAGCCCCTTGGAGCTGGTGTAATTTTGCCACCSTTCCATCAACACTGATGCAGAACATGCTGGCTTAGACCAGCTGAGATTTGGGTTTTAAATATCTCTGGTAAGCAAAATTCATGAAATGAGGGGTCAAGATCAGAATGGAGTAGCGACATCCACTAGCAGGTCACAGGGGTGGTGATACAGGAYGAAGATTAAAGAAATACTAATGAAAAGTGCTCACCTGAGTGCATGAGGGCAGCACAACCTGGTAAGTAAGAAGGAAAGTCCAGGTGAATAGAGGAGGTTGGAGGTAAGAGAGAGTGTTTTGTCATGTTGGTAGCTACAGAGARGAAAGATAAGGGCTATAAAAGGCTGAAACACTTCTGGTATTATCAAAAATCATCAAYATCAGCTATGGAATATGTTGCAACTCACAGGGCTCATGTTACGACATGAAGGATTGGAGAAAGGACAGCACAATATGCAATGAGGAAAAGAAGGAACTGTCTACTTCAATAGCAAAAGAGAAAGAGAAATATGCAGAAGCACAGGAAGCATCAGCCTTAAGGTTAAACATACACAGAGGAGACAGAAGGATGAAGAGTGACACCAGGTAGGAAATGAGGTCACACATTCATACAATAGCATACTGAAGTAGCAGATCTTCACAGGCCTTGAAGTCACTAAAAATGAAGAGATTAGGGTAACCAGAGATTTGAAAAAGGACTGTCTTTGCAAYGACTTCCCTGTTCTGTACAGAAGCAGAGCTCATATATGTCTCAGGTGAGATTAACTTCTGCTGGTTGAGGAGATGTGCTGACCCACGTAACTAGCAAGACATCTACGAGACTGTCCTTGAAACRTTGCATTAAAATTCAGGCCTTTTAGAGCAGATGTTTATTTCTGTTCCCCACGTCATGCATAGTGGCTAGTTGTGCTGTTTTAACTGACTGTTTACTGATTGTTAATTTCTTGAAAATCTTCGATTCAAGTGCAGAGATTTGTCCCTTGCTCCAGCCCTTAGCCGCTTCTKGTCCCCATGGTGCAGAGACACATATATGACAAGGCTACAAAATATTAATATTTTCCTGTAAATGTAAAGTGCAGCATTCCTGAAAACTGCCCAGCCTCCTGAACTGTTGGTAATTCATCCCCTCCGAGTGAACAGCGGGGCTGCTAAAGGGCCATGGATGGGCAGGGAAGCGCTTGTAAGGTAGAGAGAGATTTCCAAGAATCGCACCCAACAGCCACCGAGGCGTCGTAAGGACAGCACAGGGCACACCAGTGCATTGCAGCTCCTCATTATTCACAGGTCACAGGAGGTGTCTRGTGCCAAAGGTGCCTCCTTTGCTGCGCTCCCTGGGTCTGACAGCTGAAATCTGACAGCTGCAGCCGCGGTCTCACCTGCTACTCGCATTGCACAGCAGTGCCGAGCTCAGAGCCGAGTGCTCTGGGGTCACTCCAACCTCGGGTAGCGATGATGAATGTTTGATTCCTGAAAGATGAGTTTTTGGAACATTTATTCCTCTGTCAGCGTGACAGGGCTAATCTGTGCCCTATGAACCTTACACGCTCCGGGCACTATTATTTCACCTGTCTCCCTCTATCCTCTCTCTCTTGTTTGCTTCCATASCGAGTAACAAAGCATTTAACCTTCTGGGACAGGACTTTCACTTTTTTAAATGTGTGTGCTTTTCCAGCCTTGGGGCAAGCACCTAGCTAAGGGACGGCTGCACAATAATTATAGGCTGGTTTATTGTCACGTGCCAGGACTTTTGCACAGTCCAGGTGCTCTGAAACTGAGTGGAGACGTCTATTTAGACAGGTCTGTGCTAAAAGACACATCTCCGTAGTATACCAACACCTCCAACCTTTGAACAACTTGTGCCCGCAGTTTGTTCTTCATATTTACTGTCCACTTCATGTTAAAATGTTAACCAACGTGGTGCCAAAAGTTACTGTGCTGGGAGAAACAAAATGTTCAATAAGTGCAACTCAGACATGAAAAATGCAGACATAAATATAGCATCTTCTTTCCAATGTAGAGATCACTTCCAGTGATTCAGTCCATAAATACTGTGTAAGTAGGAATTAACATATCCTATCAAGTGTATGTATGAAGACACAGAATTAAACCCTTAACAAGCGGAGTTAGGCATATGACTCACCTTGATGCTTTCTAAAATCTCCCTGTAACAATAAATTGATGAAGATTCTGATGGAAGACTATAGAAATGATTTATTTGAAAAACAGATTATGAATTAATAAAGAATACTGATAATACATATTTAACATTTAACATTTATATGTTATGAATTATCTAAGGTTCTGAATTTAACAATAGTCAATATGGATGATGTTCCAAAACTTGGAATAATGCTTGTTTTGTTATCTGTATGTTAGGTGACCTGTACTTTAATCAGCAGGTGCTAGAGTACAACAAAGCCAGAGTATCTCACAGTACTGTTAATTACTATCTGTCTGTACAGTCCTTTMAACCTGTAAAGCCTAAAGCACTAAGTAGATTATAAATGAATATCAGAAAAATCATACTCCTATTCTTTAAAAATAGTATATTATTTAAAAGGCGCATTAACATATTTTCACTTGAAAATTTCACACTGAAAACCTCTACTGTACATCATAGAGTTATTCAAAGTAGGAAAGTATCTTTCATCTTCAGATATTTCTTTTTTCTTTCTCTTGCAAATTGATTCTGTGATATTAATAATCTATTCTATAATTGTTTTAAAATTATGTTCTAGGATGTATATAATCTTTAAATATTTGAAAGCTTCATTCAAAATAAATTCACATATTCGCACATACGTTATGAGATCCTACTTATACAAAATTCCTTTCTCTCATCAATTGGATCGGATGCAAAAAATATACACACAAATTCAATTTTTGTAAATTATGAACATTTCTTGCTGATGTGCCTATTTCAGATACGGTTCTTATTTATGTATCAAGGAAACAGTGAAGAAAGGAAAGGGTGTAGAGTCGTTTTAGAGTAGACAGTGTTGCTGGTCAAGATTTTCCTTAACTGAACTACAGGGAAAGGACCCAAACTTCTGCTTTTCATTTTTCTTCTTCACTAGCCTGTTCCCCAGMATGTTTCTGCCCCTCTGTAGGGTGCTTTGGTGCAGAGGTAGCCTCTTTTCCGTGARGCTGTGGTTCCCCGAACCTCTGCCAGTCTTATTCCCCTAACGCTTTTGAAGTGAAAATGGTGTAGAGTGTGGTTAACTTGATTAATTCTGTACCCTATTCAACAGCATCAGGCATGAACAATGTAGGAGAAGACTGAAGCCCAGATGTGGGATTGCTCTGGGATTCTCAGTAGGGTTTTTGAGGACTGAAGGTTGTAGTAGGACCCCAAAGACAATACAGATGTATTGTAGTGTTTCTCTCTGCATGCAACGCTATACAAGGTTTTGAGTGAACGAACTTTCTTTCACCTGAAAACTTGATGTCTTGTCGAATTTACTGCAGTCTTCTTGACACAAAAACAAATTAAAAATCTATGGTCCTCCTAAACAATCAGGAATGTGCAAGGTGGCTAACTTCCTATCAACAAGGGCTTCTCTATGAGAGGTAAGTACAAGGCAGAGCCAATCCATGCATGAAGCTACATGTCAGAAGAAGGACGATTAAAGATATTTGACGTTCGTAGTACTGGTGCTGTGCAGACTGGTGGGAAATGATTTATTGCACAAAGCCTGATGTGGCCATCGGAGTTGATGTCCAAACTAAGCAGCAAGAGAGGCAGGAATGCAGACAGAAAAATATCCAGTAAATTGGATTTTTTTTCTATATGGCTTAACCAATAGTAGAAGTCATATAGAAAATGGATTTGGCTTGGGGAACCGTAAACACTTCAAATGAGGGATAATCTTCATTTGATATTTTCAACAATATGTTGCAGAGTGGAAACTGATAAGTGAGAGTGGAAAGAAAACAGGACATCAGGGAAACATGGGAAACTAGTTGAGGAAGAAGTTAAGTGGGAGAAAAATCAAAAGAAAGATTATTCTTACTGACACCTTTAACACTGGGTTATAGATGAGAAAATATTAGTTAACGATAAAGTTGTCAAACTTGAGTATCTAAAGTGAAGCATCTAAATCAATATTTCGGCCATCCAGTAAGTGATCTGGATTTCAGAGATACCGAGCAATTTGGGCTCCCTCTGGTGTAGTGTTCATCATGTAGGAAAACCAGACATATTTTTAGAAGCCCAAATGTAACTTATTAAAATATTCATCTATAGATGGATATAAATATAAACATGTCTAGCTTCAGATGCCTAAGGTTTGCCAAAATGTTAATAGACCCTTATCACACCATTAAAAACAAAGAAAAAAGAAAGAGATACTCTGGTATGTGACATTTTTATGGGTCATTGTGATTATTAAAGTGTTGATATAGGATAAACTTTCCTTTGACATTGTTCTATACAGTTACTGTCTTTAAGATTCCAAATGAAAGATAACTCTTCACTGGCAGTTATTAAAGATTGCTACAAATCCTAGTTCACAGCTAGGACTCTCCAGCCTGAGTAAGGCCACTTYGCAGCTTTCCGCATACACAGATGAAAGGTACAGACACATGAAAAGGTGGAGGCGTACAGGTAGACCTCTATTGCTCCATCTCATTTCTTTACCTCCTGGCTGTTGGTACAGAAGTTTTCCAGTTTTACGTGCTACCCGGGGGAAGACAGATGATAATGAATCTACCCTAAAGTGTAATAGGACAAAATTATCYCTTAAAAGAAAATATTTTGAGTAAGTTCACATTGATTCTGCACTATGACCTATGGCTGCTACATTTTTGACCTTGCACTGAAACMTTAAAGCAAGATCTATCTCATAGCTGCACCGCGGCCAGTGTGGTCTTTTAGCACACGGAAGTTTCTCAGATGGCAAAGAGCTTCATTCATCAGTCAGTTCCTATGAATTTTTGTAGATTAGGTCATACTGAATGCCACAAAGCTTAAGCCTTTTAGGTTAAACATCTGACCAAAAACCAAACCCATACCACACTAAGCGAAAGGAATTTGGCRTTTTTGTTCCAGGATAAGTCAAGTATCCGCTGCCCTTCAGTTTTCTGGGACATGGAGAGCCTTCAGAGCTTGCCGGTTGCCAGCTGAACAAGCAGCTCCAGCAGTGCAGGAACAGACYTGATGCTCCTATTTATCTTGTCCATCAGTGAAAGGATGCAAGGTGTCAGGAGAAGAGAGCACAGAAGAAGGTCAGGCCTCTGCCTCGTGCACAAACTGAAGTCATGACCATTTTTAGTAGGCCTGGAGAAAACCCTTAATGCTGTCTACCCGTCACTAATTTTGTGAAGAGTTCTGTTGTTCTAGGCTCCATATGAATTAAGCTTGTCCCATTTACCCATATGTCCACTGCACTATAATTTATAGCTCAGTGTGTTTTAAAATGCTTTAAAAATACAATACCAAGAGTACAAAAGGCATAAGATAAAACCAAATCCTTTTCCATAATTGAATAACTCTTGTAATAAAGCACTTTTCTTAGAAAATACCTTCTTAACTAAAGATATTCACTAGCTGAGGCACATACTACAATAAAATGGATTCTGATTTTTTTCAAGCTAAACTTGACCTTATTTGTGAAATATTGCCAATCCAATGCTTCAGATGGATACTAGTATTGAAAGGGAAAAAAAATCTCATAGGCATTTTTAATTACCTATAAGATRATCAGAGATATTCATATAGAATATCTCTGCTTCTTTAACTTCACTAAGATTATTGAAAACAGAAAATAAATTAGCATATGCTAGGAAGTCTCTGTTCTTTGAGTAGTGGGACATTGTTAGTAGGAAGCATTGATTTTGTTTGACTTTGTATATAGTACGGACAATAAACAAAACGTGTCTAACCCCAAAAGGCCATGGAGTAAGTACATGGCTACTGACCACTGAGAATGCAAAATTTCCCAGTTTTACCTTAGAAGTGAGTATAATCTATTCCATTGATTGATTGGTTTGTCCAAGCAAAAAATCACTACCACTTTTAGTTACACTCATTGGTGTTCTGCTCTGAAAGGTAGTGAGAGGCAGCTTCAGTGATGCCACATTTTGTTTATGCAAAAGTGAGTGTAACAGCTAACAAATTTTGCTTTAATCAGTTAACCTGAATAGTATTATCTCTTATTCATGTCAGTGGCACAAGACAACCTCCCCACCACCACCACCTGCTCTGAATCAAGCCCTGTTTCTTCAGGCACCAAATTATCTTTTTGTGTTCCTGCATTGAATGTTTCCTGACAGTTGCACTGATTAAAGGGGAATCACTGCCTGCCTGTCTCCTTGTGGTTTGCTAGAGTGTGTCTATACCCTGGAGGAATTTGTGTCAGGTTGTCTCTTAATAGATCTTTGTCTTTCATGAGATTTACAAAAGGTAGGGGGGATTTGAAGTATTATCATTAGGAAGGCAAGGTTTTTGTATTTCATTAGCATGGACATTATAAAGGAGTTCGTGGTTTGGGGATAAAAGATATCAAAACTGTATAACTCACCTTTAAGAGAAGAACACTGTGTTACAACCATGCACAAGGGTGAAAGTGCATCGATTCTGCCAGCTAGACTAATGTCCTGTCGTATGCTTAGATGTGYACTGTCAGCTTTGTCAGTTCAGGCAAGTATTTGCTTCTTTAGTTCTAAGCAGTTACCCATGTGTGTGAATTGTTAATAAGAAACAAATCACTTCTGTGGGGAGCATGTWGGCTGGGGATGATGCTCTAGTAAGCATATGTATCAGGAGCACAAATGATTAGATATATTCCTGTGCAACATTTTTTGTCCATGATGTTGCTTTAGCACAACCAAAACTTTTCATAAGAACTTATATTTTTTGCTGTCTCTAGTTCATGCTTCAGAAATGCCAGAGGAACAGCTGTTAAGTGAAGCAAGGAAATTTCTCCGTCAAGAGACTGAAATCCCTTTCTCAGTAGATCTCCCAACCCTGGAGGCCCAAAGAATGAGAGACCATATGTTCCTATATTTGTCTAGTGTCTTTTTTACAAAGTATGAAATCCATGAAATCAGTGTCYCATTCTACTTACATTTGCATCCTAAAAGCATTTTGCAGCAGTGGTTTACACACCAGTCTGGAGTCACTATGTGTGTCTGTACTTTACAGCAGAATGAGTAAAGCCTTAATTTTGTTCACTTCTGGTGCACAGCAACCCGACAGTGGCTCATCAGTAGTCCAGCAAAGAAGTTTCCTATATATCAGCCTCGACTTGGGAAAGGCTACCCAGAGAGGTGGTGGAGTTTGCATCCTTGAAGATATTCAGACCCTGACAGGACACAGTCCTGGGCAACTTGCTCTCAGTGACCCTGCCTGAGCAGGGGGTTAAACCAGGTGATCTCCAGAAGTGCCTGCCAACCCCAGCTGTTTTTTYACTCTACGACCTTAGACGATGTGAGAGAACAAGTCCTTGGCATTCATGTTTGGTTTWTGAATTCCTCCCTGAAACTGCCAAGGAGGCAGCAATTTTTGGTCACTGGTGRTGAGACTGTGGCTCCCACATCATTTCATATGCCCATAAAACAGACATTAAAGTGCTATAATTTTCAGACAGTACGGATGTGGTCTCTTATTCAATTACAGGCCTAAGGTTGAAAGGCTCCATGGTCTTGTTACTAAACCTCCGTTCCATCCAGTTTAAAACTAAACTATTAAAATTCACTCCAGGCTGAAACTTGGCCTACCACAGATTTTTTTCCCCCAAGGAAATAAGCATTTCGAAAATACTGAGGGAAAATAACAAGTTAAAAAAAAAACAACCAAACAAAAAATCCCAAAATAAGATCGGAAGGGCTGAACTAATAGGAATTGCAGACTAGAGGAAAGAAAAGGCAATTTAATTTATTATATGGAGAAAGGGAGGGGAAGAGGACCACCGCTGGCACGAGGTGTACTTTGTATGCTGAAATACTTGGGCAATGTTAACAGACAGGTTCAGATGTTTTTCCTGTCATCTTTTAGCTGTTGCTACCAAATGTACAATGTGCTTCTGTGTACTGTCATAAGTCAGCTAAAACATGTGTAAACATATGCCGTGTCAGTCATTAAGGAGCAGGGTATAATTACACTTTTAAATGTGGCAAAGCATTTTGAAAGTAGCGTATAATTTTGCAGAGCAGGAACCTTTATGAAACATATCTTTCCCTGAGTGTTTATACAGCCTGACATCTTCAGGTTTGTTCAGATCAAGAGCCCCACTGTGAACAAGCAGGCTTCAGACAAAGGAGGCAATTTGTTCTTTAGGTGCCACTTCGACGAGGGGGAGAGGGGGAGAAAAGAGGGGGTGGAGAGAGAGAGAGGAGAGACAGGCGAAGTGCACACCATGGTACTGCATGGAATTAAGAAATGTGCAGGATCTGGCATAATTACCCTGGGAATTAAGGTTTACCTGTTGCTCAGTGCCAGGGTACTGCTTTCACTATTGGCAAATGACGGTGCCATGGCTTTATCCTCGATAGGTTCCGTGTAAGGTATGGCGTTCATACTTCTAATTAAATTAAACAGGCTCGCTGCTGCCTTGGGGGAAACGGAGCCATGTGGTCTTACCACGAGAAAGCACAAGGAAGTGGTAAAAGGGGCTCCTACAAAACATGCGTTTCCTCCTTACGATCTCTCCCTACAAAAAAAAATGATTTTCAAAGACAGGCAAGGCAACACTCATTCTCCTTTGAATTTGTAATTTTTAAGGTGATTTTTGAAAATATGAACCTGAATGTTTTYAGGTTTCCAAGAATGAATAAAATCTGTGCATTTTTCTGCCTACTAAGGCCAGCCCAATCATCAAGATATTTTGGCTTAACAAGCTAAAACTTATCAAATGAGCCACACTAATCATCAGTTCCCTTCTATATTACCTTCATCAACTGCAGCACAGTGAGATCTCAGCTCAGAATAAAAGAGGAAGAGCTAGGTCACATTTCCTTGCACTTGCAACAGACTAAGATCACATATGAACTGTTTCATATAGCTAACTCACAATTACTTACGTATTTTTCTGACCCTGATGCTCATATTTTTCTTGACACAAACTGTTTCTTTTCCTGTGGAATATTTCAGTGTGCCTGGCTGAGTAAAATGCTGATGCTCTTTAAAGAATGTAAAATTTACATTGTAAGCTTTTTGCATTTTTTTAGCCATGTTCTTGAAGTCCTTATTCAACCACAGGGAATAGTTAATGCTATTAATTACTATTAAACATTTGAAAGAGATGAGGACATTATAAAATTAGCATCAATGAATATTGACAGAAACTGAATGTTAGGATGATTCCCAATCCTCATTTTCTTTCAGATGAATGATATTTGCCTTGATCATTTATTTCTAAAGTATATGAGAAAGAAAATGATTTTACCATCTATGTTCCTTTCACTTCCTGAAAATATAGTGGCCCACCTCTCTTTCTCAGTGCCCACTTCAGTCACAGAAATACTGCTGCAAGCTAATTTATAATATCTGTCTGCAAAAGCAATGAAAGACTTGAAAAAAACCATAGAAATAAGAAAGGAGCATTTGAGCTAGAGTGAAAAAGAATCCATAGCTGATACAACTATGACTATTAATTTATTGCAGTATGACAATTAAGAACTGAAGTCTCAGAAAGTATTAGAGAGAGAGATGTGCCTCACTGTCAAGTGGGAAGAGATAACCCAGAACTTGGGTTATCCCCACCTATGTAGACAAAACTTGGAGCTTTTCTACCCCCTGGAGCAATCATTTACCAAGCTGAAAATGGAGGCTTCTTGGTTAAGAGAGCAATAATTGATACATACCTCCAGTAAGGATCCCGATATCACCTGGTTCTGTTCTCAATTTCAGCGAGCCTCCTGTTGAGGCGGGAAAGCCTGAGAGACCGTGAGCTACATAAGCATCTAACTTTGCATTCTCCTTTCTAATTATTTTCCCAAATTCTTATAAATGTTCTGAATTGCTGAGAACATTTTTCCTGTAGTGCGACAAGAACTTGTCCAAAATTCCTCAGGAAAACTGTAGCCTGAGTCAAAGTCTAGACAGTCAAGCCCACAACTGAATTAGTTTAGATGTTACGTAATACTAATTGCCAGATGAGTTTTGATCTGCCACACTCATGTTTTAACGATAGTATAACTTTAATCTGTTTCTCCATCATTTTTCTTTGAATTTATATCATATTCCTTTTATAATCATTTTATTTTTAGTTCTGATCTTACCATATGCTGAAATCTCATTTGGTATGTCTGACTGCAAGGGATGCACACATAGTCAAACATGTTGAAGTTCATGTTGCGTTAAGTAGGGCAGTTGACAACGTGATTTGGATTACAGAGCACAGCAACATGATTGTGTGGAAAGAATCAAGCAAACCGATTTTGTCACGAAGGGAGAAATGAATATTTGCAGTTTTTAAACACCTCTACAGCTCTCCAGTCCACGCTATCTCCTCTGTTATTAGCATGCAGGCCCCAGTCCAACAGCGATCGTGTGTATATGCTTAAGCTCACTCCTGCAGAGTCATCTCACCAAAGTTAACTGACTGTTCTTAGAGCCTCAGCAGCACTATCACTTTCTATCATTACAGCATCCAGAAGACCCATTCAAGATGGTCCTGGACAGTGTAGAAACACAGTTCCTCATGTGATTTTTCTGAGAGCAAAAACAGAGGCCTATATAAATAGTTTTTTAAGACCAGATGTGGAGAACAGTCTGGTGATGGATACCAGAGTGATCTTTCATATCACTGTGGTGCATCAGATTCTGCTTAAATCTGTGGTTTATCTGTCCCTAACAAAAGAATGCCTGACATTCTTTAACAGGAATAATAATCACRTCCACAAACTAAGCCAAAATGTAGGCCGTGAGAAGAACAAGTGAAAAGAAAGATATACACTTGGATAAATATTTTTTCCTGCATTATCACTTACAACAAACATTTAGCACTTGATTTCCACTGTCATGAAATGAAAAAGAACATGTGTAAAATAAGCTAGTTAGCCTATACTTTCTCAGTGTAACTAATAACACCTTTGATTACTACAAGAAAAATATTTTGTTGCTTTTAGCAGCAGAGAGTTACTTTAAATTTAGAAGCTTAACTTTCTAGTTGCCATCATTTTAAGGAATATCAATCATTTGAGTGCAAGAGTTCCAAAGACCTGCAGCTAGTTTTATTTTTGTAAGTACTCAGACTTGAAATAAAGAGTGATRGGCGCAATGGTGAGCATTTACCCATTGATGGCCTCTGAGTTGACTGTTAACACTCAGTGTCATTGGGGAGAATTCTCCAAAAACGTCAGTTCAGAGCTCTGCATCAAGTAAGCAAATGAAATGTTGGGCATACTAGGACATGAATGGAAAATAGAAAGCATYCTTATAAATCCATGGCCAGGTGGACTAGAGAGCATGGCTCTGGCCCTGTAACTCTCTTTTGAAACAGATAGAAAAACTGGAAATGACACAAAGAAGAGCGGTAAAGGGGATCAAAGATATGAGATGTCTCCCCTATGAGATGGCATAAATAAATTAGGTCATTTTGGAAAATAAATAGCAGAAAACATTATTATAGGAGTTGATTAAATTAATTTTTGGATAATGTAACTAAATTACAATTATGTATTATTTCATGTTATATRCAAGGCCTAGGAAATCCCTATGAAATTTTCAAACATAGATAAAACAAGCAAGAGAAACTACTTTTTTGCTCAACACACAACTTAACCGTGGAATTCATTGCCACAAGATGTTCCCTAAAAGAGATGCCTGAGATATAATTAGATTTAAAAAATGACTAAAGAAATTCTGGGGGAAAGTAACCCATCAAAGACTACTATAAACAAGTATGCAGACACGCATATTTGCTTTTGATTAGGAAGTCTTTAAGCTGAATTTTGCCAAAAGCTGGGAGGACATACTGAAAATGTCACTGTCTGTCTACTCTGTTTTTACACTCCTCCTCAAAACACCAATCACTGACTCGTCTCAAAGGCAGAGTGTGGGCAGGGGGACCTTTGCTTTGATCTAGGAGGAATTTCCTTCTCCTCCTAGCAAGGAACTTGAGTCTGAGGAAACTGATTATTTATAGGACAAAATCACAGCATTTTAATTTTATTGAAAAAAATAGAGCTACATAACAACTTGCATTGTATGTTTTATCCAATAGCAGACTGTAGGCATTYTTAAGATATAATACTGCTAATAACRATAACCATCACATTACAATAACTCTACTTCAGCTAAAATATTGTTCCATTCTTTCATTCCTAAAACTTTAAATAGCAGTTTTCATCATGTGTTCTGACACATTTCCTCTGTCTAGYAGATCTCTCTCATAGTGCGAGTGACTATGTGTGAAAGCTTGTTTGAGAGGATTTGTTTTTTCAAGAAGTGTTAGGTGTCCTCAGTCAACATGATTCTGGATCATTTACTCAGCCTTAAAAGGTAGCTGTAGTAATAAGAAGCAACTGAAAGAYAAATAGCACTGCCTAAACCTCTGTACTGAACCATTACTAGTTTAAATTCAAGTTCAGTTTTGTCACACAGCTAAACTAGGCTTTTCCTGGATTCTGGATTTTTGGTAGCAACTTGCCATTGAACTAGTTGTATTAAAAGCACTCAGAGATATTCTGCCAGCAGAARCCAAAGAACTCCATTTCTAGATGTGCTGTGCACAAAAGAGATTTTAAATTTATTTAACTACTAGGCAACATGCAATCGTGTAACAATAGATCCACTGTAACTCTCTAAGTTTTAATGTAGGCTGAATATGAAACTTCATCTTTATGCAATTRTATTTTCCTCAAGATTAATAATTTGATTACAATATGTGGAARTAATTTACTAACTCTGAGGGTACAGTTATGACCTTTGTAGACAGATTTTTTTTGACCACAAAATATGTTTCCCAAAGTATTTTGAGTCTTTTTCAAAAAAGCAGACTGTTCTTAATAGAACAAAGTGGCATTGCTAGCTGCATTACACAGACAGGGAAAATATATGTATCTGAAAGAYGACCAGGTAGAGAAGAGAGTATGAAGAATGAGGCTGAAGTCAGACTGTAGCTAGAGAATAATTGTTCAACTTTTCCCTACCTCTGTTCTTCAGCTGCAATTAGTTTTAGAGGATCACTTTCCTGAAATATCTCCTTTTTGGGGAGGTGTTGCAAGGCAAGACTGTAGTTATGAACACTATTAATATTATTATATTGCATTTTTGTATCTTACACATATCTACATCTTGCCCAGAACAACATGCGGGATTCATGAATCCWCTGCACTACAAGAAGTTAGTATAAACAGGCCTTGAACACTGAGAATCTAATTTTGCATGTGCTCTAAATATATACAGTCAGGGCAATGGTCTGCATTACCTAAAAAGGGAGAAAAAGGCTTATCTTCAGAAGTCATCAAATTACATTTCCTTTCAATTCTTGAAGTTACAGTAGATGTGCAGTTTTCCAACTCCTAGTATAGTATCTTTCCTTACACTCAGGAGCAGTAGTGGACTACACTTTAAAGAAAAAAGGGGMCATGCATCTTTCAAAATCCACGTTAAATAGCACAGATTGTTCCAACTGTGGAACTCTGGCAAACCTTCATGTTCTTCTGTCTGAAGCCTGCTCACTTAAAAGTATATAGTTTCAATGAAAGGAGAGGAAACAAAGAAAGCAGAAAAATGTACGAGTATGACAAAATTATCAAAGTGCATAGCTGGAAAAGGTCTAGGGAATGAAAAATCCCAAAAGAAAGAAGCTGAGGAAAAGTGAAACATTTTAATTCAGATGCCTGTATCGTCCAGTTAAAAGATTAAGCATGGTCTTCTTCATGTACCAAACATGATATTCTCTTTCTGTAACTTTTATTATTTCRTATACAGAAAAAAGGCATATTTCTTATTTTGCTCAGATTGTTTCAGATGTCTTTGACCACACTTTTTTGTCCCTAGGCTTGATAGATCTGTGTAGAAAGTRTGTCCTGCAAATGGATAAATGGAAGATGTGAGATGTCTTAAAAACCTCCTTGGAAATTCRGATGCTGGCATTTAGCCTTACAACGAGACTGGAGGATAAAATATAACTTAAATATATTGCATATTTTGTGCAATATCCTATAGAGGTTCTTATGGCACCTTCATCATTGCAGTACCCTAGCACTTTAACGCACTGTACATTAACTGATATGACTACCATCTAATGTATGTAGTTCATTACCTGTTTCATCTTCTTCTCAGATGGAAAATGGTATGTGCATTAGCCTGGTAATGTCTTGTAGGTCTTATAGGGTTTAGTTTTATTAATGCTTAAAATATTGTGCTACTAAAGTTAACACATTAAAAAGCAGAAGCTCCACTGTTATCTCTTCTCTTACCAACAGTTTGGACTTTGACTCCTCTTCACCTCCCCAGACTGGACAGTGCAGAACCTGGAGGTCGTGCCTGTGTGAGCAATGAAAGTAAAGGTTACGGAGCAGTGATTCTTATTACAGCTAGCACTGTTCATGCCCTAACGTCACTGTGTGCCGATGTTATGGTGTGCCACTGGAGTGTAACAGCTCCAGCTCASTACTCTCCTTGTGTTTTCCTGGAAAGGAAAGAGGCAGAGAGGTGACAACACCTCTCAGAGGCACAGGCAGTTTTTGCATTCCTCCAGTGATGGACCTGTTGCAAGCTACCCCAYGATGAGACACGTATTCTCAAAGATCAGCCGTCAAAGAGAAGGGCAACCAGCACCTGCTTGGGCTACCCACCAGAAAACAAAAAAAAAAATGTCTTCATAGGTATATTGCAATTGCTGAATGTTCCTTCTATTACATGAGCAGAACCATAAATACAGCATACTCTTTTCTGCTCCTGCTGTGCTTTATCATGAGACTTGCCAGTTTTGTTAGCTGGAGGGTTATTCACCCAGGTAATTTGCACATATTAATTTGTAAAATAAATGAGACCACTGTAACTAAATCATAATAACAGAGAAAAAATGTTTCAAAGAGGTTTTATTTTTAAAATAGCATACTTTATACATAAAACGTTACTCAGGATTCACAATCTTTTCCTGATTTTTTTTTTTTTTTTTGCTTTTGTTTTTTTCATATTCTATGTAATTTAAAAGAGAAATTAAAAAGAAGCCCAGAGACCTGAGAGCAGACATTAGCACTATTCAAAGAGACAGATGTTATTTTTGTCTGGTGAGGAAGTACAAAACGTGAAGAAACCCCCTGATGGGGAGCCCTGATGCGTGAGATTGCAGAATACGTTAGGAGGCCGTAGGAGCTCCTGTGCCTCCAGTGGGCAGAGGGAGTAGGTGGAGCTCACCGCCTTCATGCTGTACCCTAATCCTTTGAATATTGCTCTTGTGGGTTCTTAGAGATACTTGCTCAGGCTCCCACATTCTGCTCTGGAGCCGTGGCTAGACAAATGAAAGGGACCTCTTGATAATTACTTTATTCTACATCTACTACTGAAAACTTAGACACTGGCGAGTGGAAAACACAGCCTGGAACAGCCAGTCCGGAAGCTTGCAGTCACAGGCAACCACATCATGTAGTTTCTCTCAGAGATGTTAAAAGTCTAYTTTAAAGCTTCTTAGGGTTTTCCCCCAGTACTCTGAGCAGAAAGCTGCTCCAGAGTCCAGTCCCATGCAGGTGCAAAGGAATATTCAAACGAGGCTTCTCCAGTGCTTTGTATGAAGTTGTTAACATCCCTCTCCCTCTACTGGGAGTATCACATGTGTTATATCATGTTTGCCTCMTTTCACACCGGGGTGTCACAGTAATCTTGTGCGTGACCAGTAGTCTTTCCACTGATAAGCAGTCCCATTTTCACAAATGCTTCAAGAGCTCTTTGAAAACAGGGCACTATTTAAAGTGCTGTTATTTCCTAATAGTAGAAGCTGGACTTTTGAAAGTGTCTGAAAATCACTAGAGTGGTTTTGCGTGGTATGACCAGGGAAGTTCGGTTGATGACAAACATTTTAAGTCCCAAGACATAAGCTGTAATCAGTGATGTCATTATCAAATACAAAATACTGGCTGTAATTAAAAGCTTACTGGGAGCACCCATATGACTATTTACTTGGTAGCTCTGCTGTTGGATTATGTACATCAGTATAGAGAGTAGTTTTTAAAATGCAAGCTGTTTACCATACATGAACATTGTTTTCATGCATTTCATTTAACCCCAAGGAGCCATTTTAACCTCCTGGGTGAATTTACATTTATGAATGCTTTTTATGAAATGCATGTTATTTATGCAATACATCACCAGTGCTCCGAAGAAGCCAGAAAACCATAAGTATGTGTTTAAGCGTATGAAAAAATGCTTCATAAAAAGTGTGATTTTGCTACATCAATACTGGTAGTACAGCATCCTACTCTCAGAATAAAGGTAACTGGATCAGGCCAAAACTGTATTAAAAAAAAACCCTTCTTCTATTAACAAGTCATGATAGAAGGCAAGAAGATAATACAGAAATCAAACAGAGAGGCAGAGAGGAAAGGAACACCTAGAAATTGTAACATCGCAGTTAGGCTGTGGCTATCTGGATCCTAGAGATTATCCAGCTCCTCCRTTCTGGTTGCTTTCCATTAATTTTCTCTGTTCCAACATATCCTCTGAGGCTGCTGTTCACTCTAGAAGGTTTGACCCATCTCCATCCCAAATCACTGTTTTGCAAAAGTTGCAGTTTACCCTGTCTGCATTCCAGATGATCAGCCCAACAGCCCAGTATAAAACTACAAATAGTCATTGTTTTCAGCTTGTAGTTTAGTAGAAACTTTCAGATTCCCCTCTCATATCTGGGTAAAAGCAATATAATAATAATGAAGAAAGATCTACAGGAACATCTTTAAATTCTTTGAAGATGTGTCGAACTAATAAATAGAAAGTAAGCGAGAAAAAAATGCATTTGGATGGCTTAAATACATTATAAGTAGAACTGGTGGAAGTTTTCAGTACACCCTCTTCTGGGAAAAAATAGCAATGCTGAAACATACTTAATGTCTAAGGATTAAGTTTTTAGGTGCATTTAATACGTTTCAAAATTTTGGAAAATTCCATTTTTACTTCAACCCCAAATAAAAATGTTTTATGATCTTTGGGACTGCCAAAACCAAAACATCCATTGTTTGGATATTTTGTCAGTTTCCTATTGAAGATGGAACTTCTGCCCTGAGTGAAAGGCTATATATGAAAAGCATAAACAAACCACAAGGGAACCAGAAATCACTGGTACAGGAAACAGTATTTAAGATATCTCTATTGAGTGTGAGTTTCTAGCCACCAAGCAAAAATAAGTGCTAATGCAGAACATCAGGCCCATCCCCAATGTCCTGCAGCCCTCATCAGATATTTGGAAACAGCATCTCCACTCCTCATGYGTGGTTGACACTTTCTTTCCTGTGGAGCTGCTGACACGTAGAAAAAATATTTGTGCCATCTCCTCAAACATGAACATGTATTAAACAGTACAGCTTTAAAGTTCAGCTTCTGTCGTGACCAGCCCCTGTCAAGCGCATCATATCGCACTGCTGGAGAAGCCTCAACAAGGATGGAGATGGGACACACAGGTGAGTATGGCTAAGGGTGGGCCTATATGACACGCCTCACAAACCACAAAACCTTCTTCAACTATTCTTTGACTCGGTCATTCTGTTCATACGCTGATATTATCCAACAGTATAAGGTGCTCTTTAAAATTTGAATTTGAATTCTCTGCTGGGAAAATATGCTTTTAATCATTAACAAATATGTCACTGGTTGTGATCTTCCCTGATAAGAGTTTAGCCCAGAACACGCTTCTGTGTCCACGTTGCAGTCCCATAAGTTTATGGTGGATTCTGGCAGATCTCTTAAAAGTCTGTAACCGTGATGCTATCATTGCAGGTGTAATATATTAATTTGTATTAAAATATAATAAATATTACTGAAGTAGCAGGACTTTTTAAAGCAAAATACTGTTTTGAAAGCTGTCTGAAAAGTCAAATATACATTTTGCATTTGTTCTGTATAAATTTTTATTGAATTCAAACTTTTAAATAAATCTTCCTATATCTAATGCATCTTATCAAAGCACAAAAACCCATTATCTGATTATAAGAATCTCAGAACTCACTGTCTTCAAATTTAATGGACTCCTGATGCTTTCTTCCCTGCCTAGACTGTTTTTAAGACATTTTACAGTATTTTATACATTATAAATGGATTCCATTCTTGGCTTAGTAATTCACCTAATGGACAGTGGATACAAAAAAGCTCTAACTCCAGGGACATTAAATTGGTTCTAAACTCTGAAAATTACAGCTTTTACAAAAAGAAGAAAATACTAAAAACATGTCTAATGCAACACTGCATCTCATTTTCCACTACCTTTGGAATCTAAAAGCTCCTAAATTTCTTAATAACACAATATGTTAAAATTGCATTCCTTTATATTTAGATCTCTAAAACATCTTTTCTTTTTTACAACCCTGAGGAGATCCACCAGCAAAGGGAAAAAACATGTTTGGCATTTCAATAGTAGGGAATGGAGAAAGCACTACGCTGCACAATAAATGGAGTCTTTTGTGTCTGACCACAGCCAAAGCTGAATACTTCAGAGGAAAGTGGAACCTCTGCTGTAGTGAATGGGATTCTACATTTGATTTTTGGTAAGCAATGATATGTAACTGTATTGCACAGGAAAGGCCACTGTAAAGACCTTGAAAGTCTTTAAACTGAATCACAACTCCTACCCTTGGATCTTCTGTTTAGGAGCTTTCAGCAACCAGCAGTATAGTGGTAATAGTAGGAGACATCTTTCTTCTGCAAGCCACACCAGCTTCACGCTGGTAACACCATCCCTATAGCCACTGCTCTCTTTCTCCACCCTCACCAGTGCTGTGGCATCACCTCTGACTTTACACAGCTTGACAACAGTAAGAACCTATGCAGAGAGRAGGAAAAGCACCTTCTACTTGCCTCACTAGTTTGTATTTCTGTAGAAAAGGTACGTGGGTTGGTGGGTGGGGGAGGTCTTGCTAGTTCCTACAGCTAACCTGTTCCTTCCTGAGGCAAGGGACTTCATGGTATTACCACAGTAAAAAGCCATACATTAAAAAGAATACACACACACAAAAAAGAGAAATCCTTTCCAGCTGATAGAAAACTGTTCTTCTGAAGCCTACTTAGAGGAAATTGACCATGTTTACAGCAAATTTATTTAAGAATTGTGAGATTTTGTGAATAATTGTAAGATTTTGACAATCATTAAAATATGTAAAAAAAAATACACTCTAATTGTTTTATTTCAATTTGTATCAGTCTTGTAAATTTTGTAACTTTTGTAACTTTCCTTTTGGTAATACAAAAAGAAGGTAGGGGTGAACTTCTGACCAAGTCTATACCATTCATTAGGTCATATTTATCTTTCACGACCCTCCCTCATGCACTGAGCACTTCCTCTCATTTTAGAGTCCAGACTCGTTCAGGCTGGAGGAGAGCTTGGGGGGTCTTTCAGCCCAACCTTCTACTCACAACAGGGTCGGCTCTGAGTTCAGACCAGATTGCTCAGGGCTTTGTCCCATCAGGGCTTGAAAACCTCCAAGGATGGAAATTTCACAGGTTCCCTGGGCAACCTACTCCAAAGCTTAATTCTTTTTTCCTCATATCCAGCCTGATCCTTGCCTATTTAATCTTTTCCTTAGGTCTGGCCTGGTGTGGATCAAAGCACTCTGGTGCTTCACTCTGATGTTTCTGCTGCATCTTTATGAAACTGAGCAAAGGCTGCCAAACACCACATTCCAGGTTACCAACAGTAAAACCTGAAGAGAGGTAGGAACAACTATTCTCAGAGCTTACAGCCAGAAACTGAAGTTGGCTTTCCCATGTTTCTACCTCCCTATTTGTAAATGTTAATATGAGTAAAAATTTCTTTCTCCAACAGTTCATGAAAAAAGAATTCTAGGCCACAGCCAAGCTTTTTCTATTATACCAATCTCTATAACTTGGGCATTAAGGATTGGGTTCAACAAATTTTATGTTAATTTTCATTTTTGTGGATTGTAGTTTTAAATTGAAACTCTCAGGCTGCTTTCTCTGCTGCACGATGGAAGAGTTTCAGAGGAACAATCACTCCCAAACTCTTCACAGTAATTTATCAATGTTGCAAAATATATGAGATGCAATATAAGAAATGAACAATGATAAGCTGAGACAACTCCTATAATAATCCATCCCATATCAAGTACTACATTGCCCCTACCTTTCTACAGAAAAAAAGGCCCAAGAAATAAGGATTGTAAGGAATAAGAATACAGCAACAAAACACATATACAAATAATAATACAGTAATAATAATACAAATAATACAACATATATACAAAGAATACAATAAGAATTGTAAAGAATTCATGTAGGTATAAGCATTCTACAGACAGTTTTGCCATGTCAGATCACTCACAGACCATTTCAGCACCAAAAATTACTTTAATCTAGGAATACACGGGAAAAGAAAGGAAAAAAGGAAAGAAGAGAGACAAAGAATTTCTTTTTGTTTCGACTTCTTCCTTGATAAAAAGTATTCTCAGCATATATCAAACTGTCCTCCCCTTTTACTTCTATTTTCATATGAGCTCTTCCAAATGTAATTGTCTTCAAACTTTCACTCATAAGTATTTGCAGTTTTTAATTTCATAAGGTCATTTTCATTGACCTCTTTACTACTGGCCTGTTATTTTATTGGATTTAGAAGGATCATTTACATTGACCTCTGTTACCTTACTGGATTTCTCTCCTCTTTGCTTCTATATCACACAAGGAATTGAATTTCAGTCTCAGTTCTAGTTATTGGAAACATAGAGTAATTTCATTTGTATTGCTATTATTCCTAGCTGAATTGTCTTTTTGCTGTATGCTTTCCCCAGCTCATAGTTTAAGCCTTTTTAATATTCATTACCGCAATCTGTTTCCTTCTGGTTATGGTAGAGAYCATTCCTTATATTATAGATACTTCCTTCCTCAAAAGACTCCCCTGTTCCAAATAAACTCAAATTTCTCTTCTCTGAAAAATCTTCTTAAGTATGCACAGAGACTCTCTAATTCACTTGGTGTCCCCAAACTAGAGGTCAGCATCTCTAGTGTCAGCATTGAGTCTATTGACTCATAAAAATTTCATCCAAAGTCCACCTGCAGTCAGTGAAATTTCACCTCAAGTTATGGCATGACCCCAAATAGTTTCTTTTCTAATCAACACAGATTTGCTAGTGGAGATTATTTAAATAATGTTTTTGATAAAGCGTTTCAACTTATTTAGAAAATTTAAACTATTTTCAAAGAATTTATATAACATGCATAATAAAATACTAGGGAAAATAAAACTGTACAAGAAGTTCAGATAGTATAATGCTATGAAAAATGTAGCTGAATTATAGAACYAACCAAAATCCAGCAATGAATTAAGAGGCATATGGAGAATTTCTCTGTGTAGATTGGCAGTTCCAAAGTAGTATTTTTGGCTACTTCAGTGTGACTGGTGGCCTCACTTAAAARGGGTGTTTTATTTTCAGTTTTGACAGAAGTCCTAGAAGTGTTCCCTATTTTAAGTATGGAAATCACCTATACCCATCCATCAGAATCAAGGAAACTTTTTAAGCCTAGGCCTTCTAGGTTGTATCTTGCACATACAGAATAAGAATGAAGGATAGGAAACTGATTCTCTTGACCCTTATCCATCTGTCTTTCTCTTTCTCCATGACAAAACTGTCATATTTTGGAAGAGTTGATGTTTAGCAGATGAAGAGTAATTTATAAAGATTATCTAAGAAATGAAACAGCACTAAGTCTTGCCAAGAGTAGAAAATTCTGGTGGTATAAAAAAGCCATGTGCTTTTCGGCAAAAAGCACATTTCAAGACATACTTGGATTGATTTTCTGGACTCAAATCAAATTGGTACTTTCCTAATTTGTTTTTTCAGATTTTTTTTTAATTTGAGATAGATCTGTTCACATCGGGGCAAACTTTCTAGATTGCAGGAAGATCAGACAATAGTGGAATTAGGAGGCAGGAAAAATTGACTCAAGTTAGTCAATATAATCTACAGATTATAGTGCAGTACAGGCCTGTGAGTGACAGGCCTCCTACACTCTGTTCTTGGCTCTTCAACTGATCTTGAGTAAACTACTAAATTATCCGTTTTCAAATGTGGGAATGTAATTTATATGCACTGATTGTATGCAATAACCAACCCATTATAAGCAACAGTATCTCTTTATAAACTCCTTTCACACCAGGCATGGGAAAACACCTTTATCTTAGGATAATGCATGCGTTTTTACTGGTGCAATTTCTGGCTCAATATTTTTTACATTTTCATCCAAAAAATCAATGTTATAATATCTACCACTACTCATCTACCTTAGAAGACTGTTGCAGATTTTAATGGATTACTCTTCAGAAAACACTTGAAAATTTTTAGATGAAGGTTGGTTATGGGAGAGCAAGGTGCTTGGATAACGGTTCAATTTATACATCTAAAGATCAATAAATAATAGATAGAAGTAGAATAAGAAACAAAGAATTAAAAACAACTTCTTAGAATAGTCATCTTTCTGTGGAGGTATAAATATAGTACTCGGAAAGCAACCTGGAGCCTTAGGGTCCACAGAACACTTTTGTAAAAGATATTTAAAGGGAAAAAAATGTTAAAAGAAATAAGCTTCAACACATGGGGCTATGTATGACTTTGCTATTCATTTGCACTTATTTTTGTTTGCTTCGGAACACACACTGCTAACATTGGAAAGGAAACTTYGTTCCATCTCTTTAAATTCATTTTATTTTTTGGCAGGGGAGAAGTCAAAGCCTCAGAGCCAGAAGGAAACTGGTAACGCTCAGTTCCATTGTGTGAAAACGTACTGAGATTCATTATCTTCATCTTGACATTTGAAGACCCAGCATGCAGTCCACATTCTCATCTTTTAAGAGTGTGCAATGCACTAGCACCAGAAAATGTGGAGACAGTAGTTAGGAAAYTGGGGGCTGGGAAGAGAAATCTCAAGGGCTGTAGCAGCTTCAGGAGCAGCCGCAAGAATATGACAAAATACAGGTCCCATTTTTATTTCAAATTAAGGCAATTTCCACTATCAGCATTACATGAAGGGACGAGGACATAATTAAAAATCAGCTCCAGTGTTTTAAGTGTTTAAGCTTGCCCCTTCCCCGTGCAGAAAAGGCGATGTTGTGTCAAATGCAATGTGTATCAGAATACAGTCCAATAAGAAAGAACAAAATGCATGTGCTGGACATAAAGTGTTGAAAGCTTTCCTTAAAGGAGCCTTCTGGATTGCTTTCTGGCCCAGCCCAAACTGTCTCATGGAATAGGTCCAATTTAATTTCACTACCAGATAAGTGATAAATTTGAAAGACTGGAATAAAAAGTTACCTCGTTATTGAAAATTCCACCCACAAATGTCGTATTCAGCAAAGCCTATGCATCTTGAAGAAGGCAGGTGCAGTGTAAATGTTTAAGTATATGCGTTGGTCTGCTACTTTAGCTCACTTTCAGTGTTTTTAATATTACACCTGCCATCACTGTTAGGTGGCAAAGGGGTTTGAAACTCACCTAGGAATCAAACCACCCCTGTGAAAAAACATATTTTTTGCAAATCTAGTTGTTGGCTTTGCTGTGCACTTTCATATTTTCTTTGTTTTCCATCTTCCTGTGTATTTATCCTTGTGACGGGCTTCTAGCATTGTCGGAGGTTTGCCAGCTCAGGCAGCTGTGGAACAGAACTGATAGCTGCGCGTTTGACCCTCCTCCTACGGCGAGGGGTCAGTTTTAAGTAGGAGAGCCGGCACCCGCGTGCGCACTRGCGCTCGAATAATAGAGGCAGGAATGACAGAGACTCAATCATTCCTTAATCCCTCAAAAGCAGAGTCACTTTGGAACTTTATTCTGGTGAATGAGAACTAGAACTACAGCAGAAAGCTATATATTTTCTTAATAGGAACCAGAATGAAAGCGAGAGTCTTGGCAGAACTGGAACTGAAAGGTCAACCTGTGCAAGGAATGAGAATTTTTTTTTTAAGAAGCACTATCCCGTACCACTGATATTAACTGAATTTGGTTGTAATACAAAGTACAAAATGGCAATCCTACAAATATTTTTCAATTATAAATATATAAAAATCCTCTCATTACCTTACAGAAAATAGCCACCTACGTTTCTCCAAAAATATATACAGAAATCTAACTGGAAATCAGATCTGGAACTGATTTAAAGTATGCAACTTAAAATCCTGTTTCCTTTAAGAAACCTACACTGATGTACATGGAATAGAGTAAGAGCTGGTATTAATTCATTACCATGGAGATAAAATAACACTTCTTTACTTAGCTCCACCATTAATCGATTGAAACACTTGTGTATGTGGATGCAAACTGCATTTTAATGGGTGGTGGAGGAGAAAAAGTCTACTTAGTACGGTCAATTCCTGTAACAGAGCTAAGGCACTGAGTGATGGTGAAAAGCGAGCACGTGGGAGATCGCTGAGACCTGCGATTAGCTGTGCCAGCAATAGTTGAGGCAGCCTGAAGCACCAATAACCACAATGYACAGCACAAACACCGCGGACACGGCTGTATTAAGAGAAAGGGTGACAGACAGACTGTCTGACTGTAGGACAACTGGAAAAGATACAGGGAAGAAGGATGGTTTTATGGAAAGGAAGATTAACTCAGCTAGGAAAAGAGACAACTGACTGGAGATGTGATAGTAATATATAGACTCATGAACAGACTTAAAACATTTTTTTTGAAAGCAATAATTCATTGTTTCTTATAGTTTAAAAGCTATGGGCCTCCCATTAAATCAGCAAGAGGCATATTTGAAATGGAATCAACAAAATACTTTTTTCATACAAAATGTAATTAGATTGTGGAACCATTGTTGTAGGATGTGGATGTCAGTTTCTTTAAAGATTCAGAAATGGTTGGAAGAAAAAAAAATCCATCTAAATCTATTAAACACAGACCCTCAGCTAACATACATTCAACCTAATTAAATGCAAAAATAAACTACATAAGCTGTAGTTTTACTAAAATATTACAGGCCAAACTGGGGAAAGTATCACTGTAAGCTTGTCTTGTTCTTACATTTTTCCCCAAAATGTCTGCTAGTGACCATTGTCAGAGACAGGATACTGGGGTAGATGGAGCTGGTGTCTCTAAGTTTGGTTATTTTTATATTCTTATGTACTTGTTGTGATTGTCAAGTGGACAGAGATCTATGGTAATCTACAAAGGCAGTCAGACAGCTACAGAGGAGGCCACAATCATTTGTACGCTTCTCTTCTGTACAGCAAAGAACAAAACAAGGTAAGGTGTTCCTTTGGACTTTTATGGTTATTAAAAAATTGTATAAAATTAGCCCATCCATATGCATTCACAAATAAATCAGTATAGGAATTTAGGAGTTCCACTCTAAACAAGGGGCTTGACATTATTAGGAAAGCAAAATTTCCAGTGAGTGAGGAATAAAAATCTAAGGAGATAATCAGAGAAAGAACATTACTTGTCAGAACATTGCCACTTGCTCATAAAAAGTAAAGCACAAGGCTTAAGAAAGAAAGTACAGACTTTGACTTAGGATTTTGTTTATGCAAATAATAAAAATAAAAATGTATAGCTATGTCTAGGGTAAGAGCCCACCTAGAAAAGAAGAGTCAGTGTTAAAAAAGTGTTTTTCGCAGGTGTTACGCTTTGCCTTGTTTACCTTCCATTACAGAAGAGGCTGAAAGAAAATCAGTAGTACGTTTAGATTCACAAGAGGCAACCAAATGTCTGCCACTATCTCCATCAGTTTGCAGGCAAATAAACTTGATAAGCATTTTATCAGCAAACTAATGTAACCAAATTGTTTCATAGACACTCCTAAAGTGAGCTTACTTAATGAAAAATCCTCAGATAAAATCTTTCAGAGACCAAATGGCCCTTCTCAATCATAAAAAATGAGTGTTTCCTTCAATCTACAGAATATGCAGTGCATTTTTATACTGCTGAACAGGTTTCATAAAAAAACTAAATATAATATTCCCAACAGAACCTATGCTTCTACCAGCAACGGAATCACAGAGTTGTACAAAATTATCCAAGCAGCACGTACAGAAAGGTTTGTGACCAGCATAGGTGAAAAAGCCCATCTTGTGTTTGGACTAGCCAACAGATCACAGATGAAGTAGCTAAGGATATCAGCAGTTTCTCCCAAGCTTTACACACAGGAGAAAACAGGCAGGTTTCTCCCCTACTGGCCAGAGACCGTTAGCTGCTGGTGTTTCTCGCAAAGTGTGCTGAGGACCTGCACACAATACGCAYGATATGGCTACCCCAAGGTCATAAGCCCATCTGGTAAGATGGTGAGAAGCTCATCTTTTTTCCTGCTTGCTCCTCAGCTTTCTGAGAGCTTGCGTTCCTTGTTGGATTTGCGACCCTACCATCCTTTTCAAATTTGCCTTCATATTTTCTTTTTTCTACTGCAATTAGTTGCGCCTGTTCCCTTATCAAAGAGCAGCTAATCCTTCTCGCTATAATGTTCAGTTCACGTCTCAGATTTTCCACCTAATTTATTCAATCAGCCCTTCCAACCTTTCTTTATTTTTCTTCCCTTATCTCTTTTAATATTTCCGTATTACATTTTAATTGGGGTGTCTCACAGCTGCTCCAGGTCTCTGTAGCGCATCTTTCCATCTCTGTCTCATACACATCTTTAAAGTAGAGGTAGATTTCAGGCAAAAAAGTCTTTGACTTCTTTTCTGGGTTTTGAATCAAGCATTCAGCTCAAATTTTTCATGACAGTTCTCTCACAATGACAGCTCATAAAGAGGCACTAGAGCAGGAATAATTTGTACTTTTACGTAGCTTAGAGTTCAGACAAATCACAGATGCGGTGGCTGGACCCAGTGATGACATGTTTGAAGGGCCCTGGTGCAGAAAGAAGGAGACATAATAGTAGAAGTTGTTACAGATCATGAGGAGAAGGGARGAGTCTCAGGGAAAAAAGTAGCGTAGGAGAGAAATACAAGATTTTTAGAGTTGACAGAACTCTTCCAAAACAAAACAAACTCAAAACATCATTAMTTCATCAGAATTTGTGGTTAAACACTCGTGTCTGTGATTTCAGAGGCAAATGTAAGAATGAGGAGGATGTGTGCAACCATTGCTGCACTGAGAGATCAGTGTCATCCTTCCTTTACAGCCTGCCACACATCATGACAGCTGCAAATGCAAAACACCCCATCCTTGTGCTGCTTCAGAGAGGAAATATCGATCAGATGAATGTTATTATCAGCCAAATACATTTGGACATGGGAGAACCACCAGCTGTTTCATCTCACTGCCAAATGGTAGCCCCAGCAGGTGAGGTGACCACTCAGTGTGGAGCCCTGGAAAGCGGTGGAAAGCCATGCCCATTCTCGCTGGCAGCGTGTGCCTTAGGTGAAATGGCTTGTGTATGGTTGCACTGCTAAACTGCATTTCACATATGCTGGCATTCCCATATGGGAATTTTAGCATAGTTTAAAGGTGGCTAGGTGAAGGTCAGTACATTTATCAGCTAGCAATTCAGCCAGGCTTCTGGGTGGGGGGAATAATGAGATTGATTACACAAAAAAGTGGCTACAGAAAAGCTGTCACATTCTCTACGAGAAATCGTAGAGAAAGAAAGGTGTTATTTTTAAGAACAAGAAGAGTGTAGTTGGAAAAAGGCAAGAATCTTCAATAGTCAAAGTAGATAATGTTAACATTATCTACTTATTATAATTATTAATAATATACATTATATATTATATAATAAAATAATTAATAAAATTATTAACATCATTAATGATAGTAATAGTAGTAGATATTCTTCATATCTGCTTCTTCTTCACTCTGTAAAACTCATTATCTAATTATTTGTCTTTGCTATTTCAGTTCAGTAAACCTAATGAAAAGTGCCTTCCTGCCCTTCCTGAAATGAAATCAAATTGTCATATGTTACGGTGTGTCCCGCAGCCTAGTGATGAGCTTTGTACAACTAACACTTCAAAAAGATGGTATGTCCATACCTGGTGCATTTTTTCTTTGGAGTCTTCACTGTCTAYACATTTAATATTTAATGAATGCATCTCTTAGGACTTCTGAAGTCATTACTGGAGATCAAAGAGCCTGTTTCCTATCATCATATCTAGCATTAGACATTAAAAAAATGTGTGCTGCTCAGAATCTGTGGCCATAACACCCTGCTGGAGGGCCAGGAGGCACGGATAGCTGAGGAAGAGAGAAACAAAGGTAGGAAGTCAGAAGTATTATCTTGTTAGAGGTAGCAAACTGCTCGGAGACTGTCTCTGGAATCAATGCATGCTCCTTTTATTTTTGTGTTGGTGTTCGATATACTGAGTGTTAGAAATTGTTGGCCTGGAAAGTTTGTTGCAATCGAGGAATCGATTTCTCCTTGCTTTTTATAGAGCTTCTCTCACCAGGATATTTAAGCACCCTACTATACATAGAGAACAAAGAGAGAGGGTTGCATATTTTATTGTTGCCAGGTGTGTGCCATTGTCAAGAGAACAATTAAAATGCTACGTAATCAAAGCCCCTGAAAGGAAAAGCAAATCTAAATGAAACTGCCCGTTTTGTCTGGTTTTTAGTTATACAGCAAAACTGGGGAAGTTTACATACAAAATGCTCTTCTTCAAAAAGAAACATCAAAAGTTAGATCTTAAATCCATGTATACACCTGAAAGCTGGCTCTCAGAAGTGCTAGCTACTGATCTTGACCACTTCTTGCACACAAAATTCTCTAAACATGGACTTCTACACTGCTTGCACAGATTAACCAGATTAGCCTGAACTCTGTAAATAAAAGTCCTAACGAATAAACATTAAAAATAACTATCAAAATTCACAAAAAAAAATCCATTTTCCAAGAGAGTTTTCACCAAAAGTTGGAAAACAATAAGAAGAATTATGCTCTTCTTAGATTTCCATATTCCACAGCAAATGACCCCCTTTCCAGCTCCATGATGTGTTAAAGCATGAGCAAATATTGCACAATTCATACAGGAGTGAACGGACATAGAAAGATATGTTAGAATACTAGATGATCCTTAATTTCCTTACAGACTTTATTTGACCCTGCTCTATGGGGTCCTTCAGGCTCCTTCAGATTTCCACTTAAGCTGAGGTTGGTAATGCAAATGATCCTTTATGGTTTCCATTCCCTGTGGGGTATTTGCTTGCCCAAGCATCTTAGCTACTTGGGGTATCTTGGCCCCTACTGCCTCTCCAGAAGATAAGTATCTTTCAGCTCTTTTATAAGATCTGCTAGCTCCTGGAAGAGACCTCAAATACCCAAGGATACCTATCATCTAAAGGGTCACTCAATAATTAAAGGCTGAAAGTGGTTTCCATAAGCATTTGAATGTTAGGTTTTGTGATCATTCCTACTGGAAAAGTTTACTTGAACAGACTTTTACAAAAACGCCTAAGAAATATTCTATTCAGGTTTCTAGCAAATTCATTTAAAAATTAGAATGCGAGTAGTTTTAAAACYTTTTTGTCTATAATCTTATCCAGATGTGTTTACTTTTTGCAAATTTAGCCTGAATGAATTCAGATATTCCTGAAGCTGTTCAAGCTTGATTGTAGCAATATACCTCTARTTAGAGGCAGTAAAGTAGTGTTCCAGAAAAAAACATTACCCATAAATATTATTCAGATTGAGACAAGCAACTGACCTAGAAACTGTAGAAATAACATGTTTTTGACCAAAAAAGTGTTGAAACAACATGTCATTTTAACATTTTCTATACCTTGAGTCTGTTATTTCCTCACTTTCTAGATCATTCATAAACGACAGGATTTATTGGGCTGAATTCCACCACCATTTCATAATCCTACTTTTCTAAAACATCAATTTTAAAATAAACCAAAGGCTTATGTTTGTCCACTGTTAATAAGAGTTTCCATTTAAACAAAAAAAAACCTAAATAATCAATTTTAAGACTTTTTCAGTGTTAGTAGTTGATACAATATTATTCGATGTCCCAAAAATCATAAGTAATCATTTATCTTGCAAAGGAAGTAATTACAGAATCACAGTATGGTGGAGGTTGAAAGAGGAGATCATCTACTCCAATCTCATTGCTCCAGCAGGGTCACCTAGAGCATGGTAGACAGGGTTGCATCCAGGCGGGCTTTGAACATCTCCAGAGAAGGAGACTCCACAACCTCTCTGGACAACCTGGTCCAGGGYTCCATTACTCTCACAGGGAAGAATTTCCCCCTCACGGTCAGGCAGGACTGTCTGTGCTTCAATTTCTGCCCATTGCCTCTTGTCCTGTCACACAGGGCAACTGAAAAGAGTTTGTCCCCGTCCCCTTGACACCCTCCCTTCAGGTACTTGTACACATTGATCAGATCCCCCCTCAGGCTTCTCTTYCCCAGGCTGAAGAGGCCCAGCTCTCACAGCCGTTCCTCATAGGGCAGATGCTCCAGCCCTCTGGTCATCCTCGTAGCCCTATGCTGAGCCAGTAGCTCCATGTCTCTCTTGTACTGGGGAGSCCACAACTGGACACAGTACTCGAGATGAGGCCTCCCCAGGGCTGAGKAGAGGGGCAGGATCACCTCCCTCCATCTGCTGGCAACACTCTTCYTAATGCACCCCAGGACACCATTGGCCTTCCTGGCCACAAGGGCACATTGCTGCCTCATGGTCACCTTGTCATCCACCAGCACTCTCAAGTCCTTCTCTGCAGAGCTGCTCTCCAGAAGGTCAGCCTCCAGCTTGTMCTGGTGCCTRSGGTTATTCCTCCCTAGGTGCAGGACTCTGCACTTGCCCTTGTTGAACCTGTGCACTCTGTGCCCTCATCCAGGTCATTGATGAAGAAGTTGAACAGGATGGGACCCAGGACTGAGCCCTGGAGGACGCCACTAGCCACAGGCCTCCAACTGGACTCCATGCCACTGACGACRAMCCTCTGAGCTCTGCCTTTCAGCCAGTTCTCAATCCACCTCACTGTCCACTCATCTAACCCACACTTCCCGAGCTTCTCTCAGAGGATGTTGTGGGAGACAGTGTCAAAAGCCTTGCGGAAGTCAAGGTACACAACGTCCACTGCTCTTCCCTCACCTACCCAGCCAGTCCTTCCATCAGAGAAGGCAATCAGATTGGTCAAGCAGGATTTCCCCTTGGTGAATCCATGCTGACTACTCCTGACCACCTTCTTTTCCTCCATATATCTGGAGATGACATCCAGAATGAGCTGTTGSATCCCCTTTCCAGGGATGGAGGTGAGGCTGACTGGCCTGTAGTTGCMTGGGTCCTCCTTCTTGCCCCTTTTGAAGACTGGAGTGACACTGGCTTTCCTCCAGTCCTCAGGCATCTCTCCAGTTCTCTACAACCTTTCAAAGATGATGGAGAGCAACCTGGCAACAACATCTGCCAGCTCCCTCAGTACTTGTCGGTGCATCCTATCAGGGCCCAGGGATTTGTGGGTGTTGATTTAGATTTATTTAATATTAAATCTAAAACACCTATATTGTTTCTTTTCTCTTTTCTCTCCTTTATCTCAAGTGTAACATTTTATCAATGAGTTCTGCGGGATGACTATTCATTTTTATATTGTTTTGACTTATTTTGGTAATTAGTAATTACTCATTTTAGTAATGATACTAATTTAGTACTAATGGTAACTCCTACTCTTCAATGGCTTTTTTAAACAATGTCATCAAAATTAATATGGTATTTATGGAAGCTTTTCCAGGTTCACCAAGTTAAACATAATTTATCAAGATCTATTGAGGGACGTCACTCTTCTCTCAGGTCTTGCCCAAATGTGTAATTTTGCACCAGCTTCAGAAGCAGAAATAYGAGTTTCATGCCCCATTTTCAAGAATATTAATAACTATATATTTACTATAGAAAGATTAAGACCATTATTAAAAGCTCTTTTTACATGAAGAAAACATATATCTTTATCTGTGCATATCTCTGCAATCCTAAAATACAGTATGCAAGACACTTTTCGAACAGCAGTCTGTAGTATAATAGTAAGTCTATTGCTTATTCAACATAAGCTAAAGATAGATTTTTATAATTTGTATCTAATGCATTTATTTCTGTGATTAAGACCCCAAAAATATATATCACTTTTGTGCCAATACATTAGTACTGCAACAGGCTCCAACTAGACCAGTAAGTATGGTAAGGCTACAGCCTTTGTTTAACTAGGAGTGACAAGTGAAATTAAATAATTTGCAGAGAKGCACTCAGAGGATGAAAGATCCCAGCTGTTTTCTTGCTACCCAGCAGCCACTACACAATCCTAAAAAGTGGCACAGCTTTTAGAAATGCCTTGGTCATGCTGAAGTTCTCTCCTTTTTTTTGCACAGGTACTCTAATACGCACTCACATAGTTTGTAAGTGATATTTGAAAAAAAATCTAATTAYATTTCTCCCTAGATCTGATTTTACATAGCAAGGGCATTACATATCGGTTTACATGGCAAGCCAAGCACCTTTTCTAATCTGGCTGCTTTCACCACTGCTTTGTCGTCATTTTAGACAAATAAAAATAATCACACAACTGCTAAATCCCCTGACTCCATTAGTGTATTTAAGAATGTATCTTCTCAGAGCGCTTTCTTAAGGACACCGTGCTGGAACAAGAAGCATTTCCTTGTGGAATAAGTTGATCTGAGCAAAGATAACCATGTGCCAGCAGTGTAGCAGCATTCTTGAAAAGCCCAGGCTATAGCAAGTTTGGGGGTCAGAGTCTGGATATGAGTGAAGAGATTCATACTGTTGTGTGGGTTGCCTACACTCATCTGACATATTTACAGGGAATTCTATTTTCAGCAATGAACACAGCATAAAAGAAAATGCATTGCATTTATTTCACTGAGACAGGACATTTTGGGAGAAGAAGCTAGAATATATGCATACTATAGGGAAGAGAAAAAGTGTAATCTAACATGGGTAATAATCTGGACTACTGCATACACATCCTATAAGACTTAGAAAACACACACTTTTCCTCATAGTAAATGATAACCAGCTGAATCTGCTCTGTTGTCTTCACAGTATTCAAGCTTCTGCAGTCAAAAAACTACTGAAATATGAAGAGGCATATTATAAAGTTATAATAAAACATTTTCATATACACAACCATTTAGTAATGGTTAATTGCTTAGCAAAATATTCAAAAAACAAAAACCAGAAAACCCTTCTCTTTTAGTAATACATACACTTTTTTCCTTTGGATCATAAACAGGCCCTAAACTCTATTCTATACTTTAGACTATGTCAGAAATTCATTTTCTACTGACCACAGGAGAGTCACTGCATTCTTCCCATATCTGTAACTCCGTTGCTTCCATGGCAATTTATCTTGTCTAAAGAGGAGAAAACAGACTTCTTGTATGAAAACAGCAAAAAATATGCAACAGTGCAAACAGTCAGCAATATAATATACAATGCTTGAGGCTGACAAAGAGGTTGTATTAGCGCTTGCGAGCTAGTACAGGGCAGATTTACAGCAATTAATTTCAGAGACAACCAGTATCACCACAATATTTTTCTGCTTTAGAATGAGAGGATTTCCTGTTACTGGACCCTTTTCACTCATTCCAATCTGCATGTGAACTTAGAAATAAGCACATATTATGGCTTTCAAACTAATTTACACTGACTAATCCAGAGAACAAACTGAACAGTATACTAAAAGTAATGAGCAGTTAGGACCCACCTCTTCTCTGGCCACCCTACAAGGAGATCCTAGTGCTCTCCCAGCACAACTAAGACAATTTGAACACTAAAACTCTGAAATGTCAAAACTGCTTTCAGGAGTTACTCCCACAGAAAAGAAAAATCAGAAATTGGCTGTTTATTGGAGCTGTTGTAAATATATCTGTTAAATATCGATGGAGCAAAACTATGCAGCTTACAATACCAATGGCACACACAACATGGCATTAACTGTGTTATAGCAGGTAATATGAAAGACAGCACAATCACATAGCTTGTATTAAAAGTAAATGGCATAATATCCAGGCATGTGAAATTTTGTTCTGGCATTCTTTATACTGTAATTCACTTTTTCAGTAAGTGCCTTATATTTCTTCCAGTGATAGTGCCAATTAATAGAAGAGTCTACATATTAAGACCAGTAAAATCACTGCTGTTGCCTTCTTTCAGATCCCTCTTGAAAACTCCTTCCCACTTCGAGAGCATTAACAGACAATAAACGTCTGCTAAAAGTCAGAGCAAGACTTTCCTCTGGCTTCTGGTTATTTTGCTAAAGAGGATGGTTGCATCCTTACTTAATTCTGCCCCACTCCTCTGCCATGTCACTTCTCATCATATTTTTTGTTTGTAAACTTTTTGTGGCAAGCGCTGTCTTTTTAATTAATTATATGTGTTCACATACATGGCTCAATGGAGCAATAAGAAATACCACACTGGAAAATGCTAATAAAATACGCTTTCCTTACGGAAGAAGCTAAATAAACAGTTCTGTTCTTTCTGTAACCCCATTAGAGCACAAATAAACAGAGAATCCTGTACCAAGCTTTAGATATAATGCTCTATCTCTTCAACAGAAACGATGAAACCCACAGAGACTGCAGAAAAGATGAATTTTGAATTCTAATAGACACAAATGGACTTTAATATGTCTCTCCAAAGATCTTCCAACTCACAAAAATCACAGGGGAGAAGATTAGAGTGATAATAGCAAGTCACAGTCATGCATGTATCTGATATGCTTTTAAACTGAACAACAAATCTAAAACAAACAAACAAAACATTCAGAAAGGAAAGAGCTGCTTTTTTTCTTTTTTCTGCTTTTGTTGCTTGCTATAAAATTACCAGCTATCCATTTTTTTTCCCTTGAGAACAACGTTTTTAAACTTCATCCAGCCAACCAGAATTTGTAAAAAAAAACTTTAGACATGCAACAGATCAGGACTTGGCATGATGCAACCACACGCCGAGAGGAAAAAGCACCCAGACATATATGATGAAAACAATAGAACAACACAACGTACAATATCAATGTACTACACAAAACGTTATTGGAAGATAATGGGCATTACAACCCCTAACAGAGGGAAGATGTCTGAGCAATATATGCTGTTCAGTGGGCATAAATGGGAACCAAGCCTAATGTCTTTAGGGCAAACAGCTGTCTCAAGTCCAGGCCAGGAACAGCCCAGCTTGGGCAAAATGGAACAAGTACAGTAGGAGCATGGAAGAGGCAGCAAAGACCAGCGGAGAGGAGAGGGAGGGAGGTGCATACACCCCTGAGCAGCACAAACACCCTGGAGATGAGCCAGGTCTCAGGCATGCTGAGACAGGCGCTGGCCCTAACGCAAGCCTTGGATGATCATTTCCTGGAGCACTGGGATCCAGTTCTCCTTCTGATTCAAGATTTCATCTCAAAAATGATGTCCTAAGAAAACATATTACTAAAACAACTGAGAGCATTTCAGTACTCTAGTCTCTTTTATGTCCTCCTTCCATCWCTTTCCATCATAGCTTACGCAGGAAACTAAGTAGTCTCACTGTCCTAAGGTATTGGTGGCTGTCAGTGGAGGGAGCGGATACACRGACAGCAGGACTGAATCCACTTGGTCAGGTTTAGCCCTATGCCATACGTATATCTAAATAGAAAAAGTGAGATGCTGGAAAACAAATGAATTCCTTACCACTTCTCTGAAATCTTAACTGTTCAGCCCTCTGGGGCTGTTAAATCTGAATGATCAACCTTACAAGCTATAAAGGTAACACCTAATGTTTTAATACTCTAAGTGATGTTGCACAATACACTCCTTGTGTAATTAATAATGCCTTTGTTAACACCCTTTACCAGATAACTGTTGCAGTGTCCTGTGGCTTCAATTGTTTAAGTTGTTAAAGGACTTTCAGACTATGATGTGTTTTCCTTTGGTTGTGAATGGCAACCACTACACAAATAAAAGTATTGATTTTCCTGTTTGTTCTTGTGTTTTGATTCACATAAAACCCTTCATCAGGAAGCTAYTGTTTAATACATTTATTCTGGAAGGTTTGCTATGAATTCAAAAGAACAAAGATGAATTTACCAAATTCTTTTATGCATCAGTCAACAACAAGTGAAATAAAACAAACAGCTCCTGCTTCTCAAGTGGAAACTGCATAAAGTGGTGACATTAGACAAACAAATAACTGCATCTTCACTGCAAAAATATTGCAGTCTTAGCAGCTAAGCTTTTTCTTTTCATCCATATTTTAAAAATATAGACCTTGCTTCTCTGTTGCTTTGCAATATTAGTTGTATACACCAGGGGCATAGTTTGAGGAACAATTTTTTTAAATCAGTACCCATTCAGTTAAGACAAATCTAATTCATCAAGCATTTACATCCCTTGTGTCTTTGTTGAGATTGTTCACATGGAAGAAAGAGCTGAAGAGCAGAGCAATTTCTTTTTTATTCTGCTTTCAACAATTTCAACATTTCCCTGCCGTTCTCGAAGAGACAGTGAGAGGTTATACAACAATGCAGGTTACAAACAACAAAAGGAGTGGCTTTAGGAATCAGTTTCCACAAGGTTACCCGAGGTGATCTTGCAAATGGCTACCCAAGCCGCAAGGCACAGGAAAATCCATTCCTGTGGTGTTTAGGTTGTTCTCCCAGAAGTTACAGTAACGTTAGCAGGCAGAAGCAAAAGCCAGCCCCTTGTCTGCACAGTGGGTTCCCGGGGTAGCGAGCGGCATGTTTTCATTTTAGTTGACATTCAGACCTTCCTGAAATCTCTACCAAACATATGTGCAAAACGCATGGGAGTCATGCGGAAAGAGCTCATTTGTTTCAACAGGCTTCAGATAAAGCCTCTGGGTGCTTTTTCCCGGGGAACATTTCTCAACAGAAAAACAAGGGGGAAAAAGGGGAGCAGGTAAGGGGAGACTACATTTTAATGTGGCATAAGTGCATTTCGCTGTCTGCTCTAACCAGAGCTGGTAAAAAATTTTCACATGTATTTTTTTTATCCATTAAAGTACTTGCCTGTCAATATTAATAACTTCTGGAAATATTTTATTTTTCAATGAAACTGAAAGCAAAACTAAACTGTTTTCCTTTAGTGCTTTTTCTTCTTTAAAATGTTGCAAAAATTTTCTCTATTCCATGTGACATTAAAAAAAAAAACTAAAACTTTTACTCACCAAAAGGAGGAACTAAATGTGGTAAAATTGTGTGTGGGAAAGCTTTTCCTCTGTTTCTCATACTTCATAAAATAGATAAATATGTGATTAGTGTTTCAGTTACTTTTGCTGTATATTGCAAAAAAAGAAAAAAAAAGAAAAAAGAAAACAAAGATGTGACCCTAAAAATATTGTCCTTGATTTAATACAGTGGAGTATTAATACATGTGTATCTGAATGCACAATTTAGGTGCATACATCCCACACACGTATATATTTCTTTCTCCTTTCTGCAAAGTACTGTGAATAATAATAGGAATAATAGGAAGCAATAATAATAGGAAGCTCTTATCTATAGCCTGGCATGCTACTCCATATACCCATGTACATAATAAAAATAGATAATTTGAACGTATGTATACTATAAGTGGAGACTGAACAGAGTAACTTGGAGAAATATAATGCAGTCTGATAAATGTTTTCGCTTCTCTATCATATACCCACGATAAATGACAGCAGGGAGCAGGAAACGGAGTACAAAGGCAGCTCTCCAGTGGAGAGAGGCCGTTCCTAGACGACTTGAAGTATTCTCTCACCTGGCCCTTGTAATGTCAAGCCTAAAGCATTCTGGTTCCTTTCAGCCTCACACAATCTTCTGGGAAGAACTTTATTCCAGTTTTATACAATGATGAGAGTTGCCCTTGCTAGTATTTATWGTATACACAGGAACCTTGGGTCATTGTGAATCACTTCAAGGTTACTCTTTTTTTTCGCTTTGCTTCTAAAGAAATGTGAGCTGCATCATCCAGCACAGACCACACATGAAAGGAGTTTGCTAAGTGGCTGCGGGACAATATACTGCGTCACGTGGTGAGGGATTAAAAATAGGAGCATGTCAAAGAATAAAGGATGGAACAGCAAGCCCTGAAATTAAAGGCTGATTTTGCAGAACTGAGGAGAGATGGGAAGGCTTTCAACCCTTTATGTTAGGGTTCAGTAGGAGATAATCTGCTGGAGTTCAGTGATTCACTTATATGGCCTTTGCCATTGTTTTCACTAAATATATCTCCTTAGAAATTAAAGATGACTGCATTACAATCGATTTTAGAATTAGGTTAGATTAGGTTAGCCTTGGATTGTAATTGTTTTTGATTCCCCCTGGAAAATCTTTCATGGAAACTATCCTTTTTTGGGCGAAGCTTTAAGAACAGAAACGAATCTTTTTAACTAAAGAGTACATTATGCTTGAAAACATGCCCATAAAGGGGTATTTGGCAGTGCTGCTGCTGTGCCCCTTGGAAACCCTGCCTGCCCTCTCTGCCTCCACGCAGCACATGGCAAGCTCTGTGGCCAGCAAAACTTCCCCAGGATGCTACATCCTGACCAATGACCCTACGTATTAATGTGGAACAGCCTTCTACTCTATAATGTTAATAACAGGGAAAAAAAAAACTCTCACAATTTAAAAAGTCTACTTTCAGTGAGATTTCTCCTCTTTCAGGACTGGGGCTATTTCTGTCTTCTAAAAGGGGCTTCTACRGCTTTTATGTATCTTATCATGGTTTTTGTTGTAGCTTTTATTCCTTGATTCCCCATCTCTTCTGTATGAAATCATAATTATTGGACATAGCCTGACAAGAAGTGACTTGCAGGAAGTTATAATATTTTGTAGTAACTGATATAGTTAGAAAGTATGATAAAAAGACTTGGTTATGGTGTATGAGCCCCTTTCCAAAGCTATACAGGCATAAATTAACTCCAACTGAACATACCTCAGCTAAGATATATCTCACAGCTCATATCTTATAGCCTCTAACATAGGCTTATTATGGCAAGGATAGTGTTTTGCATGACTACTCAACGTGCTAATATGGCACTTGTGTTAAGAAACTTGGAAGAAAATGGGTAGCAGACTGATCTGTTGTTCTGACATAAAAAGCTAACGCAACATTTTGGGAAAAAAAAGAAGGAAAAAGTAATCAAAGGTAATGGGATGAAATGGAATACACAATAATAACGCAACCTCATATTATCATATGTAAATTGTCTTAAATTAATCCRATATTCCTGATTGATAACGAATTATTTGAGTAGAGAGAGTTTTCCAGAGTTACTTGCTCTGAGACCAAACTTAGTTGAGATAATTTTCAGTAATAGTTTTAGCACAGAAGGGAGAATTCTAATGACTTTTGCTGATGACACAGCAAAAGAAGTCTTACAGTACAGGCGAGGATTGGGCATTAGAGTGCCCCATCCATTAGCATTCAAGTGATCTTAAATACAGGAGTAATGAGAATAGTATTTTGTAGTGGAGTAGTACAAAGTGATGTACATTGGCATGAATTAGAAAAATTTCTCTTGTCAGCTGTATCAGCTGAAAACAACAGGATATTTTACTTAATCGTAATCATTGAATTAAGTCACAAAAAGTGTGCAGTGGTACAAAGAGTTGGTGAAATATTTGAAACACTGGCTTTCTGTGTTCACTGAAGGCTAGTTCACACTAGAGCTTGAGAGTGATGAGAAAAGCAACTCAGAGAAGCAGGAACCTGTCAAGTAAGCAGAAACTAGGTGATTGAGACAGCTTCTACCAGCATTATTCCTTACGAGTCACATAGTCAACACTACAACAATCAAATCACTCAGTGGAAATAGTATGACAAGGCATCTTCCGTGTTCTCCGTAGAAGCTTCATGCATTTACTCCTGTCTGTGAGCTATAATCTCTGCCAACACCAAATCTTGGAGGACTGTCCACCACATTCTGTATAGGTGTTATGACCAAAGTTATGACCAGRGTATGTAAGAGACTGTGAACAAGGGACACCCAAAATAATATTTCTCTGCTGTACCATAACAACATATAAAATTGAATTTGATTGTTTTCAGCCTCTACGCAGAGACAACAAAGTGAAAAATCAGGATCCAAACCGGGTTTACATATTTGCGTTCTTTCTGTCAATCAGAACGCCTTTCTCATCAGTTCCCATAGTCATATCTGATGCACTCTTAAGACTTACCATCTCTCTTAAGACACCTGTGATGCTTTTTAAACATGGTCTGTTTTGAAATCTCACAAGTCCTGACACGTAGGTAAGAGGGTGGATTTCACAAGCAGACCAGAGATGACTGACACAGAAGTTGCTAAAGGAAAAGAATTAGATCTCACATATCTTTGAAAACCACAGTGCAAGCCTCCCTAATACATTTTATATTTCATGGATTACATGGATTGCTCTCCTGAAGCTTCCCGTTCTGAAGCCTGAGCTGAATAGCAAACACTCAAGTAGTCTTCTGTACTGAAAAAAATCTCTCCTCAGCTCCTTCCTGCGTTACATTTATCCCTGCATATTCATATTTAAAGTCATAATGTTTCTTTTTTTACTGCTACGAATATTTTTATTTCTGTTTGTGTGATAAAGTTCATTTAATTCTAGCAGAGAAAGCACAAGTCTAGTGGTTCTGGCYGGTCAGTTACAAAATTTCTCATTGGGACTCCACTAAAAAGACAATCCTGTTGGAATTATCTCTGTGCAACCTTCTTAACTCAAGAAAGAGTTAAGAAAGGCATAGAAGTCACCTGCATATAGCTGAGAAAAGTATATGATCTTTTACAAGTAACAATATATGAACCAGAAAGAATATAGTTTGCTGTTTCAGAAAAAAAGTATTTAAAACAGAGTAGTTTAGGAAAAACGTTCAAGGATTGTTGTCTTAATAGTCACTCATCACAGAAGAATTATATTTGAGTAGGGATGAGAAAAGCAAGTTTGGRAAAACAGAGATAATAGACCATTATTTTCCCCAATGTGGTACTAAGTACCAGTAGCCAATGCATTCAGATATCCGAAGTTTAGAAAGAATACTGAATGATACATGTGTTTTTCTCAATCTGCCATTTGGTGGGGATTACCACACACACATTATYCTGTTCCTACTGCTTTTCTTCCATTCTGTAATTTGTGTGAGGAAGTGCTGTGGCGTGAGTGTGGAGGGGAAAAATGCAAAGCAAAACAGCTACTCACAGAAGTCTCAAAAATGAGCTCTAGCATGGCCTTGAATTCCCAGCAGACTAGCTCTTATGTCTTCACTAGCATCCGTGCAAATCTGTTCAGAAAACAACAATTTGCAAGGTACACGAGTCTGCTGGAAGGCCTCTGGAAACAAACACCACCCAGACTGGAGCCTCAGAGACACACTAATCTACTAGCAGGCTCATATTTAGACTGCAGAGTCCCTAAGTCATCAGGTATATTTTTGTTAAAACGTTCGCTTTCCATCCCATGATAACAAAATCCTATTCCCTGAATTCTGCCTCTGCTGGGGTTATTAAATCCAATATAAATAATTACACCTTGAGGCTCTGCGCTTCTGCAATGTCAAATGCACTTAGTGMTGTTACAGCCCAAAGGATTTCTTGGGGGACTAACACTGACTGGTGCAATCGTCTCTTCACTGCGGAAGTCCCATGGAAGCTTTAGAGCATGCTGTAACCTAAAGAAGAGCTTGAGCTTTGAAAATGTGCTTGTTCCTGGAAGGTGGGGCTGAGCACAGCCTCAGGTCACTCCACGAGTGGGGCATACCACAACCGCTCCCTGAGGGATGATGATCAGAGAAGCAGGGAGTGAAAGCATCCTCGATCCATCCCTGTTTCAGGGAAGCACACGTTTCATCTCAGCGCAACCTTGAGACTTGCAGCTCTCTTTCTAGGTCTGACGATGACGGTGACCCACTGCATTGAYCCATCTGGAGCTTGCTGTGGATACATCCGGATAGCCTATCTTTTATTTTCTTCCCTTCAGTTCATCCCATGCACACTCAAGAGTTTCTCAGGCAGAATCAGTACGTGCAAGGTCACTTCTTTCCTTGCTATTTGCCCTATGTGACTGGGAGGAGCACAGTCTACATATTACTTTCTCTGCCCAGGATTTTCAACAGGCTCAGCCTTTTACCTTTTAATGGTTCAGCTCATTCACTGTCGTTGTGTCAGCAGTTGTCTCATTTATGATTTACAGGCTCTGCCCTCACATATGCTCTATTATTTATAAATACTTTGTAGWGTGGGTGTGGGTGTGGGTGTATACTGTGTGTGTGCACACACGTGGTGTGAGTATACAAACATATAGATATGCATTATATATATATATATGCAGATATATACATGTATACTTGCATACATGAGTTTTGTGTATACACCCAAAAAGATATATTATATATAAAATTCTCAAACTTGCAGTGAAGGAAAGAAATCTTCATTTTCACYCTTTCTTCCTTTTCTCTGTATCTGGCCAGCCAAGCTTGTGGCTAACATGTGCATGACACCTCCACAAGGGATGAGTACTAGAAGTATTGTAGCTTGTTGAAGGACACACTATTAACAAGATACCTCATATTTATGGCAACAGTCAGGATCAATCTAAACAGGGACATTCAAGGCCAAGGGTATGCAAGGTAATATAACTGGTGTTTCACTGGAAGATGCACATTTTCATGTGCATTTTACTTCTCTTTATATCACAGTTCAAGTGCTTTCTTGCAAAGAGATACAGCCAAAGTAGTTAAGTATGAGTCAGTGTGGGATGCTAAATCTATTAGGTTGCCCCCTCAGAGAGGAGCCCAAGTTGTGCCATTTGGGCTGTCCAGTTCTCCAATATGCTCATCACTTAGAGGAAGGCTGGTTCCTCAAGGCCTATCAACTTTTTTTCTCTCTGATGTAAAATGATTTCACATTTCACAGCCTCAAAATACTTGGGAAATGGAATGCTTGTTTTCAGGTCAGCACYTGAAGTGCTTTTTTTTTGTAAGATAGCATTCAACTTTCATTCAGAACTGAAAAGTTTGGGGTAACCCTTTAAAGAAGAGTTTCAAGCACCCTGAATCTTCTCAAGAAAGGGTAGTAATGTATAGAGGTTTGCCACTAGAAAATGATTGGGAAAAGATGGGTTGTTTTACCCACATGCGTTCATAATCTTGAWTCAGAACATTGTTTAAGTCTTACCAAATTACAAACCATTCTCAGAAGCAAATTTAAAAAGGCTTACCCAGAAACTGAGTCTGACAAAGGTCTTCTCTTCGTAAGAAATGTACCTAAATGCCACATTTTTACATCACATAACTTGATACTTTTATTGACTAAAAAGCTGTTGTGTTGGGGAAAACATGCTGTTTTATTGATTTCCAACAGTATTTCCTCATAACTAAAATCACGAGGTGGCTGTGTTTCATTCAATACAAAGAGGTTTAAAAATTCATTTGTTTGGCAAAACTGAACACTAAACTACTCGAATAATTTCTCTTATTCCATTAGCTGATGTTAGCAATATTTGTTAGACAGGTTTCATCTTCACATGTAAACGTTAAAAAAAAATGAGCTGCAAATAAAATCCAAATTTGCATCTACCTGTCAACACAGCAGCTGCATCTCCATCATAGCTCTTCCATCATAACTTCAGAGGTTCCTAACATAGTCTCTGAGTAGGTCAGTTTTCTTCTTTATAAGAAAGCCCATTTCCCTCCCACCACAGATACCCTGTGGAACTGCGCTGTGCACAAATCACTCATTAATCAAAGTACTTGATTTAGAAAAGAAGTACCTGAATGAATTGTAGAGGCTTCTGAGGCAGAGAAGATCAAATTAGATCTGATGTGACCTTGTATTCCGTGACCCTATTCACTTTTAAGCACGATCTGCTGCACATCTCCTGTGTGGTCCTATTTCAAAATTAGTGAATTTCTTCCATAAAACTCAYAAGAAAAGATTTTTTAATTCCATAATTCTTTAAAATTATTTTTAGCTGAGAGCCAAAGTTTTTCAATCTCATATATCTTTAAAAAATAGTCTAATCTGAATCAATAACCTCTACTGTGTGTTAGTACTATTATACCGTTATGACTGGAAGATGAATTTAAGGTTTCCATCATCCGTTAATCTTGCATTCCTAAACCTTATCTTCCCTAAAATTATTTTAAGGATAAAACTCCCTGGATCTGTAATATTTCTTTGGACAACACTATCATTATCACATTGCTGTAACATAATTTCGCTTTAAATTAGTGACACATTACTCCAACTGCAGATAGTTTTAATATATGGGGCATACATTAAAAAGAGGTAGAAAAGAAATTCACTAAGTGCCAACACTTGGGTACACTGCAATAAATAATATTTGATAGAATTTATAATGCAAGTAAATGATAAGAAGGAGAAAAACCTTCTGTAATCAGTTGTCTTTTTATCTTAAAAATGACAGGCCAGGCATTTTAGCTAGCATAAAGCTGGTCCCTGAAAGTCCCTGCTGCTTTTCCAAAAGGTAAAGAGAATTTATAGGTTTTCAGTATAGCCTACATTTCAATTTCAAATGTAGTCTTTTGTATGTGACTGATATTTACTGATATGAGTAAAGATGACGTTCCCTAACCCAGTGCTTACCARAGTACAAAGAGACATGTTAGAACACTCTGCAAGTCACAAGTGTCATGAAATATTCATCGGACACTTCAAGGATTGTTTTATTTTTTTTCCATTTTTTTCCACATGAAAGTGTTTGCTTGTTGTAGCTGATATTTTCTGGAGCTAGGAGTAAGGCATTTGCTAAGACTAACTTTGCTTCTCTAATGTTACTCATTGAAAYGAAACAAAATCATTTGCACTGTGTTAATTGTTAACTCATGATATTTAATAATGTCACAATTTTTGTGCACAGATATATTCCTGCATGATTAAGGCACAGTAGATTAGACACCAGATGTCTAATAGAATAATATCTTATTACTAATTAATGTTAGACAAGATCAGAGTCATTAAATAGTCCCTTAAAACTTCTTTTTTATTCACACCTAACTGTAAGATATTTGTCACCCAATAGCTATGTTGGTAGACAAGGCTGATGTCTCTTTTCTTTTCCAGCCTAAAGAAGAGACAACACTTTTTCCTTTTTCTCCTGAATATCAGCTTTTAAATGGAAAGGTTGAATGTAATTGATATTTGTCCTTATTTTCCAAAAAAAAAGAAAAAAAAAAAAGCTGGAAAATGGACGTGACTATATGAGAAATAAGATATACTAGTGGTTTAAGACTCCATTTTTCTGTTTTCCAAAGATTTATGTAAATATTTGCACTAGGAAAAAATCAAATGAAAATAAAACTGGCTACATTTCAGTTTGTATTTTGGGTTTAAGAAAGTTAAAACTATATAAGAATAGTTAGAGATGATAATAAGACCTAGAAAACTGCAGAGATTCATGGATTTGTTTCAAATTTGTAAACAGATACCGTGAGTTAATATAGAGACTTGAGAAGTTATTTTCCATGAACATAAATAACATTCCATCAAAGTGTAACGAACTGAGCTTAATTTTTRTTTGTTGAGTATACAGCCTGTTTCTCTTCAAGATTTTGCTTTGATATTTATCCTATAACATCCAAACCAATAAATTCACTGACATTCATAGGAAAGTTTGCTGTCCACAATAAATCTTTTGATTACTTGCTTCTAAGCTTTGAGAGCAGGATATGAACTGCAGCATCACTCACAGAACTAGTAGAAGTCGAAGCATGTTATTAYCCTACTGCTGGAGCAGTTCATCTTTGCTGATCTAGGGGATAAGTGAAGTTTGCTAAATTCACACCGTGGATGACCCACACTTTGCTGGATACACTTGCAAAATGCCATTTCTTCTTTCTCACTGTTTCCTAAAATCCCAGTCTTCAGTTCAGGTGGACAGCAGATACCCTATACCACTTTTTTTCTGGTCAAGATACTGCTTTTCCTGAATTTTACCAAACAATAGCTAAGTAAATACAATTTGAGGTTAATATGAGAAAGTTTAAGTCAAAATTATTATCTTGGATTTTCCTAAGAGGTAAAATTAATCTCTGATTAAAAACAAAGGAAATAAAAGTACCAGTAATAGCTAGAGCAAAATAAAATATATATGGAAATTAATCTTCCAAATCCTGACTAGTTTTTTTAAGTAACTGCATGGAATTATTTGACTTCAGTGTATAAGAAATGCCCCATGTAATTTCCTTCACAATAAGAAAAGGATCTGAAGTTTCAAAGAAACATACCTATATTTCTAAGTTTTGTGTCTCCTGCATAAACACACAAGATCTGGCATTGAGAGTCTGTCTGCTCCTCTTATCGTAGTCTTTGATGATAGGATTTGATGTTAGAGTCAGACATAGTCTCATCAACTAACTTTGCTAATAAAAACAGCAAAAATTCAGAATTTTCAATAGCTTAGCCATTTTTTTCATCTCACTTAAATATGGCAGTCTGTGTGTCCTAACAGAATGACAAAAATGCAAAACAATACAGTCCAGTATGTTATGCTCTCTGTTAAAAAGAAAATACTGTTACTATCATCCACAAAAATCAGAATGACAAAAATATTTCTTTTTTTCTAACAAAAAATATTGTTTTCATTTTTTATTTTGGTAGCTGTCTTTTGTCTTTTTGTAAAGTACATTATGACTTCTTCGGCAGTAGGCATGCAAGAAAGTATTTGACCATCTGAGCTAAATATCACTTGAAAAAGTAACATTTGCAAATGGCAACTTGAAAAAGTAAAAGCTGAATCCACTGATAACATCGAAGCAAAATCCATCCAAAAGTCTGAATGCTGAGAAAATTTTATTCAAAATCACATCCAAACTTGGATGTCTTCAGTATGCAAAATAGATTGGATTTTGTTTCTGGATTTACCAAATGAATATTCTTTCCAAAATTAGTAGTCTGTCTATCTCCAAAGCCCTCATACCTACTACAAATTCAGTTAGTATTATTCTAAATAAGGTGCCCTCTTTCTCATGTTATTATTGTAAATAAAACAGCCTCCACATACAAAAGAAGTATAGTCAGTAAAGAAAAGAAGTCAGCAGTAAAAAACATTTTGCAGTCTTTCAGATTATCTTCCCTTTCTCTTTAAGATCACCAGGTGACCCAGCTGGACTCTGATGAGGTGAACACCCCTAATACAATGACAATGCAGTAAGTGAAATTGATGTTTAAGGAATTTTATGATGGAAAAGCTTAGGCATAAGATATTTCTAAAGAATTCATTTACGGGAGACTTGCCTACATAAGAAGACTCTGGCAGTGAGGAGTAAATTAAGAGAAAGTAGTATTCCAAAGAGATATAACTACATGCAAACAAATTCCTCATTCTCCCTCTAATGACTACATAAAAAAGATAGATGTATGCATTTGACTGCATCCACAAATTGATATATAGAAGAGGGAAAATATTTTGTTCGCATCATTTTTCCAGAATTATCTTCTTTATACCTATATTTCCTCTCTGTTTTTCTCATACTTACTTATTCAACTTTAAGTATTGCATGGAAAGATCAGGATCCAGTGTATTTGCATTGCATTTCATGATAGCTTCATTCACTTCTTACGGTCTGGGGAGTCCTCTCCTTTCCCATGTCCACACAGTTGAATTATTAGCAAGAGTAAGAGGCAACTGAGCATGAAGTCAGTCTCTAAAGCCTATCAAGTCTGTGAGAGAAATTTGTCTTACCTGCCACTGAAATGCAGTTACTTGAGATATGAGATACCGCATTTTCTTACTACCTCTATCTTAAAAACAGCAGCTGAAGATAACATTTTTGATCRGAATCTGGGCAAGTAGCTACTACTGGCCACTCACCAAACAGCCTTGAGGTGATCTAGCCTTTGAGTCACTGGTGCTTTAAGGCAGAGTCACTTGCTTTCTCTTACAGCTTCAAAGTTTACTCTGAGTTGCAGATCTTTTACCCGTTGGCCTTCTGACAGCTGGAATGCGTGTCCTGGTGTCCTGGGCCTGATCTCCCAGTTTCCTAACATAGCTAAAATATACACTCACAAGGAACTATACTAAGTGGCTAAAGCTCCTGTTTTGCAGATCCACTTTTCAGGAGCCTTGTGACTGACAGGAGCACACAGGCTTTGCCAAGCATTTCTAAGTATAACAGTACTTCACTTGACAAATAAAGCACAATGTCAGCACTACAAAAGGCAAAGTCCATTACTTTCAATTAACTTTCTTTTAGGATTCCCTGGTGACCCCACCTGTGTTCAGTCGAGAGTTTTCTTTATCCCATCTGAATCTGTGTGCAGACAGCCCTGCTTCTGTTGGCACTACTGTGTCTCAGCCCCTGCTCTTTTACAACCTTCTCTCCCCCTCTCAGTCTCAGCAAACAGCTGGCAGACACCAACGCCAAGGCAGTCTCCCTTCAGCCATGCAATTCGCYCTAAGGGTCCAGTTCTGACACGCAAACTTCCAGATTGGTAAGGGTGATCGAGACCTCCAAGGCCGAGTCTTTCTCTGTAGCTTTTATAAATACAGCGTTTTCAGTCCATCTTTGCAGTTCATTGTCCAGACCTCTTCCCTTTCATTCTTGCTTTTCGTGCCCTTTTCTGTACCCTTGGTAAATTTACCCAGCTAGAGCCGTTCTAAATTCTCCCAAAAAGATCATTCTCAGGAAACAATCTCTTTGACCATTTTCCTTTTATGTCAAGCATAAACTGCTTAACTTTACATTTCAGATATTTCCCATACTCCCAATCCATTCCCCTTCTATCATCTTCACTACTGAGATGTTCGCTCCTACCTGCATTTCACACTTGTTCGAATAAACAGTAACAAATCACCAGGACCAGATGGTAGTCACCCAAGAGCTTTAAAGGAACTCAAGGATGAAATAGCCAACTAGTAATTGCAACATGTAATCGCTCACTTAAAACTCTGTTGGTATCACAGGAATAGGTAGTGGCCAATATGACATCAATTTGTTAGAAAAGTCATAGGGAAGATCTGAGGAATTATATCCAGTAAGTCTGATGCACTTTCCAGGCAGACTGATGGCAATTATTCTGAAGAAAAGGGTTAGAAGATGTATGACTGAAAATGAGGTATGAAGGAAGCATCAGCACAGTTGCTGCAAAGGGAAATCATGCCTCACTAGTCTATTGCAGTTTCTTAAGAGAGTCGGTATGAGACAGAATAGTTGGCATCAAAGAGACATTTGATAAAATCCCACATTGATGGCTGCTAGAGAACTAAGGTAACCTGGGATGAAAGAACACACCTTCCTGTACCTAAAAAAAAACAAATGAAAGATAGAAAAGACGAAGTAGGAGGTAGGTCTCCAGTGGAATCCCAAAAGGATTTGTGTTGTTCAACATATTTATAAATGATCTAGAAAAGACAGCAATGATACTAAGCTATTCAGAATAGTAAGGACAAAGGCTACTGAGAGCTGATGGGATCCTGAATAATGGGGTAAAATGGTAAATGAAGTTCTGTGCAGGTAAATGTAAAGCAATGCGTGTGGGAGATAAAGTCCAAGTCATAGGAAAGAGGTTTGAAATTACATTAACGCCACTCAGAAAAAAATTCCTAATGTTACAATAGGTTGTTCTGTGGAAATGTTGACTCAATATTTAGTCAATTAAATGGGCAAATAAAATGATAGTAGTCATAGAATCACAGAATCAGTAAGGTTGGAATGGACCTCTGGAGATCACCTAGTCCAACCCCCATGCTCCAGCAGCGTCACCTACAACATGTTAGACAGGGTTGCATCCAGGCGGGCTTTGAACATCTCCAGAGAAGGAGACTCCACAGCCTCCCTGGGCAGCCTGTGCCAGGGCTCCGTCACTCTCACAGGGAAGAAATTCCCCCTCACGGTCAGGCAGAACTTCCTGTGCTTCAATTTCTGCCCATTGCCTCTTGTCCTGTCACACGGGACAACTGAAAAGAGTTTGTCCCCGTCCCTTTGACACCCTCCCATCAGGTACTTATACACATGATAAGATCCCCCCTCAGGCTTCTCTTCCCCAGGCCGAAGAGGCCCAGCTCTCGCAGCCGTTCCTCATAGGGCAGGTGCTCCAGCCCTCTGGTCATCCTCGTAGCCCTATGCTGGACTCTCTCCAGTAGTACCATGTCTCTCTTGTACTGGGGAGCCCACAACTGGACACAGGACTCAAGATGAGGCCTCCCCAGGGCTGAGGAGAGGGACAGGATCTCCTCCCTCCATCTACTGGCAACACTCTTCCTAATGCACCCCAGGASACCATTGGCCTTCCTGGCCACAAGGGCACATTGCTGCCTCATGGTCAACTTGTCATCCACCAGCACTCTCAAGTCCTTCTCTGCAGAGCTGCTCTCCAGAAGGTCAGCCTCCAGCTTGTACTGGTGCCTGGGGTTATTCCTCCCTAGGTGCAGGACTCTGCMCTTGCCCTTGTTGAACCTCAGGAGGTTCCTCTCTGCCCAACTCTCCAGCCTCTCCAGGTCTCTCTCAATGGCAGCACAGCCCTCAGGTGTATCAGCCACTCCTCCCACCTTGGGATCATCAGCCAACTTGCTGGGGAGGCACTCTGTGCCCTCATCCAGGTCATTGATGAAGAAGTTGAACAGGATGGGACCCAGGACTGAGCCCTGGMGGACGCCACTAGCCACAGGCCTCCAACTGGACTCCATGCCACTGACGACGAACCTCTGAGCTCTGCCTTTCAGCCAGTTCTCAATCCACCTCACTGTCCACTCATCTAACCCACACTTCCCGAGCTTCTCTCAGAGGATGTTSTGGGAGACAGTGTCCAAAGCCTTGCTGAAGTCAAGGTACACAACGTCCACTGCTCTTCCCTCATCTACCCAGCCAGTCCTTCCATCAGAGAAGGCGATCAGATTGGTTAAGCAGGATTTCCCCTTGGTGAATCCATGCTGGCTACTCCTGATCACCTACTTCATGAATAAAACACTCAGAGAACAAACTAAAAACATCATTATGCCTCTCTCTAAATCTGGTTTGTGCTAGTAACTTTGAGTAGTAGTACACTGTAGTTCTAGTTTCCCCATATTAAAAGAGACATAGCAGCACTGGAAAAGTAGTAGAGAAAAGCAAAAAAAAGGATGGTCAAAAGTAGGCATGGAGAGGTTTCTGTACAAGGACCCTTCAGCTATGGAAGAGGACTGCAAATTCTGGAGGAGCCTGATAAGTAATATCTCTTCCAGGATGAGAACAAGGCATGCAAACAGATATCAGCTTATTCAGAAGTAGTGCAGAGAGCTGGTGCTTAAGCAGCTGAGCTGCAGAAACTGTGAGTGTTCAAAAAAATGCAGAGGTTCACATATTCATTAAGCAAATTCAAAGAAGAAAAAGTCATCAAGAGCTACCTTGATAAAACACCATTTCCGGCTTGGGAAATCCTCTCCCAGAGTCCAGGAGTGTACTCATGGGAAGTTATTACCACACATTTGCTCTGTTCTTGTAGGCATCTCTATTAGTGACAGTCAGAGACAGAATACTGGGTGCACTGGTCATTACTATGTTATTAAATGTTCACAAAAATAATTTCTCTACTGTCCCATTCTTTACCCTTGGGAGGACTTGCCCACAAGCATTGGTAAAGCCTTACGAGCATCTTGCCCTGAACTTGTGCTTTTCTATGAGCCTTATAAAAGAACTCGACAGTCAAGTAGGCAGTTTATATGCTGACCTTCACCAACTGTAATCACCTGTCTCTATGTCTTCTATTAATTTATTTATCCTGTCTTATGCTTAGATTGTGAGTCATTTCAAGTAGTGGCTCTTTCTTACGCGCGCTTGTGCAGCACCAGCCTACATAGGATACCAGTCTCTGACTAGGGATTCTAAAGATATGAAAATTATGGTAATTAATGTGACTAAGAATATCAGAAATGGATTTGAAATGTGTAAAATTGTTTGGTTTGGGATTTTCAACTGTGTGGGATTTGAGGTTTTGAAACATGTAAGATTCATTGAACTGGGGGTGAGAGGAAGCCAAGTAAGTTCTCTCTTGAAAAACACACACTAACATTATAGAAGTTCCTTAAGGGCACCAAGGCACCAAAATGTTTTTCTGTCAGTGCATCTTAACTCTTTGTCAGCTTTAGCTACACGAAGTATAACCAGGAATGAACTTGAAACACAACGAATTAAAGATAGAATTTGCTTTTAATGTTATATCTGAGCAAAGGGTTATATGGTTGTTTCTACATTGCTTCCTGACGTGGTCCCTCAAATCAGAAGTTCTCTAAAATAAAAGTTGAGAACATAGCTTCAGGCAAATTCCAACCACTCAGACAGATTTTTACTGAAACAGAGAAGCTGCTACTGATGTCCCCACTGCAAAGCTGTCATTGTTTATAATGTAAAGCTATCATGATTTGGATAGGTTTCATACACATATTTGCTTGTCTGTATGTGGCACCCTGAAGGATATCTAATGGAAAAAAATATGCCAAAAATCCTAGGCCACTTCATTCAACAAAAAACGGGTTATCAAGTTGAAAGGCTTCTTTAACAACAACCAAACATTTATTCATCTTCCAATTATTCATCTCAGAACTTGCTATATGCATAAGAATAGCAGGGGAGAATGCTGTTCTGGATGTTACTTCTTTCAGATTCTATTAAAAATGTAATAGGCTGCTTCCATTATACATTTCCCTGTATATTTCAATCAACATGTCACTTAGCTGCTGCTCCTAAAGTGCACTTAATATTTTCATTAAAATCAATAAAGCCAAGAAATGACAAGGGTGCAGGTGGATGCAAGCAATTAAACTTCTCCTATATGTGTTGTTAACTAGCAGTTAGAAAAGGAAGCTTCATTCAACACCTGTCCCTTTCCTCTTGAATGGCATCTAACAGAAATCCACTTAGCCAGCTTTTGTCTGCTTATTTTGCTGACAGATGATGTGAAGAAGTAGGCAGTTACAGGGCCAGTAATTCAAAATTAATTTTCCCTTCAAAAGAGTGATGTGGACAACTGAGCGCAGTAATGGTACCTGATCCGAATTCAGGGGGTAAACAAGATAATTTGAGATGATGGGATGGAAATAAAGGCTCTTTAAAGGTTTGCTCCTCTCATGGCTCTCAATGGCACACTCTCGAGCATTTTTTATCTGCCTCAGATGAAAGTCAGAGGAGTAAATCATTAAAGTATTAGCCTGGTGTGCTTGTGTGTGGGGTAGGATTGAAAGGGAAGCAAAAAAAATTAAAGATTGAGGATTGTGCCCYACCCCAATATTAAAAATACGCAGTGGTGAAAAGCAGCAGTTAAGCCACACACCGACTGATTATCAATCCATTTCAGAACACGCTGCAAATGAAGGGAGCTGCTGACTATACACTGCACATTTGCAGCTCAGGTAAATCATCATATCTTTAGTCATCAGGGAACATTTGTTTGTCCTGTCACCTGTGTAATGCTGACCAGAGTCAACCTCAATAAGAGCACAAGCTAAGGAGAAAAATACTACATGGAAAGCACTCTTGGCCTTAGAGGAGTAATCTGCAAGTGATTCATTCATGTGCACTGTAAGTGTGCACAGGTTCATGGGCAAACTGGAAGTTGTGACTCTGCACCCGCTGCTCCAGATGGGCTTTTCAGGTTACCCGCACACATGAAGAACCGAGGCAGAGTCTAAAAGCTTTTGAGCGAATTGAGCAAAATGATCGATCTGCCTGGATATTCCCTCTCTCTGTGCCATATTCACATGTACACTCATGAACATCTCGGGACAGTTGTCAGAAAGAAGGTAACCTTCTCCATAACTTCTGTGTCCCAGCCACTGAGGGAGCCAAGTACGAGGTGGTCCTCTTGAAGACCTTTAAAGTGTTGCAGAGGTCTCTGTATCCTTCCAGATATGTGGGCTTGGAAGTGGATATCCATATTGATCTCTGGCTCTCTAGCTCTTGGATGCAGTTTTAGAGGGAGTTAATGGGACTATTCATGGGACTGCTGCCAGTCCTGGCTGTGTTTGGAGTGTGATGACTCACAACCTCTCCTTCATCTCTCTCTGGCGTTCAATCCTGTTCTGTCACCCAGTATCATTATTGCTAGGTGGCTGTTGCTGTCTTCTAGCAATTTACTCTGCACTCTAAAAGCTACAACCTACAAAATATATGGAGGTATTATGTACTAAATGATATTTGCTGTGACTGCACTCTAAGAGTCCAAGAAAGGGAGTAGACTCTGCAGTTCAGTCTTATTCATCTTATAGACTTATCTGAGGGATTTCTGGGACTCAGATACTGGTTCCAAAATATTAAAGGGCAACCCATGCTCAGGTTCCTCTCAAAACTCAACTGTTTTCGTGGCTGGTAAGCAAGGTCAGGCCTTTCTCGGGAGGGCCACCTGCTATGCAGCTTCCCAGCAAAGGGTGGTGGTGGCAGATAGCCAGCACTGGAAAGTCAGTGGATGTGGGGATAGGATGAAGCTCATGTCCAAACTTTCTGTTATTCCATTTTCTGACATGCCCTGAGGCTCAGGCATGCCTAGCACAGGCCAGCAGTGAGTACGGGCAGCAGTTCCTATTGGTTTGCGGCACAGCTGTACCTTATCATTGACCAAACTGAATGCTGACCAAGCCACTACCCTCTCTTCCTATAAATCAGATCACATCAGACAAGAATATGTGCTGAGGAGTTTCTTCTTTCTTTACTTATTTCTGCAGGCTTTGTCCTTTCATTTATTATGTCAAATCTTAAATTAGGACTTAGCCTCCAAAGATTTGCAGACATGCCTTCTGTAAAGCAGTTTGTCCATGGAAGTGGGCAAGCACATAGTTTTAAACATGTACAAATATCTGTGCAGGATCAGAACCTTCATTTGCAAATCCCCTGTTGTGGAGATCATGTCTTTTATTTATCTGAGGAAGCATTCAGCTCATTTTGAGATCTCTTAATCTTATAACCAACTTTAACTGCTATATTCTCTCATACGTTCCTCAAAAAGAATAGGTCTTTAGCATTAATTAGGTGACATATATCATGTGAATTTGTTCTGAAGGGAGCATACTTATTGCACATGATGACCTACCCAGGCTGTCCCCAACCACAAATCTCCATGTATTTCCACACTCATTCATAGTTTGTTGGGTGGTTATTTCAGATTTACATTGATGAGAATAAGATCAGAATCTGGCCTAGTCTGTGTATGAGAGTCAGGTGATATGATGTTGCTATGGCAATGACTTACTCCTGAGTAGGGTAACTACTTCAGACAAATTCCTCATCTCCTGACATCAAATTAAATCTGTTTCTGTTCCTCACTGACTTGTTGAATTGAAAAGCAGAAACACTTATTCTGCAAAAAAAMCATACTTTATTAAGTCTGATTTTTAATGTAACCTCTAAAGCTCATCTTGTGGATATTTGCAGTTTTATACTGTTTTATATCTATAGAGACAAGTTTGCATGTAGAGACTGCCAACACAACCCCAAAGTAAAGCTGGATCTCATCTGTACCAGCARTTTATCAGTTGTTAGGTGTTAAGGTACTGCTAATAAATAAGTTCATGAATTGTTTGTTTATCCTCGTAGCCAGGAGGGTGTTTTCYTAAGAGTGGTTAACTGCAGATAATTGATGGGCACTGACCGAGATCTGACATCCTACCTTAATTATACCTTGAGAAACAGAGAGAATGAAAGATGAAAAGTAGTTGAATTGAATATCTGATCAAGCAGTAACCACAACAAAAAGATATTTTTTCACCTGTGTACGATTATGCAAGAGACTGATGCTTATAATTTTTTGATGTTTAAACATCTACTTGGAAGCATGAGATTGTATTTGGATAAGCAGGATATTCCCTCATACTCCATCTTTTAACACTTCTCAACACATCTGTGGGTTTCTTAAAACTCAAATCAGCTGGTCTGAAGTGTTCCTACTTCAGGCTTTTAAACTTTAGCTGAGGAGGCCTTCTGCAGTCTGTAGGCTGCCCTACAAAAGTGGTTGTGCAAGCAGATCTAGGATAGGGTTACAAAATAGAATTATAAATGCAACACAACTCTATATTGCCTCTGCTTACTTGCTGTGCCTGGCCTATCTGTTGTTAGTGCCTGTTTTTCCTTCTAATTTATTAATCTCACATACTTGCCCTGCAGCACTGAATATTTTTYAGTAAATTCACCCCAATCTATGTAGAGAACTATGTAGTTCTCTACTAACGGGTTCTAAAAGGCCTCTCTGTTCTGAACTTACTCTAAGAACATGCATATAATAGTAATTTCAACTGCAGATGAAAAAAATATGAGCTGTGGCGCACAACAGACATTTGTTACTTGTTCTGCTGAAGCCTGCTATGACAAACCATTTTTTTATATCTTTTTCTACTCCTTTGTTGTTTTTAATAGTGCCTTCAGGTTAAGTGAYAAAACTAACTTGTTTTCCTTTTTGATTCTTCTTGGCTGCACTATTTGCTGCTCAATATTTAGCAGACTGTCAATGTTTGGCTTCACAGAGATTTCTCTAATGAAGAATACATTTTATATTAAAAATCAATTTTTCTTTCTTTTTAATTGAAATTATCGGTCTGCATTTACATTTCTCTTCAAGCATTAACATTTTAAATTCAGGGGAAAAAATTTGGTCACATCAAGAATTTGCTTTATTGCTGATCAGCACAGGGAAACAACTTGCTCCTAGTCTGGATGACAAAATGTTCTGTTCTGAATAAAACACCATCCAGTGTAGATAATGAATATAATTAGAGCTAATTCTCAGAAATATGACAAATCACATTAAGTGAAATGAACTTTATGGCTTATTATTGATACTGGTTGCTAAAAATAGCAATTGTGGAAATTTTATAACTATTTTATTTCAGAGGGACATTTTATATATATGTATGCCAAAATACACCAGAATATGCCAAGAAGTGATATTCAGTCTAACTACGTTCAGCAAGAATACTAGTTTAATTATTAGGAAATATAGCTCCAGCGACTTCCAGTTGAAAGTTCATGCACGTTATATCACTTCACACATGGCCCCAAGTCTGAAGAACAGAAAAGTTGTGTATCTTTCTTAAATGCTAGCCCCATTATTTACATTCATAGGGATTTGTAAAATTAGAATTATCTTAAAATTCCAGAAAGYGCCCACTAAATAAACTACTAATCTTCCTATTGGTAATAGCAAGTACTTTTCCCACTGTTGGCTTATCCAGCATTCAGGTGGCAGAATACAACATTCACACTCTCCAGTATACCAACAATTCATGACAGTGGGGAGGTAGGAACACTGTAATTGCCAGCAACTTCATTTCTGAGCATATATAAAATAACTGAGATATAAACGACATAATATCTGTGCAAAAGGGCATCATGAAAGCATCAAAATCAAGGAGTCTATAATTTTCTAAGCTCCATACCAGAAGTTGTACTAAGTCAGTTGTCAATTTCTGAAATTCTARATATCCTACCAAATTTCAACTGCAGCCCCTTTATTTCCTGAAAATATGCTGTTGATTCTATAGATACATATATTTAACTGCTAATCTTTTTGTTAGTTGCTGTTCTATACAGCTTCTGATTGAGCTCAGCTAACAGGCAGTGAACAGATGTAGCAGTTTTTGCAGCAGTTCAGGCAGAAGGCTGCAAGAAGACACCTTCATTTCCGATGCTGTTAGCATACACTTCCTCAGACATGGTCATGGCACACCAAAGAGCACATTCCCCAGTAGCTGTTGGAGTCACTGCATCAGCTGTCAGAGACTTTGACCCAGACAGACCCTTTTAAGCAGATGCAGCTCTACAGGTCTCAGACTGCGGGGAATGCTTGGGGCCTCGCTATAACACCTGGTCTGACAGTCAACTCTCCTGCAGAAAGTSTGCCTTGTTGATGAGTTGTGTTGTCAGGTAAAAGAGCTATGGGAGGGATTGAGTAGACTGCATAGCATTCAAGAAGATGAGCAAGAGATATACAAGGTGTTCTTGGAGACCATGCAGCTGAAGGAGTCCCAACCCCCCAGAGCAGTGGAGTTGGTGGAGGGCTCTGTGCCATGTGAAACAGTACATCACAACAAGGCTGGAAACTGGCCACTTCCCATAGGAGGAGAAAGGCTCTTACTCCTCCTGAAGACTTGCAGTTGAGGAATAGGTTTAGTGCCCTCCAGGCTGAGGAGGAGCTGGGCATGGYTTCAAGGGAAGCAACTGGACCAGTCGACCCCATACCATGCAGGAACACCCAGAAGAATTGGTGAGTGATTGTTGTGGGGTGACTACCTGCTGCAGGGAACAGAGGCACTTACCCACTGACCTCACCTCTTGTCTAGAGAGGTTTGTTGCCTGCCAGGGGCTGGAATATGAGATGTCCTGGAAAGACTGCCAAGGGTTGTCCATGCGTCAGACTATTACCCTCTGTCGCTCTTTCATGTGGGTACTAATGATACCAAGGGCAAATTGGAAATGATCAAACAGGATTTCAGAGCTTTAGGGGTGGTGGTCAAGGGTCTGAGGGCCCGGGTGATTTTCTGCTCAATCCTACCAGTGAGGAAGAAGGATGGGAGAAGGAATAGAGGGGTTTTCAGAGCTAACAGCTGGCTGTACTACTGGTGTTGACAGTAGAGTTTTGGTTTCTGTGACCATGGTACCCTGTTTGAAGATCAACTAATGGAGAGAGGTGGGATCCACCTCACTAACTGGGGCCACCGTCTCTGCCAACATCTCAGCCAGCCTTGTAAGGTGGACTTTAAACTAGGAAAGATGGGGGAAGGGAGGAGTTATAGAGACAGGGTAGTCAGCAAAACACAACTTAAGTTAGGATGCCTGCAGCAGTTGCGTGCAGCCAGGGAAGTGCATATGGGACATGACTGTGGAAGATCCTCTTGCACCTCTCCTGGGAAACCTGCTTGCTCAATTACCTCTCTGAAATACCTGCACATCAGTGCACACAGCACGGGGAATAAACGGGAAGAATTAGAGATCTGTGTGCGGTCACAGGGCCTTGATCTCATGGTGATTACAGAGACATGATGGGACAGCTCGCCTGACTGGAATATCATCATGGATGGCTATGTGCTTTCTAGGAAAGACAGGCCAGGAAGGCAACATGGTGGAGTTGCTCTTTGTGTGAGAGAGCAACTGGAGTGTATCGAGCTCTGCTTAGGGGTGGATGAAAAGCAAGTCRAGAGTTTACGGATGAGGATTATAGGACAGGCTAACATGGGGGACATTGTTGTGGGTGTTTACTATAGGCCACCTGACCAAGAAAAGGAAGTCGATGAGACCTTCCACAGATAGCTGGAAGTAGCTTCACGACTGCAGGCCCTGGTTCTCCAGACACCCTGACATCTGCTGGAAGGACAACACAGCAAGGCACCAACAGYCCAGGATGCTCCTGTAGAGCATCGATGATAACTTTTTGACACAAGTGGTGGAGAAGCCTATGAGGAGCAGTGTCTTGCTGGACTTTGTACTAACAAAYCAGTGCCTTGCTGGCCTGTAGTAAACATCCACAACAATATCCCCTATGTTAGCCTGTCCTGTAATCCTCATCCATAAGCTCTCAACTCACTATTCATCCACCCCTAAGCAGAGCTGGATACACTCCAACTGCTCTCTCTTCTTTCTTCTTCTTTACACCAGCATGCTTGGGAATCAGTCCTAATCCTTCAGACAACAAAACTGACTTACAAAATCGTGTCTTAGTTATGAGTCAAAAGAAGTACAAGGTCTTGTTGGACCTTGTACTAACAAACGAAGGACTGGTTGGAGGTAAAAGAGTTAGGGTGGCCTTGGCTGCAGTGAGCACGAAATAGTGAAATTCAGGATCCTGCATGGAGAAAGCAAGCCAATAAATACGATCACAACCCTAATTGAGCAAAATTCAGCCTCTTCAGGGAACTACTTGGAGGAATCCATGAGTTATACGCCTGGAAGGAAGTGGGGTTCAAGAGAAATAGTTGGTATTCAAGCATCACTTCCTCCATGATCAAGAGCGGTTCGTCTATCTGAGTAAGAAGTCCAGCAAACTGGGCAGGAGACCTGGATGGATGAGCAAGAAGCTCTCAGCCAAATTCAAACAGAAGAGCAAACTACACAGGATGTGGAAAAGGGGACGGGCCACTTGGGAGCAATATAAGAAAGCAGTCAGAGTATGCAGGGGTGCAATGAGGAGGGCTAAGGCCCGTTTGGAATTGAATTTGGGAAGGGAAGGCAAGGACAACAAGAAGGGGTTCTTCAAATACATTAGCAGCAGAAGAAGGACTAAGAAAGATATGGGCCTGCCACTGGTTGGGGTGGGGGCCCTGATGATGAAAGACACAGAGAAGGCAAAGTTACTAAATGTCACCTTTGCTTCAGTTTTTACTGCTAAGGGCAGCCCTCAGGAATCCCAGAGCCTGGAGACAAGACAGAAAGTCTGAGAAAGGAAGACCTCCCTTGGTTGAGGAGGATAGAATTGGAGATCTAGACAAACTGAACACCTGCAGATCCCTGGGCCCTGATGGGATGGACCCACAAGTACTGAGGGAGCTGGCAGATGTTGTTGCCAGGTTGCTCTCCATCATCTTTGAAAGGTTGTAGAGAACTGGAGAGGTGYCTGAGGACTGGAGGAAAGCCAGTGTCACTTCAGTCTGCAAAACGGGCAAGAAGGAGGACCCAGGCAACTATAGGGCGGTCAGYTTCACCTCCATCCCTAGAAAGGTGATGGAAGGCATGTCTAAGTAAGTGGAAGAAAAGAAGGTGATCAGGAGTAGCCAGCATGGATTCACCAAGGGGAAATCCTGCTTAGCCAATCTGATCGCCTTCTMKGATGGAAKGACTGGCTGGGTAGRTGAGGGRAGAGCAGTGGACRTTGTGTACCTTGACTTCAGCAAGGCTTTGRACACTGTCTCCCACAACATCCTCTGAGAGAAGSTCRGGAAGTGTGGGTKAGACRAGTGGACAGTGARGTGGATTGAGAACTGGCTGAAAGGCAGAGCTCAGAGGGTTGTCGTCAGTGGCGTGGAGTCCAGTTGGAGGCCTGTGGCTAGTGGTGTCCSCCAGGGCTCAGTCCTGGGTCCCATCCTGTTCAACTTCTTCATCAATGACCTGGATGAGGGCACAGAGTGCCTCCCCAGCAAGTTGGCTGATGATCCCAAGGTGGGAGGAGTGGCTGATACACCTGAGGGCTGTGCTGCCATTGAGAGAGACCTGGAGAGGCTGGAGAGTTGGGCAGAGAGGAACCTCCTGAGGTTCAACAAGGGCAAGTGCAGAGTCCTGCACCTAGGGAGGAATAACCCCAGGCACCAGTACAAGCTGGAGGCTGACCTTCTGGAGAGCAGCTCTGCAGAGAAGCACCTGGGAGTGCTGGTGGATGACAAGTTGACCATGAGGCAGCAATGTGCCCTTGTGGCCAGGAAGGCCAATGGTNCACCTAGGGAGGAATAACCCCAGGCACCAGGACAGGTTGAGGGCTGACCTTCTGGAGAGCAGCTCTGCAGAGAAGCACCTGGGAGTGCTGGTGGATGACAAGTTGACCATGAGGCAGCAATGTGCCCTTGTGGCCAGGAAGGCCAATGGTGTCCTGGGGTGCATTAGGAAGAGTGTTGCCAGTAGATGGAGGGAGGAGATCCTGTCCCTCTCCTCAGCCCTGGGGAGGCCTCATCTYGAGTMCTGTGTCCAGTTGTGGGCTCCCCAGTACAAGAGAGACATGGTTCTACTGGAGCAACTTGAGAAAGTCCATTACAGGGCCTCAAAGATGATTAGGAGACCAGAACATCTCTGTTATGAGGAACAGCTGCGAGAGCTGGGCCTCTTCAGCCTGGGGAAGAGAAGCCTGAGGGGRGATCTTACCAATGTGTATAAGTACCTGAAGGGAGTATGTCAAGAAGATGGGGCCAGACTCTTTTCAGTAGTGCCAAGAGACAGGACAAGGGGCAACAGGCACAAACTGAATCACAGGAAGGTCTGCCTGAATACGAAGGAAACCTTTACTGTGAGAGTAGCAGAGTCATGGCACAGATTACCCACAGAGGCTGTGAAGTCTSCTTCTCTGGAGATATTAAAAACATGCCTGGACGTTATCCTGTTCAGTCTCTTCTAGGTGACCCTGCCTGAGCAGGGGTGTTGGCCTAGGTTATCACCGTAAGTCCTTTCTAACCTCAACCATTCTGTGATTTTGTGATTTATTCATAAAATATGTATTTATTTTTGCAAGGAAATAGTAGTTTAAGGCAATGTGACACAGGGAAACAGACACAAATTGTGACCTGGGAAGTTCAAATTTGTCATTAGGAAAAACATTTCACTAGGAGGGTAGAACAGCACAGGAACCGGTTACCCAGAGAAGCTGGGGAGTCTTCACTCTTAGGGGCTTTTCAATGCTTGGCAGACGAACACCATGACTGTCCTCATCTAGCATTGGTGGCAGTCCTGCAGAAGGTTGGACTGAGACCCGCAAAGCTCCTTCCCAGTCAGTGTTTCTGTCAGTCAGTGATTGCAGGAAAATAGTATGACCAATATAACTATGCAGTAACTATAGTATTAGTATGACCAATATAACTATGCAGTAACTATAGTATTACACTTTATCACTGTGTTCTTTTTCATCTTCCAAACACTTAATCTGAAGGAATGGCTTAAATAAATATTTGAAAGATAGGAGAAAACGCTACTATTACCTATCAGCTCCATTAATGTGTAAAGGGTGAAAAACTTTTGCCAGCTTATAACGACTGAAGGGATGACAGCAAGTTAAAGGAAGAAGCCTACACAGAAAGTAATTGAAGCTRCAGGAAAGCATCTTTTTAAATGGTATAATAAAACATATATAGACTACAGTTTTTGGTTTATAGGTAAAACTATTGCTCTGTTTGGTTAAAATAGTGATCTCCAGTGGGCAATAATACTAGTTAATAGTCCCTTTCTCAACCCAAAAGGCAATTATTTCTTTTCCACTGTAAACCTCAAGAATAGTATATATATGGGTATATACTCCTGTCTATAGATCAGAATTAATTTGTAGTAGTACAACAAATTGTACAGCTWTAGAAAATATAGATATAAACAAATAAATGGATATGAATAACAAAAATGTACAATTACCATGGATCTTCTTTCCTAAAAGAAGAAAGTCAAGGTGTAATATGCTCTTCTTTTCATGCCCAAAACACAAGGAAAAAGCAAAACCACTCTATGACAGTTGTTTGTCCGGACACTTTTCCCCTGTCCTTGTAAAAAGTTGCAGTGTACCAGCAACATTACAAAATGATTTTGTCATTCAGAAGCATCTGGAAAAGTTAACAGGAGATCTTTTGAAAGCCTTCTTTAATGTTTTAAAGTGCTTTAGCATGTGTCTTCCTGAGCTTTATTTTACAGCACTCACATTCCCTCTCATCAGCCTGTTTTCTCATCTATTGAACAAACCAGGACTGGTCATATGGGTACCATTTCAAGCATGACTGGAGCATCTGGCTCTAAAAACCATACCCCTTGGCTTGCTTTTCCACCAGGATCAAAGCCTCCTTCTGTTGTAAGATTTGGGGAGTTTTAACAGATCTCATGTGTAGGATCAAGAAACTCTTATTTCTTTCATTTTCTGGAAACCTCCCAAACAGAATAAATCACACTGTTGTGTGGGGTTGAGAGAGATGTTCAGAGAAAGTGAGATTCTTATCAGTTCACGCACAAAATCCCAGTGCAGCTGCGTTCATCAGTAACATTAATTTTTCCTGTTGGTTAACTGTGACTCTCAAAAACTATGAAAAAAAAAGTAGACCTGCAACCAAAAACGCTTCAGCTCTGTGATATAACAATTAGCTCATAACCAAGCAGTAAGGTGCAATGCACATTAAGTGGAATACTTTATAAATACCTAATCTACCCAGGCAGGCATGGAAAAGACTTGGCCTCCAGAACAGTTCTGCTCACTCTCTAAAAAGGTCCACTAGTAAAGTAACAGAGATGATAGTTCTTTGGGCCAGATCTCACTTGGAACTCATCCATGGTATAACCGTATTTAGTGGAAAAGGCATTTCTTCTTTACACTTGCTCTCACACTTTACATAGCTTTTACATGTATGCTTCTAGTGTTTTACAATAACTGTGAAGACATCAAAAGTCAGTGTGGCACTTATCTTTGAATCCCTATATAATCTGCACAGTGAATGGTTCCTGACATATTCCTCACATGAATTAAGACGTTTTCCTCTCTCTTAGCAGAACTCACTCTCTCCGCAGAATTTCTCARATGTCCCAGGATGATTCTTCCCTTACCCCATAGGAATTTAGCTTTCACAAGTTGGTATCCATCCCGTATATTCCCCTGCATAAAGCCACATCACACTCTTCCTTGTGGAGGCTCACCACTTACCCTGACTGTTCACCACAACCTGGAGACAGTCTCTGGCAGCTTTAGATGTCTGCAGTGGAAATAGTCTGAGCTTGTTTACCTTCTTTCAGGATATGATCTTTGCTTGGTGACACTAATGCCTATCCCCGTACAAAATGAGAGATTACCAAAATAAATATTTCTTGTAGTTTTGTGCTGAATTAGTAAGACTTTTATCCCTGTTATGCTGAACTACAAATAAATACATCAAGTTTTCCAGTAAAATGCCTTCCAAGGTCTACTTAATTCCATTAGACAGTGTGAAACCATGCATTCTAGCTGTACAGACTGGTAAACAAAATGTGAAGTGTTTCTGAGCATGCTGCAGATGGGGTAGGAAAATCAATAGTTTGAGAGGGAAAGCTTCCAGCAATATAGATTGTTTGAACTACTTACCATTATGTCAAATTCACTTTAGCATCAGCAAACAGACACACCGTAAGATGAATACTGAGAGCAGCGCTATTTCTACTGTTTGTATTTAAAGGTCTAAAGTTGCATAGATCTTTATAATCAAGTAAGTCTTCATAATTCAATAACAAGGCTTTTATTTAACCCTTAAACAGTTGATGTTCCAAATATTTTTTCCAATTTGACTCACTCAATCAGAAGCTTGTTAAAATTTTTAGACATAAAATTTTATTTCCTTTAGTGGCTCCCCTGTGTACTATTTGTAGTTTTTAAATACCTCCCGCTGTGGCAACCTAAACCACTTTTGGCAAGAACCTTTCCCTCATAAGCAGAATATCATCTGAAGGCAAGTAAACATTGAAAAAAAATTGTTTTCTTGAAAAAGGAAACTGACTATCATATCTGGTTGCTAGTTTGCTTGAAGAAAATACGATTTCTTTGTAAAGAGATATATTCAGCATGCTTACACATATATGTACTGCTGAATAGAGATGGAATTAAGRATCTATTCTAAGTACTCTGTTGCATCAAGAGCTTGAAATAAGCATGTAATGGATTTCACTTCGAAAGACAGATACTAGCTTCCACTCAACTGATCTACCAAAACTAAGAGCGCATTCTTCACACAAGGGTCATGGCTGGCAKGTGTTCACCCAGAACTGAGGAATTCATTGCTCATTATGATTCATATAGACTAGCATAAAAATACATGGCTGTTATAGGTACTCAACTCTTGGACCAAGCTTCTAGTTTGATTTACAGAGATCACAGAAGACATTGTGCGTAGTGTATTTTGGATGGAGAGAGAGAAAATTATGAGATACAGATGTGGAAGCAAAACTGAGATTACTGAATCTCAAATGAAAAAATGGACCTGTGTTTAAAATAGTATCTTTACATTCTGGGCTATGTACTGAACCTTTCTTGGGTTTCTTTTTAAAGCATCCTAGCCAGAACTCGGCCTTGTGCACACATCGAGGGAAAAGAAGCCCATTACTGCCTTGAGGAGCCTTGGCTCTGCAYCATTAATATTTCAGTCACAATATCTCAACTAGCTGATAGGCAGAGACAGCTCACTTTCCCCTGGGTTCTAGGATTGTTAAACTCTTACCTGGTGCTTCTTGCACTCTTGAAATAGTATAACTACCTGTTTGAGCTAGATTAGTAGTATTTTTACTGAGTCTTTCTCACGTCTGGGAAGTAGTAACACTTCTAGATACAGAGCTTTCCTTACTGGCCTTCTGTTTATGGTACTCAAAGTTTATCAAGGAAGCCAGCTTCTGCAGTCTACATGGCAATATGGGGGAAAAGGCTTTTTTCATTAAGTCTTATTAGCAGATAGGCACTTAGTTCATTTATGTGAAACTCAAGGCTGGCACAGAACCGATTTCAATAAACGGGGCAAGGAAGAAAAATGTTTTATGTTAGGTCAGAGGGTTTGGGCGTGGAGATATTAAGTGCCAAAAATGTACAGAAACYCTCAAAGTCCCCTCAGAGGTTGTTTACAGGATGGAGCTGAGGACATGTATGAGAACCACAAAACAAGAGCACCGTTATGTTTAACAAATTATAAACACACTTAACCGACTGCAATGTTGGYATAAACAGTATCTTAGCAAAACAGCAAATGAACACTAAGCTCAGATGGCAACTCATTTGCTATTCTTCCTTATATTACAAAGTAGACATGTGCAGGGCACTCACAAATGCAAGCTCAACAGAGAGAACTGCTTTATAAACCGATGTCTCCAGGCCACCTACAAAACAAGGATGGGGTTGCCAGTGAAGGGAACAGCCTCTGCTAGACTTGGATATTATTTTGAGTGCTATTTTTAAGCCTATTTTTAGGTAAGCCAAGTTTTGAATGCTCCAATATTAAAATAAAACAGAACAGGGTTTTTAAACTTCTGGATTCTTTTTTAAACTGGCTTCCCCCCAAGCTAAGGCAGCTTCAAACAGTCTCCTGGCAGGATACATAGCACTGGTCATGAAGCATCTGATTCACTGCAAGCTGCTGCAGGTTTTAATAACAGATCTGAATTCTTATGAAAAGAAATAAAATGAAAAAAAAAACCAAAAAGAGAGTACTGGCAACTTTTGAGTAATAAATACAGTTAATTTCAAAGCATCCCTCAACTTGGTTTAAGCCTACATTTCACTACAAAAATCTGGTGACTTTGTTGTTTAATTAAAAATTGCAACATGCCATTTTGCTAATGAGAAGATACATCTGGGGGTGATGTAATAAAAAGAATAATTTTCTATGTGCTTGTGTTACCTAAGTATTTTCCTCAAGTGGTGTATATGGCATTACCACATTATTTGCACATATTAGTGCATGTCTGTCTTCATGTTGTACTTGAGCACCCTCTAGAAGAGTGTTAAATGGCGTAACTAATATTTATTATGTGCTTCTCATCTTGTTTGATTTTGATGTGATACTACTGACTATATCAAGGCTCAATAGTTGATCTGAAGCAACATGGAGAACACTGTCATTGTTGTAATAAACAACTGCCAAGGCTAATATAGTATTTTTTACATCAATATAAATATTTCTTCCAGGGAAGTGCATCATATTCAAGTGTGGGAAATTACACTCGTTCTGTCCATAGGGAATGTGCTACATCTTGCTCCTTGTTGTTTCCCACCACTGAGCCTGAGAATACCCCAGGATTTGGGGAGGTTCAGAAGCCATAATCTGTTATCAGCTTTACCTCCAAAGTTGCGTTGCTTTTCTTCCCAGCAGTCCAAAGGCAAAAGCCACTTTCCCAGCCACAAATTTACAAAGTCAAATTCTGAAACAGTTATGATATATGCAACAACACCTATGTTGGCTTCATTTCATATACCAAGTGGAAGAACAAATTTTGCCTACAAGAATATTACTGTATGTTTTAAGGTTTTAAGATCCTTCGGTTTACACTAAATTAAGAAAAATCAGTGGCATTGGAGAATGCTTCTTACCTCCCTAGTGTTCAAATCTGAAGCTTGAAATACTATCCTGAGTGCTTGGCAGGAACCTGCCAGGATGTGGAGTGCGTAGACCCACACAAGTAGTTTAGATGGTCATACGAAATCTTATCAGGTCAAACAGGATCACTCATGTTGTCAGATCTGAGCAGATATGGGAGTTTGGTGTCTCGCAGCCCACAGCTTCAAAAAGCTACGGATAGCAGAGCAGCACCAGAGGCTCATTAACATTCACATCATATCCAGCCTCATTATCTCATCCAGATGTTTCTATGACTGTCCCTTTAAAGAATTCCTGTCTAAATTTTATTTACATTTGTTCAGCAATATTGATGTTTAATGAATAAATGCAGTATGCTGTCAGTAGTGGAGACTAATTACATCTATGTACAAGCCCAAGAACCTGATTGAAAAATCTGCAGTAACTAAACTGGGTTTAAATAAACACTTTAGTGTAGTGCTTTAATTACACTTTAGTTTGTAATGTAATTTTTGGCTGTTTAAGCTATGATTTAGGCTGAGCTAATTACAAATGATTTTCTACTCTGTAATTAATAATAACAAAATTGTAATTAGACAGCTGCTCTGGATCGGGGTGGCAGTTTGTGTTAGCTGAGTCATGATCAGACTGGCAGATAAACAAGAGTTGCATTTGGGGACTGGGACATGCTGCACCTTTCCATGCTTCATTTTCAATCAAAGGAGTTGTTATGGTTGGGAAGTCTCCAAAATGTTTCATATTTTGGAGGGGTAAACTTTGATATTTGCAGCAGGAGCCTCCTGTGCTTCTGGCACGTCTGAGGGAAGGTTATTTCATCTGTGACTGACAGAGATGGTACAAGCTCCTTTCACTTGTTCAACGGGGAAAAAAAACCCACCAGCTTTAGGTTTCTCTGTCTGCTACATCACTGCATCACCTTTATCAAGTGCCCTTCCTCATGCCAAGACRACTACTAGCATCAGCTGCTTTTATCGATCACCCTCATGGAAGGTACACATAAAGCAAGCATAAGCTGGGGCAGACACTCCCACATTTCATCATCTCAGTAGATGGTCCGTGTCCCTGAAGCTCTTGGTCACAAATTGCCCTTACTGACATCGGCACCCTCCCTTGCTCCAAATACTGCAGACCTTGCGAATGGGACTGACCATGACACACCCCAAAATAGGCACCCAAACTTCTGCTGTTCTGTCAACTTCTTCACTACAATTTGTATTCATCTGGCCTTGTAAATTAGCCAGTGGCTCACTCTTCAGACGGACAGTCAGACATCYATTTCATCCCCCCCATAATCGCCAGTGGTCTTTGGAGCTTGAACAGAGGAGTAAAAGCACCGAGTGCCCACTGCTACCTCTCATCTCTATATGGGCTTCCCCAGCTGCTGATTCTTAGGGCCCTCGTTTAATGCTCAGCCTGCATTGCAGGACTTCCTTGTTTTGAAAATGCAGTTCCATTTCTTAGATTTTGATCAAAAACTCTTGAAAAGCTTTAATGGACTGACCTTTGGGTGCATTTTCTAGCCTCATTTATTGAATTTTATTCATGGTAGGATGTAAAGTGTAAATTTACCCACTATTGGAGAAAAATAACAAAAATTTTGTTATTGGGGACTCCTTAGAAAGTTATTTCTGTCAACAGGTGAGTTAAGCTTTCATTTAAAACCATTTTGAACAGACCACCAATTGTAATTATGCTCCCTTGCTAAAAATAAATAACTGGACACCATATGATACTCTGAAGAATACCTGCACATGGCTTATGATCAGAACCTGCTATATCACATGATGTTGTCCACACGAGTGCTGTATAGCTAAAGCAAGACTTCAACATAGCTGTTGCGACATATGTTTAAATATAGGCAGGTTTGGATCACTGAACGATCTTAAATACCTACCCTAACATCTGATGGTTTACTTAAAATACTCTTTTCAAAGCGTGTTGCATTCTAACACAGTACAATCACATATTTTAGAATGTCTCCTATGAACCATTCACACAGGAACAGATGAACAATCTTGGTTTGAACAGTTTAAGTCTAAAATCTAAGACCTTAGTCTGTCCTAATCCACGGCAGAATAATAAGAATGCAAAATGCAATAAAATTACAAGTCTTCGGACAGACTCAAAAATATAGGGAATAGCACCCACCGAACAAGGCCTAATTTCGTAGGTTGCAGTGAACAAGATAAATTAATCTGAAAATAAATATGTTTATTTAAAAATCTTTTGTGCATCCTTCTTATGTCTGTTTTTGAACTCTCCTCTTCTAAAATTGCCCTCAACCTTGTTCTGTTGAGATTCTGTGAAATACTTTTGGTAGGCTTGTATTTCATTCCTATTTCCTTATGCAGATTTAAACTAAGATTTCAAATCTTAAATAAAAGGTCTTCTATTTGCATCTATTTCTATATTTCAAGTGAAACTTGATGAATTAAAAGGGGAAGATGATTGTTTTCTGTTGGGTTCCTAATTAAGTAAGCATGCCTTCAGAAAATCAGTAATGCAGTTATATTTACTTTTTAAGTGGAATTAAAAAGAGCCATATTTTTAAGTGAAATAACATTTCTTTTTTTTGAGGGGCATTTACTCCTACCTATCTTATCCAGGCTTGCTGACAACATCGTATAAGTTGTTACAGAGCAAATCTTTGTCTGATCCTTTCAGCAAGCATAACACACTCTCTGGAGATATACAGAGATCACTAGATTTCACACATGTTCACCTTAGGAACAATATTTTACCCTAAATTTGATGTTCTTAGCTTGATTACAACATCAAAGTTTTAATTCACATGCCAATTGTACAATGAAAAAGAACACCATAACCTGCTAGTAAGAAGATACAAAATGGTGAACTCAAGAATTGTCAAAAGCTGTTTTAAACTCCACTTTATGGTAGCTTAATATATACAAGCTGGGCACAACCCAAAGTATATAGRAAGCAAAAATTAAACCATATTCCTTCTCCAGATATGCTTATAGAATAACAGAATCACAGAATCAGTAAGGCTGGAAGGAACCTCTGGAGATCATCTAGTCCAACCCCCATGCTCCAGCAGGGTCACCTACAACATGTTAGACAGGGTTGCATCCAGRCGGGCTTTGAACATCTCCAGAGAAGGACACTCCACCACCTCTCTGGGCAACCTGGTCCAGTGCTCCGTCACTCTCACAGGGAAGAAATTCCCCCTCACGGTCAGGCAGAACTTCCTGTGCTTCARYTTCTGCCCATTGCCTCTTGKCCTGTCACAYGGGACAACTGAAAAGAGTTTGTCCCCGTCCCCTTGACACCCTCCTGTCAGGTACTTATACACATTGGTAAGATCCCCCCTCAGGCTTCTCTTCCCCAGGCTGAAGAGGCCCAGCTCTCGCAGCTGTTCCTCATAGGGCAGGTGCTCCAGCCCTCTGGTCATCCTCGTAGCCCTATGCTGGACTCTCTCCAGTAGTACCATGTCTCTCTTGTACTGGGGAGCCCACAACTGGACACAGTACTCGAGATGAGGCCTCCCCAGGGCTGAGGAGAGGGACAGGATCTCCTCCCTCCATCTACTGGCAACACTCTTCCTAATGCACCCCAGGACACCATTGGCCTTCCTGGCCACAAGGGCACATTGCTGCCTCATGGTCAACTTGTCATCCACCAGCACTCCCAGGTGCTTCTCTGCAGAGCTGCTCTCCAGAAGGTCAGCCCCCAGCTTGTGCTGGTGCCTAGGGTTATTCCTCCCTAGGTGCAGGACTCTGCACTTGCCCTTGTTGAACCTCAGGAGGTTCCTCTCTGCCCAACTCTCCAGCCTCTCCAGGTCCTCTCAATAGCAGCACAGCCCTCCAGTGTATCAGCCCAGCTCTCCAGCCTGGTCTCATCAGCAAACTTGCTGAGGAGGCACTCTGTGCCCTCATCCAGGTCATTGATGGTTGAAGAGGATGGGACCCAGGACTGAGCCCTGGGGGACACCATTAGCCACAGGCCTCCAACTGGACTCCACGCCACGGACGACGAACCTCTGAGCTCTGCCTTTCAGCCAGTTCTCARTCCACCTCACTGTCCACTTGTCTCACCCACACTTCCCGAGCTTCTCTCAGAGGATGTTGTGGGAGACAGTGTCCAAAGCCTTGCTGAAGTCAAGGTACACAAYGTCCACTGCTCTCCCCTCATCTACCCAGCCAGTCATTCCATCCTAGAAGGCGATCAGATTGGTTAAGCAGGATTTCCCCTTGGTGAATCCATGCTGGCTACTCTTGATCACCTTCTCTTCTTCCATATGCCTGGGATGACATCTAGAATGAGCTGTTCCGTCCCCTTTCCAGGGATGGAGGTGAGGCTGACTATATTTTTATTTGTTTTTTKCTGAACTAAGAAGATATCCTTACTGGTCTTATGCCTCAAAAGAAAAAGGCTAATTGCACCTTAGGGTTACTGAATGGCTGGTGAAACTATCTAAAATCAGTTCTTGAGTTTGTTGATATATTGTGTCTTACAATAATCTATAGTTGCCAATCTTTTACTATTTTTGTTTTGGTTTGTTTTTAGTGTTAGGTCTCTTTCAGCTKGGTAGACCATATCTATAGCATATCCTGCAAGTAACTTTAAGCTCTTATCTGCCCTGGTATCTTCTGATCTAGCTGAATTCAACTTCACTACTTTGTGCCTCAGTACTTTGTTCTACTGATTCTGTGGTTTTATTGAGTTTCCCAGTGCTAAATATATAAAATACATTATTTTATGTTTTCAGTTTCTCTCTGAGCTTTCTCATAAAATGATCTGGGGAACAAGATCCTTTGTCTCAGTTTTATGGCCTGTTTTTAATAGGAAACCCTCCATAYTCATACAGTGCCATTAATTGTGAATCTTCATACTTTTCAAAAAAGAATGAGGAATATTAATTCCTTTCAAAATTACATTACAGGATATGAACGCCTCACATAGTCAAGCAACTCACTAATTCCTTGGATCTTTAGGAAGAAAATACAGATCAGAAAGGAGAGACACTCTAGTATCTTCAAGAAGWGACCGTTTTCTTGTATGTTTCTGGAACTTTTTATTACAAAATGATAGGCCAATCCATAAAGATTTCCTCACRCAAAGATTAATGGGCATTGTTCAATGAACGTCTCAGCTCATTTTCAGGAATGAAACCTTGGTTTAGATCCAGCAATATTTGCGTGAATGTATGTGTCTGTGTGTGTGCACACTCATGTGTTCCTGCCTCACATATTAGATGCTACTATCCTGTTTCTAAGAATAAAATAATTTAGGCTTGATTTTCTTCTCATTTCTGTTGTTACAAATCGTGTTACTACAGTCAGCAGAGTTACACATGTCTAACAATARTGAAATGGGAACAAAAATTTAACTATACTTGGTGATTTTATTTAGATTGCTTTCATTTGAGGTTACTAACTGATTCATTCATGATCTTCCCCTTCCAAAGAGACATAAATGTTTTCAAAATAGAATCTTTTGGAATGATCTAGCTCATCACTTCATTTATCACAACACTCAGACATCATAAAGTATGGTTCAGACGAGTAACCCAAAGTCAGATGCAGAAGAGACCTGTCTTGGAGGAAGATAGTCTCACATGCCATGTCTGGTACAACCTCCTTTTAGACAAAGGTGCTGCCAGCAACACTCTGTAAAAAGGGTAAATGGTCAGGATGAAAAAATGTGGTTTTTTTTTCTAACAGAAGATATGGATACTTTTTTTATTAAGTGTATCTAATGCTGCGAATTCTTGTAAGGGTCAGAATACTAGCTGCATTAGACCCAAAGATTTTGTCAGGACATGAATGTAGTTTCTGTTTCATTTCGAAATAAAACATTCAGAAGTGTAACCAAATGTCAATGAGAAACACTTGTTAAATTCCCTAATATTTTAAAACTTGCAGCAAAACTCCTAAATCCCTTACGTACTTTTTAAATATTTTGTTACAATGCTCATACAATGACTGTCCTTAAAAAGTCAACATTTACTAAGAGCTGCAAGAAGCTCTGATGAGATACTGTAATAGTTCCCTGTATTTGTAAGAGAAATTAATTGTGTGATAGCTGAGGYATAAGAGTAACATTGTAGGAAATATTTTTTGAAGGAAAAGCATTTCACACATGTTTGTTTGAGGAGGTTTGTTTATGAGATGAAAATCAGAAAAAGCAGATGCTGTTTACAGGGATAAAAGTAAATAAGATATCAGAGCAGTCAAAAAAGAACCCTAATTTATTACATACTCTATACTGGCTTTTGAATTTATTTTGTGAATTCTTAATAAAACAGAAAAATATATCCATTGTTGTCCTTATGCACTTACTGATCTTTCTATTTGTTTGTATCGCTAAGTCTAAAGCAAAAACTTTATAGAAGTAGTATTAAAACTCAGTCTACCCACACAGCAACCYTAGAAAAACTCGAGCTTAGTCCCTATGCTTCTTGCTGGAATCAACAATTCCAATATTTAACAATGCATTAAGAATTTGATTTCTTCTTTCACTTTTGCCAGTCTAAATCAGTAGTAAATCAACAGAGCTTCAGAACTGTAAAGCAAATTTAATCAAAATCATATCCTAAATATACAATGGTATTTTAATCCACCAGCTATTAAAGGTGATTCCATTCCCCTGCTTGTGGGTTTAAGTACCTTCCAAGACTGCTGAAGCCAGTACTATGTCTACACCACATAATATGTCCCAAAGGTTCTGAACAGTTACCACATTTTATTCTAGTCACAAATGATACAGAACCAATTAAGGAAGAATGAATCTCTTTAATGTCAGATGTTAAGGTATAGAATTATCTAGACCATTTAAACAGAAGATCGTACCCTAAATCACTGAGAATAAGGCAGCTGACCCAGAGCATTTGCCCCTGGGTATGGAACAAATGTTATAAAAGCTATTGGATAGGATCAAATATCTTGAACAAGCTGTGTAACAGAAAACTCTGTTAAAATGACTAAAAACGGTATGATTAGTGACTCCTCATTTAGGAACCAGCTCAGTACAGTTCTTAAATACTTTCATACTTAAGTACATCCCACCAAGGTCAATAAGTGCATGCAAAAGCATGAGGTCTGAGGGATACTTTATTCTGTGTTGACCAAAGGCCTTTGGGACAGCTTCTCAGCATTGAATCTTCTCTGCTGCTTCTGTGCTTAATGCAGCTTAGGAAAACACAGCCTTTATGACTGAGCCTCCTAAACTTCAAAACAAAAACACCAAAWTATCAAGTAATCCATGAGTTTAAAGCTCAGAAGAGAGGTTTAGAGAAAAATCTCCTTCTGGCTCTTTTAGAATGGAAGGAAATAACAGCAGGTTTGGCAACCAGCCCGGTAACAACCCAAAAACTTTTTGTGTATTAAAAGATCCCGTCCTAGCAAAATGCCAGTCATGAGCCATCAGAATTACTAGTATACCATATCCTATGAGAATGCTGCCATTATTTATGCTTTGTTACTTCCTGGAAAGCAGCATTTTACCATTTTAAAAAATATATATCTAAAGTACTACCTGCTTTTTAGTACAATAAAAAGGAGTATATGTGACTTTGGAGATGTTTCTACAGCACTGACAATACATTACAATGCAATGTTTCCTAAACTTATAAATAAGTAAGGAGAAAAAAAATCAGCCCTCAGGAGAATGAAGGAGAACCTTGCACRGCACCTTGCAGTTTGTGAGGAACTGCAGCAGGCACAGGAATGTATTCACTTTTTCAAATTACATGTGGAAACAATCTGACACTTGTTGGTCTCCAAACCAACAATCTGACACTTCTTGGTTTGCAGAAATTTTTCATAGGCGACACAAGGAACTTCGCCCATTCTTCATCTTCTGACATTGTTCTCCTTCGTCTTTGAACACAGGGCAAACATTACATGTGAGTATCACTGTTGCTCTCCTATCTCCATAGGTTCCCTGCATAGGCTGTCATGAACTTGCAAGTATTTAGGCCCATGGGACAAAAATGCAGACCTGCAAAGTATTGACTGCATTTTTTTAGATTTTCAAAACTTCCTTTCTCATTGGAGTAATGCATTTGATTTAGAACCATCAGGTAGCGCATATAGCTGTAATTTTTCTGTCACCTTAGTCCGTTCCTCATTTCACTCCCACTGTTCCTTGTGCTTGTTTGTTTCTCATCCTTATTGTAATGAATGGCTTCAGCAGAGCATACATGGAGCTTTCCTGGGTCTTTGGATCTGCTGCAGAAATTATCAGGTGTGATCTGATAGGTTACTATCTGATCTGATAGGAGGCCAGATGAAATGATTGTGATGTCCCTACCTGATGTTAGAAACTATGAACCATACCAAAAATCTTGAAAGGGAGCAAAGGAAAAGTGAAGAAAAGCTGGGTCCAAAATAGAGAATAAATGCAGGGCATGTTGTTGCACACCAAGTCTACTACAAAGTTATCTTGTCAAATCTCTGCTCCTGCAGCCAACAGCTCTTCTACCAAGAGGTAGTTCAAGCAGTTGTATCTTTCTTCCTCCATATTTCAAAGCAGGATTGCTTTGAAAAGGTCCCTGTTTGTGGGAAAGAGGTTCCTGCCTCTCTGTTTCTAGTGTAGAGAAGTCTTTTCTCTTTTATACCTTGATTAAGTCTTAGATATCTCAGGAGTATGAGAGGGATGGCTGATTATCACTTCATTTCTAAGTGTTCAGAAAATCGTTCAAGTGATGCTAGAGTAACAAAAGTCTCCCTGTCAGTCAGTGCTCAGGCCTGGAGAAGAACGACAGGAAAATTACAGATCCAAATGAAAAACAGGCAAATGCTCCAATAAAACAGAATACTATGAAATTATTAAGAAAAGAGGGAAGAAACGTAAAATTATAAATACAAAAATAACAATAAATTCACAGCTAAAAGTAACTTATAACTGACACATAATTTTCCAATCATTATGAAAAAGAGTCTACCTCAGATTACATAATACTTAGGCTGAGAGGAAGGACCTTCCACAAGTTCACTTCTGGTTATAGAAAGGAAGATGGACCATCATCTGGTACTGATGGGTCCTCAGTACCCATCAGAGTACTGAGGACCAGATTTTCAATTTCACATACATACCATTGTGTCTATATTAGTGTTTTGTTCTAGAGTAAAAATCCAGTTGTGAAGTGATGCCCCTTAGGCAACTAGATCCTGCACACTGGTTTGTTCCCAATGTGCACAGAAGGCTTTCCTTTTGGAGGACACCTGACCCAAACATCTGCTCCAGGTATTCATTAAATCCACTCCAACCTGCAGTAGAGGTCTAGATCAATGACTGGTCCTCTTCACATCCTTGAACCATGTGCATGATAGCAATATTTGGTCCAGTAATCCAGACTAAATCCAGTCCAAAACAAGGCTTTCATCTGCTGTACAATATAGATGCCAGGGTCTGGGCACAAGCTGCTCCAGTCTTCTGACCAAAGAATTACTCAGGTGGGAAAGGACTTCAGGAAGGTTCTAAATCCTGTCCACACAAGAGTCAGCACTGAATTCAGACCAGAGTTTTTAGGGCTTTGACTAGGCAGATCTTGAAATCTCCAAAGGCAGAGATTTCATGGGCTCTCTAGGCAACCTGCTCCAATCCTGATCTTTTGCTACGGCACCAAATTATGTTCCTCGTACGAATATAGCCAAGGGAACAGATAGGCATTGTAATTGTTCATGATATGAAAAGTCAAGATTGCAAGGCCTTTTCCCATCATTATCAGCCCTTCTTGTAAAATAAGAAATGGATACTGATTTTTTCAGGTCAGGGGATTTGTAGGTGTAAWTAAGGTTGTGTTCCTCCTTTCTTTAGCGGGATGCCTCATTTCGTRGGATTTATATAGACCAATTCTGCTTCCAGTTGTGGCAGTTAATTTTCTCTGCACATGTTTGAATAATTCCACCAATAATGCCACTACACAAACAGGGACAGGCAAACAATTAGGGACAGGCAAACAATTTTCAAGAATGCTATATGTTTAGCACTCCTGATTTGAAGGAAGGGGTAGTCTAGATGTTTTATGGATTTCCTCTAAATTTTATTCTGTGAATCTGTAATATTGCACTCCTCACAATTGTCCTGATCCAACCATGGTTTCACTGGAACTGGAACAAGAATAATGATGCATCCTTTGTTTTGCAACATGCAACAGTATTTGATGATATCAAATATCATGTTCCTTTAAAGAGCAAGGTTCATAGCAAAGGAGTTTATTAACAATCATTTTTCTGCTATATGTGGAATATTCATGTACACCAACACAGGACATACAGCACATCTGAATTTTTCAGCTCCTCTGGTAGTTTGTATTTTAGAAGAAAAATGAACAAAATGGCCCATCTTGTTAAACACTCATTCAGATTTCTTTCTCTGTGTGATGGGCTTCCCACAACCACGACATAAAGTGCCAATTGAAACCAGCCCTGTCATATATACTTCTACAAAATATGAACAGTGCTAAATACTTTAAATTGAATCGATTTCCAGTGAAAGTGTTTTAACCTCCTTTTAGGTCAAGAAATAGCAATTTTCCAAGCTCACTGTAACCTGAGAATTAATCCTGAAAGGCAGGTGTGCACTGCATACTTCATTTGGTCCGTGAAATTTATTGAGAATACTCCTTCTCAGAACTGTACTTGAAGCTTTCTATTACAAATTTTAGGTGTGGTTCCTCTAACTTGTATTTTAAGTTGTACTCAGAGTTGATTTCCCTCAAATCAACTAGAGGATTGGCAATTTGCAATCTTTTCCTTTGTTAAAAATATAACAACAGAATGAGCAAAAAAACATGACAGGGTATGCTCATACATATAAAACTTGGGTGCACTGCTGAAGCAATTTGTCAGTAAAAATACGCGCTCTTTGTGCATTCACAACAGCAGAGTACTTAACAAAAATGACATTCTGGGTCTAGTCAATCAAGGGGTTTTTGTGCTGAAATTCTATTTCTAGAAGCATTACATTCAAGAATCAGTGCATCGAAGAATAATGGCACAAAAAGCATGGCTCGTGCTATTGACTCCATAAACAGCTGGTAGTGCAAGTAAAGAAATATTAATTCTTACAGTAGTTTGTCAGGTGATTTTAACCATTCTAATATCAGAATTCTTCATTCCAGGGGCCAGTGAAATATTGGTCCTGCTTTTCTTGCATCCCTTTTGGTGTGTTTATTATTAATCATAGAAAATATTTTATTTTCTTCTTAAAATAGCTGCTTGTTCTTCATCCTTAACCTGATTATTCTCTGAGATGAATATGTTCCACCAATAAGAGAGATCAAGTGTTTATGTAACACATGGCTCTGTACTAGGGTAATACTTTTTAATTGATTAGATGATGCCATTTTTTCTTTCCAGTAGTGATATAAATCAACTGCGGCCTGTTGTCCATGGACAGTCAACTTGCAGAGAATTGTCTCATTGTAGGGTACTCACTCTTCTCCTTACTTTTAGCTCTGAGGCTTGACAGTGTCCAGTATTCTCTGACCAGATTTTTTTAGATATTCCACACACAGGGATTGTAATGTTTAATATAAAAGATTTCTTTGAAGATATTTGGTGTAACTCAAGTTTTTGATTTAGCAGAGTTATAACAGCAATATAGTGAAATCACAATACAAGTGCATACACTTAGCAAAATATAGCAATTGCAAAATATAGTTCAATCACAATATCAGTGTGATCTCCATTACTAGTYTCTGTAACATGCTCACTATCATGACACTGGACATCCCCACTTACCAGGAGGGAATATGTGGGTTGAAGCCTGCTCAAGTTCATTCCTCTCTTCAAAACTCTTTTGTTAGCTGTTGAGGTTTTATACTGTGTGCTGGCCTGAGCCATGCATACACCTCCTCCATGCTGGTCTGGTCAGGGAGACATTCTTTTGATGAGCTCAGGAAGAAACATTTGCACCAGCTGATACACTCAGCAGATACTTCTGCTTATCTAACACAAAGGTCGTCTTGTGGTCCCCTTTGTGTTGAGACAAAGTCAGTTCTCTGTGCAACAGCTGTGATTAATGAACMACATCCTACACTATTCCTGAACTTGACAGGGCACCTCACCCTYTGAGTCTTCTCCCGTTTTAGGGGTTACTGGTCAGTCATAAGTTTTATAAAATATAAACCTGGCGGAAATTTTTCAAAAGCGTGAATGAACTTGTGAAGGTGAGTAGGAGTTTGGCAGCTAACTTCCACTGGCATCTTTAAAATACTCCCATGAAAATAGATTTGTGTTTTTCTAATGTCTGTTTTCCATCTARATAATGGTCATCATAACAACTCCAAAGCTTTAATGTAATCTAAACTATCTTCCAAACATGGGTTCAAACATTCGCTTGAGCCCAAACCCACCTGGCGTTGATGCTGTTTAGATACAAAATGACACTGAAGCTGTGAGCTGTAGGGTAAAGTTCAGCCTCATCCTCACTTCTAGCAAGACCCTAGCATGCACCTGCCCATGAGGAGAAGCAGATCTAACTCCATCTGAGCAACTCAGCTAACTTTGATGTCAGCCCTGCTTTGTATGGGTGGCTTGACAAGATGATCTGCAGGAATCCTTCCCCCCTAAGTTTTGTGTAGGTCTACCATCTGCTCAACAAACACCACTAGAGAGGTGTCCAGCATAAGAGAAATAATCTATAGGATTCTTTCTAGAATGGCTCCAATTTTTACAGGTCACAAAGACAAACAGAATTTGTGGGCAACCTGAACTCACGTTTGTGTTAAAAAATGAGGCTGGGTAGGAGATGAATAACTGGCTATACTGGGTCAGGAAAATATCAAATAATTCATGTAGTATGGGTATAGTGAACCTGCAAATGGTCTGATTGCAGAGATAAAGTTCCCACTATAGGAAAATTTTAGACCTCAAATTAGAAGTCAGATTTCATGTACACTAAACACAAAATGAAAGAAACATCAACAGAGCCAACAACTCAACACAAATGTAAACAACAGTTTTAAATACACAAAGTTTAATCATACTCTAATCATATAGCAGTGAAATTTCTCCAAACTGTACATAAAATTTTTCCTAATTTCTTGCACTAATGAATCACAGCAGTACCATTAAAATTTGGAGCTAACATTTCCCCCAAGTACCTGTACCTGTTGACAAGCTCCATATTGTCATCAGTGGAAGTATGTAGTCCTCCTTTCCCCCCTGCCAGTAGGAATCTGATCTTTTGTTCCTTCAACCAAAACAAAAACTCCCTCCTTTCTCAAACAAAATTGCTAATGTACATTTGGAATCTTTGTATTCTCCTTAACACAAAATACGTGCTGCCTGTTCTTGATGAGTGCCCTTGATCTGAGAGTCACTTCTATTTCTTTGTGTATAGGAATCTCTCATCCACTCAGCACCAGACTTGTGTGTTCACATGTATTTATCTCACTAAAAAACAGATTCATTTTCTTATTTCTAAGAAAGCAAGTTCAAGAATAAGCTGTGTTAGGAAAATAAACCGTTGGCCTTGCAAACTATGTGAAAAGTTCCCACCAATAAGAAAGAACAAGAAATATTTTTTCATATACCTTCTTTCCCTTCAATTTCCTTTGCAAAGTATGTGTGGTCTGAATTGAAGATGTTTACCTGTCAATGTCATATCCAGTACAGTTGGCAAAGAAAGTGGGATACCYATCAGTGAAAAAAAATGAGAATACAGTCTATTTGTTTCATTTGTTTCTAATCTGTTTCTGTTTGCCTATTGTTTCCAAGATCGTATGCTATACATATACATATCCACAAACTGGTCAAAATGTGTGTAACTGCATTTTCAAACCACAAACTGAAGTTAATGCTGTTCACTGAAAGTTACTACTGTTTGTGGATCAAATCTGACAGTTTTCAGTCAAAGTTCCTTGTAATCATTTCAGAGTTTTTCTTGAATGTCAGTATGGACTACAGTTAATGATGTGCTCTTTAGTATATTCTTCTGTTGATAGCCAGTTTACCATGCTTCTACTAAAATTACTGAATTTTAGTTTACTAATTAATTCACAAAGCTCTACTTTAAAAGAAGCTGTCATTAAAGATTAATGTACTTGAAATACTTCCTCAACTTTTGCAATGTTTCCTATGTTTCTTGGCTTATCTCCTTTGAAATTAATGCTTAATTAGAAAATTGTTATGCACACCTCTGGCTGCTGTAAGCATAGCTGAAAGTATATTGGTTTGCTTTTTTTCTTTCTAAGAAGTTTTCACCAAATTTAGTTTCCYACAATATAATTAATAAACACAAAAAGAGAGCGAAAGAACAAAGAAATGTGACCCAAATGTAAAATCAAGTGTAGAAGAGGATGAATATACCTCTTACAAATGTGTTCCATGTCAGCTAGTCTGTATATGTGCAGCATTGTAAAGTAGATGTAAAACAGCAATGTGAACAGTCCCATGTTGCAGGGAAGTTGCAAATCAGATCCATAATCTTCTTATRTAGGAAATATGCTGGAGCCTTAACTTCCTGTGAAGACTGGAGAGGCAGAACCATGCCAATACCGATGGTCCTCCTGGGATGCAAGTGTTTTCCTGGGCTATTTCTACACTTATCCTTACCATTTAGTGTTTGGCATCTGCCTGCAGCCTCACCAGCATTCACTCCCCAAACACGCAAGCRTGGCTGTGGAACAGTGTTGGCTAGGGATTGTTTCCAGGAGCAGTGTAGATGATACCAACAAATCTTCAAACAGAAAAGGAAAATATAGCCATATTAATGGAAGCCTTGCCGTGCTCTTGGGGATGGAAAAAACAGAGGAGTCTCTGCTTTATTTACTAGTATAAAACATAGATAGATAAATAGATAGTTAGATAGACAGACGAATAGATAGATAAATAGACATACAGACACACAAACAGACAAATAAATGAATCATTTTGGAGGTGACCGAAATCAATAGGATACAATACTGGCTAAGACAGCCTGAAACTCTGCATTCACAAAAAATGTTTCAAAATCACCTTTACTTAGCTGACCTCTTTCTTGATTTATGATATATATCTTTAGTCCAATTCTGATATTACCTACTGTAAAGTACCCAGGTAGCTGTGTCTGAGTAGACTGATGGCAGTTTGAAGTGACTCCTACTGAAATTTCGATGCATAGCACCTAAGCACAAAGAGCTAAAGAGTAGTTGGAAAGCAAAAATATAAAATTCCAAGGAAAACTTCAGCATTGCCAATGTAGAATCTGCCACTGATTAACAATGCCAAAATTAAAACAAATGCTGATTTATGTAGGTATCTTGGCTTTTAATACCGATGAACAGCAGTTCATCCTCCTAAAATAATAATAGGCTCGTTCTGTTTTCCTTGATCAGTATATTACTGTGTACAAATCACATTGAATGGGATTTCCTCACATACACAATTTATTGATACGAAAAAGCAAGTATCTGAGCTCAGTTAAATACATTATATATGTTAAAAAACACATATAAATCTCATCTCTTCCAGGGTAGCTGGCTTGGTGTTCCTGCGCATATGGCTCTCAGGCAATGGCTGAGATAATTCTTCACTTATGGGTTGTGGAAGATCAGCCACTGACATATTCATTGGGAATAGAGATGAAAACTTATTTATATGGATTGATTGAGACCTCTATCAATTTTTTTTTTTTTACAGCAATAGCAAAAGATATAAAATATGTAATATTATGAGAAGGTAATAAGAAAAAAAAATAGGACATTTCTTTCCTTCATATATTTCTTTCTTTTATCATTAACTCATTGAGAAATGACCCATCTGAAACACCTAGTGCATAATATGCAATAAAGAAGATAATATTACATAATATTATTGAGGTAGGATATGAAAAAGTGAGGCTTTCCTCTTTGCTAGGTACACATTGCAGCAAAATTATGACAATTTCTCACCTCAAAATTGTTATGGTCAAACTTACCACTTTTTTAAACCATTCCAACCATTTCTTTTCCAGCAATTAATTTGACATGGAAAAGTAGATATCATTTCTTGTGGCAGACCTTCAAAAGAGGCTATATTTAAAATATAAATACATCTTTTTCTTTCTTCTGCCAGTAATTCCAAATTCAATCTCCCTATTTCCCAGTATAAGTATAAAATAACTCCACTGAGTTCCCCAGTCTTTCTCTCTCAAAAATTGACAACTTATGTTTTAAATTTTTATTTTTATTTTTTCTTGTGATCATGTAGATAGTATACTTTCGTTCAATACCTTTTCAGAGGAAAACACACATTAAAGTACGTTTTAAAATATCATGCTAAATATCGTATTAAAGATGGATCTACAACTCCATTTTTCAACAGAACAGTAAGCATAGTTTCACTACATTTATCTTTTGAAATATTGAGTAAATCTGGTGTTGTCTCCTTTCTTTCAGATCATTTGAAATCACTCAAAGCTTCTCTCTTTTGGAGACTATCATTAACATTTGACATACATATAGTATAAAACTCCTTAATAGTATTCTGTTAAAGGTTACTAAATAAGAGAACTCAGATAGTCATTTCAACTATTTCACATTTAAAAGCTGTCTCCAAGTTTTATTTCTGATAAACAGGTATGGACCTCATGAAGTGTGCTGATGTTCTGAATTAAAGAATTTGTTCTCTAGCTTAAAGGAAAATGAATAACAAAAATATAGATTTTAAATTTTTTTTCTGTTTTGCAGGAGCTCAAAATTATTTTTATGTTTTCAAGTACATATTGTCAGATTTGTAACAACAAATTTTCTCTCTAGTAAATGTTTTTATGCATGTTTTTGGATCTTTTTTTATTTTTTCATATAAAAAATAACATTTCTTCTTCAACCATATTTAAATTCTTTCATTCAATGAAGTTCTAAAAAAAAATTATAATGGAGAAGGAAATTAAAAGGGACAAAAGATCAATCCAGATATTATTCTTTTTTTCATAAACAGTGACCTAAACAAATAATGAAGGCAAATAACCTGCCATTCTAAACCACTGACATATGATTATGATATTTCCATTATTGGAATTTCAGAATCCCATTTTTCATAAACAGTCCAGACTATGCTTTCACAAAACAAAACAAAACAAAACAAAAAAAAGAAAAAAAGAAAAAGGTCACGTAAGTCTTGAAAAAACACTGCTATGATGTTGATGTTCATTTTCAGTGCAAGGAAGATGCAGCTACAGACTTAGTCTTCCAAAGCCATCCTAAAGTCCTCTGATTTTTTTCTGCTTAAGTTCAGGGAAGAAATTATCACCAGCTGACATAAATTCCCCCAAGCAATGTTCGGGGCTAGTCTTATCATGTAGCTTCCCGTCTTTCTACACTTAAAGCTTTTCTTCAGCTCTGCAGTAAAGTAGAGCTCAGAGAAAAATGACGTTCTCAGCATGTAACTACCTGGCCTAAGGCTGAGCCTGAAGTCTTTGTACAGTAGTATGGCATTGCAAAAGGGTCTTACAATTTTCAGCCATAAAAATCACCAAATTTAGGGTGACAAAGCCATAAAGATTCCTCAGTATGGAAATAACAACCACTACCAATGCTAGAAGGTCTCATCCTTGCGAATTCACAACTGCCGAACTGCAGGCTCTTGGCTGAAAATGTCCCAAATGCTCGTGTAACGTGAACAGTTAGATCAGTCCCTGCTAAGGAGCCCGTTTACACCTCAGTATCTCTGGGAAGTTTATGAGAGAGAATGTGGAAATACTTGAGGTCAACTTGGCACCTAGGCCAGTCACAGGCCAACCACAGTAAAAGGTAATGAGACTGCAGGAGGGCCAGCAGGAAAACCCTCGTTATTGGAAATCCCAGATATACAGAGTTTGCCTAGGGCTCTAATTTGTTGCAGGACAAAATTCAGGAACAGACAAGAGGAAATGATCAGTAAGGACACACAGAGTTGAAGAAAGTAATCATCGTTGCCATGGTTATGCAAGACGTGACTGATATCCTAGGAGAAATCCGTCAAGTTGGATCTCCTTTGTCACAGGGAAAAGCTTACACACTGCCACTGTGGCAACCAGGGACTCCCCTTAGCCAGGACACTGAATGTACGTCCCTTACTCCTGCCCCACTGCTCCTTCGCACTGTATCAGCAGCTGAGAGGTGGGTGTCAGAAATACGAGTTCTTGCCCACTTTCAGGACAAGGGAATTTCCTTTCTCCATTTGCCCCTTTCTCCCCTGTCCCTACTTCAGTAAGGCCAAAATACTTCAATCCTATCTTGTTGAAGACAGGACAAGTCCTATCTTCAACCTCTGCATGAGCTCTAGGTGCAATTTCAGGGAAAAAAAACTCTCATTTACCACGACACATCCTAAGTACCCAGAGTGTACATGAATAACACAAACCTACAAATGCCTACATGAGCAGGATCAGATTGAGACAGCAGTAAAAGTGCAGTGCACATGTGGCAGCGTGCTTTTCCTAGCACTGACTCTAGCAATAGACTCCTTTATGTGACAGTCTGCTTTTTTTTTAAAGAAGCAAGTTGCTAACTTGCTCTGAGTGGTGTATGCAGGACTTTTCAAAAAGGCTGAAAAGCCTCTGAAAAGGGGATTCAGATTCTGACTGCTGTGGAAAGAAAGGAGAGCTGGAAAGGCTTGTTTCTGTTGGAGGGATGCTCCGCACTTGCTTCCGTGCTCACTGCATGCAGGTCTGTGCTATAGATAGGCAGCCCTTACCAGGAGGGACTTTGGCAGGCGAGCCTGCTCTCCTAGGCTGGGCTGGTTCACGTGGAATAATCCTGGTGCAATGCGCTGAGGCTAGCAGCCATCAACATMCAAGATCCCTTGTTCCTACTAGCTTATGCACATTTATGCTACTTCAAAGCTAGATCCCTTGATCTTTTTCCTGAGGGATCCAGTCTCCTAATGCCATGTACAGATTTCGGTAATCAGCAAAAAAGAAAACAAAGAAAGAGCAACGATCAACAAAGCCAAACCTGCTTTAAATTCACAGCTGTTTTTTTCTTACTTTCAGATCCTGCTCTGTTGCCCTTATGTAGAAGTAAGATAGTTGTGCCTTTCCAAAGAATGAGTTTTACCCCTGTGTAATAGTGCTTGCGATGTACAGGCAGGAAAGCTATCAGGCCAAAACGAATATCAAAATCAAGGTCAAAATGAAACCCATTGCATACCAAAACTAATTTTCTAATCTAATATAATTTACTAGATAATAAGTAAATAGATAATAAGATACTTTTATTCAAAAAATATTCTTGCAGTCTAACATTTGGTATAATTTTTCAGTCATCATTCTCTTAAGATATTCTGCAATGAGTCACGTTGGACATTAGAGACCCTTTCTTTGAAATTAGTCATAATAACCCCTATGGTTGACACTTAGAGTTTTCTGGATTAGGTTTTGTTTTGTYTTTCACATGATCTGACAGCCTGATAGATGGGCTTATTTTAACAGTGGAGAATAGAAAATCATAAATATTTTTGKCAACTACAGTAGTCTTAACAATAACACACTAAACCTTTCACTCTCAGTGTTTGAACTGTCTTAAAAGGAGTGAGTTGTGATGGTCATTTTATAGTAGTCATGAGCTGGAAGAAAAAGGAGAAGAAATTCCAGAGAACGATTACTCTGATCWCCACCACAGTGGTGATCAGTCTCCAGCACTATCCTTCCTGAGGGATATCAACACTATAAGACAAAATTTTCCTGTAAGACATCTAGGRTATTATGAACCCTAGTTACCTGAACCTAAATAGTTATCCTTAGTGTGATGAAGTTCCTGTCTAAATCTTCACAGAAAGACTCCCTTTTTCCATAGAACCTGTGAGATTTTTTCTCACTCTCAGCCTCAGTGAAGAACTCTGCAACTTTCTGTAGGCTAGAAATTAGAGCTAAAGGGTCCAGCTTTTTCATTGCTATGGCATCTTCTCATATATAYGTAGCATATTATCTGTGCTTTTTAAAAATAAGTCCCTTGCAATAGAGACTGTATTTTTTTTCCTGTACTCTGTGTACCTGTGTATATAACAGCATGGAGTGTGGTGGTAACATTAAATGTTCATGTTCATTAATGTTCACTAAATGATCGGTGCTAATGCTTATAGGGTCATTCTGATCAAAAAGAACTCTAAGAAGCAGCAGATAAAAAGATAAATATAGGAATAACCTAATTATCTGCAAAGGCAGCAACACAGAGAGAATCAGAACATGAATGGTTAGTCCTAAGTTACAGCATGAAAGTTATAGAAAGTATTTTTTTGGCCTAAGTTAGAAGCTTGTTCAGAATATAGAGAGATCTTTTGAAAGGAAGAAGAAAAGAAATAAATACACATAGCAATAGGAGGGGGGARACAGGAAAAGTACAAAGACTAGTGGAAAGACTACAAAAAAATATATATACCAAGTGACTTTAAAATACAATGGTGGATAGCTTTATAYATAAATTGTAAACACAGAGGAAACCCAAGAATGTTCACATTAACAGAACATCAGCAATGGGGCCTGGAAAAATGAGAAATTATGAGAGCAGAGCACAGGAGATAATTATAATTAAGACGTTTATTGATGAAAGCCAGTATTAAGTGACCAAAGTAAGAACTGACTGGGTGTTATCAGTAAGGAGGAGGGAGAGGCTTCCAGTGACTTTCAGGCTTTGTTGCACTAGCAAACTGAAAAAGATACACATATACACAGGGACCCTGATCACAAACTGCAGCCCACAATGGAGGAAGAAAGTATTCCTCAGTAATACCACATTTGTTTTCCAGCTTTTCTGTCAAATACTATTCAGCTCTGCTGGTTAGAAATAAATAATGATAAACAGAATAACAAACCTGAAGGCAAATTCAAGTCTGAAAGGAGAGGTGGTATACTGATGCTCCCAAATAATCAATTATCATAATTGGATACATCCTTATGATCCACAACACACGTGAGTTACCTGGCATTCACACTGAATTCCAGAATATGCATTACCGAACCTCAAACATTTTTTGCAGGCAAAGAATTCACAAGAAAGGAAATTAGGAAGATGATAATGATGTATCCTGTCCTCTCAGTAAGGCTAAAACTGAAAGCTTCTTTGAGGCACTTGGTTACCTTCTTGGGGAAATGCCAGGGAAATTTTAATGGCCATTAAGAGTCCTAGCTGCAACGTAAAAGTTGGTCTAATGTGTTGCCCTAATACAGTACCTCTTCCCATCACAGCAGAATTGGCTGTTATTGTTATACATGGATTATATCCATTTTTCCCCTCCTCTACAAAACTTAAGTCTGTGATGTTCTCATCAAGGGAAATGATGATGGAGTTACAGAAGTCTGTGATTGAATTTGCTCAGCAGCAATCTGTAAATAACCCGCAGCATATCGTTTCCATTTTTTGTTTCGTTCTGTAACCTGCAGTGAGTGTTGACTTCCAAGTACTGTTCAGCAAAAAGGAAAAGCACATAGCCGACTGATTGGTCCTAGTATTCGAAAATGAAAAATGATGAACAGAAAGTCATCGCAGGAAACCCCAGAAAAGAAACCAATTTCAAACCAGTGTGTCTCCCCTACACTTTCAACTGACTACTGCAAATAGCTTTTTCGCTGTGCCTTGTCCTCATCATAGGTCAACACGGACAACTTTCATTTAAGAGAAAGCTGATTATTGAACTCGGCCATCTCTGCAGAGTGAGGAGGCAAACTGAAACGACTGTCCGTTCGTGGGTGATTAGAGTCAATAATGCTAGAGCCTTGTGTTGACTTCATCCATCTTCTTCTTGTCAATAAAATGAAGTGAGTTTTGCAGTATGCTTTGAAACAATGGAGAGGAGAGCTTTTTCTGGATCCTCCTGCTCCACTGTTGCAACCTCACTGTTGATTGAGGCCTCAAAACCTTTCCATGCTGCAAGACAGCCCTGACAACAGGGCAACAATCGAGGAGTATCCTAGAGGAAAGTAACTCTCTAAAGAACTCCATCTAGGCATTTCCAGACCACACGGCATGCTTATTTTCTGAGATTTCATCATTCCTCCTAGGACTGACGAGCTCTGTGAACACAGGACAGCAAACCTCAGAGGTTTCTTCCATTCATTGGAAACTGGGAGAAAGAATTGCTCAGAGATCTTTCTTACCAGGCTCCGATAGTTTTCATTTTTCTAAACTCTGTGCTTTCGTATTCATGGAATTTGTTATTGTTGCTTAACTTCCCACAGAATCATTGGACTGAAGTACCTCTCTTCATTTTTCTAACTAGTGCCATTTGACCTGCTATACAGTTTAATCCAGCCTCCACTTTTGAATGGATTTTCTCACAAGTGGCAATCTCTAACAGGGTCACATTGAGAGGCAACCCCATTGCATGTTACCTTGCACCATAATGAGGGCAATTTCAAAAGGTATTCAATCAAAAGAAACAGTGTTTTCTTCATGAGGCTTGGGTCATAGCCTGTCCTTATGGGGGGGGGGGGAGCTGAAGCCATTGAAACATTTCAATCTATGTTTTATAATTACATTAGCAGCTTAATATTTTACAGAGATGGAAGCTGCAGCAACACATAGGTATGTTGCATGGGCAATTAGCAGCCATAGGGACCTCTGCAAGTTTAAAGGCAGCTGAATTGTCTGTCAGAAAACTGGGAGGATTCCCACTTCCCTGGATAGAGCTTTTCAGAATATTTATATTTATTTGGCCTCTGAGAGGGGATTTAAGAGACAGATTTAAGCAATTAAGCACTATACTTCCCTGAGTGTAAAACAGGGAGGAATGGATAAAGACAGAAAGCTAGGAACTGAAAGTGTATCGCCGTACTATTCGTGTGAGTCTATTTTTCAAGTTACTGGGAGGCTGTGATTTGCACCATGTGTCAGAGATTAGAATTCTTCCTCCACTGTGAAACAACACCTTGGCTGTGTATTTGCTAATCAATGGTGCTTTGACATCCACACTATAGAGCCTTGAGTCTTTTCTGTATCTCTGCCTTTACTCCCCTCTTTTCCATTTAGAGATCACAAAAGCTCCTGAATTGATAGCCTTTGAAGCTCCAGCCACTGTCAGTAGAAAAGGTACAGCATGGGCAGCTGCAGTGGCCCCCTCCTGCATGAGCAGCAGCATTGCTTCTGAGGGAAGCTGCAGATTGCTGAGCCTCGGCTTTGCTGCACAGAAAGCGCATCCGAAGCAAGGACGTGCAGATCAGTTCTCAAAGGCAGTGAGTGCATGAGCACTCTGTAGGAGCTGTCAAAGAGAGCACCAAGTTTCTAATGTTAACATTCATCCATATGGAATTTTATGGAAATTAGCAGCATATTGGTGTTATTTTGTTGCAAAATGCAAAATGAATATAAATTGTTAATTTTATTTTGTTTAGCTGCTTCGTACCAGAATCATGAAAAACATCTAAGGCATGATCCCTTCACTGAAATCATTAGATAGTTGCCACAGACAAAAAATGGAGTGCATATTCTTAAACAGGCAGCAATACTGTAAAATCTTTGAACCTCTCAGTGAGTTTTTTTAATGAACCATATTTTCATTTGGTTCTACTGTTTACATACATACACTTGGCTTCCAGTGCAAAAAACAATTTGTTGGGGCAGAGAATACTTGGTGGGTGGTGGTGGTGAGCATCATATCTGTACCTTAAGTTCTTTCATGTGCTTGTCCGTATAAGTGTATCAAAGTTTCTAGTAGTCATCAGACCAAGTGAAGGTCTTTGGAGCCCAACCTTCCCATTTCTTTCAGAAGCCAAACACTTATGCCAAGTCTCTGGAATATATTTCCACAAAGAAGTGGGCTAGAAATAAGAAGAACAGAATGCATATTACACATAGGTTCTATTTGCAAGCTTTTCTTTGTAACTAGGGGTGCTAGAAATGYTGTTTTCATCTTGTCTATCCACAACTCCCATGCCACTGAGGGAATATAAAAGATGAAGTCTTGGTTTGGGGTCTATATATACTTTTTATTCAACTAATTCTAATGCACCATGGAGGATACCACAGGATTTATAAGCTAAGTAAAAGAACAAACTGAGCTAATCATTAGGTAATAGTTTTGTAACAGAAAAGCTACAAAAATCTAGCCATGTTAAAAATGCTTGTAAGGTTATTTCACCAAAAAAGAAAAAGAAAAAATAAAAGAAAGAATAAGAAAAGAAAAAGAAAGAAAAATATACTTTGAGAAATTAAAGTAAGTTCTGACTGCAAGGTGGGCAAGAGAGACAAATACTGGCATAGAGGAACATTCAGCATTCGTTAGGAGTTAAACAGGATAGACTTATTAAAGGACTCACACTCCAAGCTGTGCAGAAGCCCCTAKCCCCCACAACAAGGAGGCTGCTGGAGGCACAGGTCAGGTGCGCGGGTGGATGCCCAGGCAGGACTTGACTTGTTGTCCTTAAGGGCCTCTTAAATCTACTATTTACCTGGAAAAGAGAAGACTGAGAGAGTCTTATCAATGTCTACAAATACCTTAAGGGAGGGTGTCAAGAGGATGCAGCCAGACTCTTTTCAGTGGCACACAGTAACAGAACGAGAGGCTATGGGCACAAACTGAACCACAGGAAGTTCCCCCTGAATGTGAGGGGGAATTTCTTAACTGTGAGAGTGACAGAGCACTGGCACAGGTTGCCCAGAGAGGTTGTGGAGTCTCCTTCTCTGGAGATATTCAAGGCCCGCCTGGATCCAATCCTGCGCAATGTGCTCTAGGTGATCCTGCTTGAGAAGGAGGGTTGGACTAGATGATCTCCCGAGGTCCTTTCCAACCTCACACATTCTGTGATTCTGTGATTTTGTGATGCTAGAACTACTTCCCTGTCTCAGCTGTGCTAACCTTGAGATAACTACTGCCAGGGAGGCAGCTAGACTTTGATGACAAAATGGAATATGCATGCCTGCCCTGATGGGAATTTGGTCAATGTGTAATTTCACATACTAGGCATGCCTACCATGTACTCTGTCAGTCACTGAGTCCTTGCCAGATCTTCTGCAGGCATTCTCACTACATAAGCGAATTGCTCAGGCCCATAGGAAGCTCAGCATGAAAATTCTTTACTTTCAGAAGCAAAAATAATTAGCAACTTCATGGCCATGTGAGATTTTCATCCAGATGTATCGTTCCATACCTTCTACTTTTTTTCATTCATGCAAACACGTGTTTCCTTGTGCTCTGTAATGGAGAGAGACGCACAGAATGTCAGTTGCAGAAAACACCTGCCCATACACAAAGACTGAAAAAGAAAGACACTTGGCTCAAGATACAGGCTTACTTGTTATTTCATCTAGTACTGAGGAGGCAGCACTGGCTTACGATAAAGATTCAATCTGAAACCTTTGGTCCAGCCCTGAAGCAATATAATCACAGGCTGCATTCCTTCAGCCTGCAGAAGGCAAGGCAGAGGAGAGAGGTACTAGTGTGTATTTGATGACTCAATGGGTAGTTATAAACACAACAGAGCCAGACTCTTTTCAGATGCATTAGGGGAAATTCTGATCAGACATGACAAAAAGAAAATCTTCACAGTAAGGACAGTCAAACTCTGGAACAGGTTGCTCAAAGGGACTGTGGAATATCCTCAGAGATGTTCCAAATTAAACAGGACAACAAGAGTAACCTAAGTTGACCCAGCTTTGTCCAGGAAATTGTACCTGATGACCATATATATTCCATAATTTTATGATGGTGAAAACTATGCAGTCTTGGGTGGCTTGACATGAGGGAAGYATGTGGTATGGCCAAATTGTTCGTGTCCCACTGAAAATGTCTTTATTTTTCTAGTGTTTCAAAAATGGATAGATGTTTGATAGACAAGATCAAGCAATRAGCCGCTCAAAGGTGATTTATATACCTAGTCTGAAGACCACCAAAGACAGATTGATTAACACAATAGTGCTTCTTGAAAAACCCATTTGCATGTCAAATCATTTCTGATCTTTTCTTAAGGCATAAATGAGAATGTCTGGCCATAATAAATGGTAGAGAACTAATGAAAACCAAACTGCACAGATCTAAATAAATCCACCGAAGGGCAAGGATAGAAGTGGAGATTTTCRACCCAGAGAGTTTAAATGTGGCAAATTCTGACAGCACCAAAGCTCTCACCCGTCACTCTCTGTCGTAGTAGTACAAATCTTTGTAAGCAATTCAGGAAGGAGATGGGAAATATCAKTCCCAATGGATTTTAATCAGCAGTAGCTTAATCATGCTGAAGAGAAACTAAAAAGTGATCTGACTGACTTGTTGTGCTGCTCCTCCTTTTCAAGCACCTACTGGCAGGCACCAGATGAGCAGACATACAGCTTCATAGGAAGATCCAGCAGGCAGCARTTTGAATCGGAAAAAAACCATTGGTTCAAAACAGAAGCTTATATTTTAGGCAYAAACTTGTTTCACTTATTCAGAATTGACAGTATCTTCCATAAAGGAATCACTGTTCATCAAGGCACTTGTCAGTTCCACAAACTGTTGGATGATCTATGTGATGATCAATATGGGAAAGCGGGTAAACATGAATGTCCATGTAAGTAAATAGATGACACACAGAGGACCTACATTCTGTGGAATAACTTAGCCCCAAGTGTCCCTTCACTCCTTTGCCTTTGACGGTGCTTTCAGCAAAAAATATGCTTTTAACTACATAGTAACATTGTAATATTCATGATAGAGACTGCATATCTCTGAGCTTGAGGGGATTCATTAGCATGTGCACTATCAATGTGACTCATCATCATGAAAGCAGATTCTTAGCTAGATATATTATGACTCTCCTTAAACTAAACAAACTTATTAGATGCTTTTGCCAGATAAGTGAAAAAATATGTTCATTTGCCTTCTTAGCAAAAAGATGTCACCTACACATCATTCTTGTTCCAAGGACCTTAATGCTATTTGTGGTAAATATAGTATCTAGTTGTTCTACTGGGGCATTTGGAGCTCAGAGGCTAAACGTACATATGGAGAAGAATAGTATGGCAGCTACTTTCACTCAGCGCTCGTAACCAGTGCTAGAATTTGTCTCCTAGTCCAGCTCTGTCTTGCTGTGCGGTTGTGTGAAAGCAGTCCTATTTAGCTATTCACAATGCACTTCTGCAACAGTATTTCCAGGGAGTAACATCATTCCCATTTCTGTTCTCATCCTGGGATCTGCAAGGAGTTTTCATACGCCTCTTGTTAATTGATAGGAGTCCAGAAGTGTCAAAAGTAAGTGTTTTTTTCCCTTGCTTGTCTCACCATCAGCTTTCATGTTGGCACTAGAACCACTTCCTATAGCAAGAAATAAAGCAATAAAGGGTGATCTCTCTTTGTGTTTACTCAATAGATGTGCTGATCTCTCCAAGAGTGTTTGCTGCTCTCCAGGCTTACTTCCCGGAGCACTTATCAGATGGCAGAGGTGTCTGCTATGACTGAGAATATTTCCATATGCTGAGCACATACATTCTTGGGTGCGTTTGGACTCCACATGCTCACTCATGTTCTACTGCTAAGTTCTTTTTGTCTGTAATCCTGTTGTACCTATTGAATTAGAGTTGGTCACCCAGCTACTCATCTTTCTCCAATACCTTCCAGCCCTTTTGACAGCCTTAGCTATAACTGCCGCTGCCAGTTTATTTATTCTCTTCTTATCAAGAGTGGCAGTGGGAGTAAAGGCTGCTAGCAGGGATTATCTGACTTTGTTTTCTGAATGAAGGAATAATATTCTGAGTTTCCTCAACTGCTACTTTCTCCCCTTTTGTTGGAGATACAGTTAGTTTTCCTTCAAAAGTAAATAGAAAATAGGATAACAGAATAGCAGAAATAGAAAAATATTGTTGTCATATTTGACATTTTTACCAAAARAAATGCAGTCTACTACAGAAAATAGATGTTTTTCTACTTCTTCCCCTTTTCGATCCTTCCTTTGCAAAACACAATATCCACAGTCCTGTAGTATAAGTATTCAGAGTCCTGCGATAGCATAGCCAGGACTAGAYGACCTAATATGTCTTCTCCATGTGTACATTCTGCAAAAAATGAAGGAACAAGGTGTAGTGGAAAGGAGAACACTGGAAAGGCAGCAATGGCTCCAGTGCTACCAAGCAACAACAGGCACTATTACCAGCACTAGTCAGTATGGCATTATTGATTATATTTATGGTTTTCAACGTGCCACTGCAGCTTCTTGATACAGAGCACACAGCACTCAGATATATCTGCCAGGAGACAGCAGGTTGGTGGCCATTCCATGCCTCATGTGATCTCCTTACCTGCCACGAATGTTCGCTTTTGGCCTTTTGTTTATAGCGTGTGGTAGAGAAGATCCACTTCCTTACATCCTGTCAGTGGCTTAAAATTCATCAAATAAATAGTGTGTAGAAGGAGGAACACATTACAAATGACTTCAAGCTAGGAATCCAAAAGCAATATTTGGCTTTTTGCCATTTTATTTTTTAATAATTACATATCTCCATCTATGTGGACTTGACAGGCTAAAACATCTTTTACCGCAGGACAATTAACCGAGTTAATACTGAAATTTTAGTCCTTGTARCATTCTGTCTTTGTCAAATGCTAGAGAAAGACACAGCCATGGTGAATGGTTGTCACTGAATTCTGACTAACGCAGGAAGATATTTGAGAAACAAATCATAAGGAAAGAGCATTTCACTAGGTGAGCACAATAAAATCCTGCACTATCAATGGTCACACCTGAAATGCATTAAGGAGTCATCAAGGAGTCATTAAAACAGTTCAACAGTTATCTGGCACTTGAAAATAGGGAACCATTTATACTGGCTGCGTTTCTATTTTCTTCTTTTCTAATCAGACACGGAACAACTGGATCTTTTAGGAAGAACATCATTTTACTTTCCTCATTCTCTTCCTTTTGGAACAGCTGGCCACAAGGGAACTATTTTCAGAAGGACTCTCATCTCACAGTGGGAAGGCAAGTGCCTATTTTCGCCATTACAGTGCTGAACTGTAGTCCTGCCTAAACAAACTGCTCTGTCCATTTCAGCTGAAGCACAGGCACAGGTAGAGAAATCTCTGCCAGAGGCACAGGTAGAGAAATCTGACAGTCTTTTCTTCCTCGAGTCCTAAAATATTCATTGAAAAATTCAGAACGCATTTTGAGTGCAATTAGGAATGCAATTCACACTCCAAATATTACTTGCCAATATTATGTATGTATATTACAGCAGCTACATGACAGACTAAGGAGGATTAGTTCATTAGTAGTCTTACAATATGTAGGGCTCCCTTCTTCGGCATTTTTCTAGTAAAGATACACAAACGACTGAATATTCAGCATCTAAAATAGGTTACATCACTCCACTTATTACTTCATACTCATCTGTGATAATCCAAAGAGGTATTGGGCTACTCTTGGTAGCCACTGGCAACTCCAAGCAAAGAGCAATATAGCCTGTTCTCCCCTGTGACAACCATAATGTTTAATTAAATGACCTCAATTAACCARCCCTAAAAATAAAGGGAAATAAAGGGAATAGTGAAATACCCTTTCAYTATTCTGTGCTTTCATATCAATGAGGCATAAAACTCCATTTCCTACTAGCATGCATCATAGCTGTTTGATCTTCCTTTCTGCTTTCTGACTTATTATAATTGCCTGAATTTATCTTTACTTGTCTGTATATCAAAGAATACTAAGAATTCCACTACTATCAATCTAGTTGTTTTCTGAGGAAAACAAAGGTTAGAAGAAGTAACAGTTCACTAAATGAAGTCAAAAGGACTTTTCACAGCCAGAATCCTCTCTTTCTCCCTCTCTTCAATACCCAGGTCAACATAGAAACAAGATAGTAGAAAAAATTAAAGCTCTCTTCTTATGGTCTTTTTTTCCAACAGCATAATTCTCTCCAGTTGAGCCAAGCCACACTTCCAAGGGCAAGGAAGCTCCACTAATTACTTTGCTGAGGGTTTCAGTGTTAACTCTTTCTCTGATGACCATTGACAGGTAGCTGTATGAAATTTCCTGTCAGTCATTATTTGTAATTTGAACCCAATTTATTTTTTACTGTAAGTATTCACAGCACAGAAAATATTAATAGCAACTGTTTGCCTATACAACAAATGAAATCATAATTACTTTAGTGATAAAAAGAGGATGTTCTTCTTCTAGTCTGTAAAATTCCTTTGATATTTGTTTATGAAGCATTGTGAGATATAGGCCAGTTTTGCTGGCAAAGCAAAGTTGCTACTTGTGTCAGTATTGAAATAAGGAGTTAAAAGAACACAGATTGTTCATGAAGGGCACCCAAAGATGAGTAGAGTGACAGAAGTTGAAGAGATATTAGTTTCATTATATCCCCTCCCAGAAAAAGAGTTTGAAACTTCTGAACCATTGGAGAGACATGGAACTACTTGAGAAAGACTRCCGTGGGGCTTCAAAGATGATCAGAGGGCTGGAGCACCTGCCCTATGAGGAACGGCTGCGAGAGCTGGGCCTCTTCRGCCTGGGGAAGAGAAGCCTGAGGGGGGATCTTATCAATGTGTACAAGTACCTGAAGGGAGGGTGTCAAGGGGACGGGGACAAACTCTTTTCAGTGGTGCTATCCAACAACACAAGAGGCAATGGGCACAAACTGAAACGCAGGAAGTTCCACCTGAATATGAGGAAAAATTTCTTTACTGTGAGAGTGACAGAGCACTGGACCAAGTTGCCCAGAGAGGTTCTGGAGTCTCCTTTTGTGGAGATCTTCAAGGCCCACCTGGATGCAACCCTGTCTAACATGTTCTAGGTGACCCTGCTTGAGCAAGGGGATTGGACTAGATGATCTCCAGGAGTCCTCAACCATTCTGTGATTCTGTGATTACGCACTTTTATGGGTACACTGATAAAATTATAGACTGTGGAATACATGTCAACCATTATTTCTATATGATAGATAGGAAAATGAGGATACAGATTAAGACTCAAAAATTTTGGAAATTACTATTTTGGAGAGCTTTAGCTTGAAAGGCATCACTTCTCAGCTGGGTGATATCTTTTAGGAGCAGTGTTTACACATGAGCTGAATACCTATATCTCCAGTTGAAATCAAAACTAGTTCAACATTGTCAAATATTTTCTCAGGGCCAGGTATACAGTTCATTACAGGCATTTTTCGATATTCAAGATGAAGAGTACTTTTTGCAATTCATGCCTCATTTTTAATCACTATTATCTGACAAAGAGCATCACCTACTTTATTCCTGAGGATAAATCAACTCTTTTCTCCTAATTCAATGGTTTTTACAGAAGCTGGACTAGCTTGCGCTCCTCCAAGCAGCAAGGTGGGGTGATCTATCTTCAGAAGCTGGCTCTGCAGTTCACCGAGGCAAGTCACTATTCAAGCCTGTAACAGCACGTGTCAGCTCAGCTGCATTTTCAGACCAAAAACCTGTTCTGACTACAAAAGCCTAATGCTTCATTTGTGCATCAGGACCAAACAGTGCCCTCTACTCAGGGGAGTAGAGGCCAAGGTCTGCAGCCTGACTATGAACAGCACAAAGTTCAGGTATATTGAAAGGCAAGATGTTTAGCTTAAAGGAGCGTCAGGATGGAGTCATTTATTGGATGTGTGTGTGAATGTGAGCTACGCCATTGAACACCCCAAGAATGAGACTGAATTTGACTGTGCAGTTGTCAACTGCTACAGGCTTCCTAGAGGTGCACTAGATCACTGTTTTTTTTTTTTTTTTTTTTTTTTTTTTTTTTTTTTTTTTTTTTTTTTTTTTTTTTTTGGGGGGGCTTTTATATCTTTTCCTCTGGAACAACATTTCCAGCTCTATTTTTTCCAAATACTCTAGCCCTGTGTTTCAGTTGTTGCATTACTTCAGCAAAAAATAGAATTGCAATATTTCACTCRTATTTCCTTTGATAAACAGTGGATTTTTTTTGTAACAGCATGCTATTGTCATACGAAAAGCAAGTTAGGTATTTGAACTCACTGTCACCAGGTCACACATCAAATAACACATAATTCAGTCAGTGAGATATGTTTAAGAACTCTTCTTTATGATTATATTCACCTTTCAGCCTACCTGATGTTAGCCTATCAATAGAAGAGTTAATTCACTAGAAGTACTCCTTTTCTCAGTAAATTCACCAAATACAGTCTGGAGACTAGGTAGCTGTAAATCTCTTTGAAAACAAAAGTCAGAAACTGCAACAATTTTAACAGTGTAACAAGTTACACTGGAAAAAAAAATCTAAATTACGATTCAGTATGAATGGTTATAAAGATGCTCTTTGCCATTCTCTCTGTAATACTGAAATGAGGATATTGGATTTGGGACCAATATCTGACTGTTTTTAGATGTTTGCCAAAAAAATGCTAAAAATCACTTGATAGTTTTCTTGTAATTTTTTGAGAAACATATATCCCAATTATCTTCATCTTTGAATACATATTATAGTATTTTTAAAACCACAGGGTGAATCTGAACTTCTTACCTCAAATTAATGTTATATAGCCAAAGCTTGTCTGTAAATATTCATAATTCATAATTCAGAAACCTGGCAGAGGTTTTGAAAGGCACTATTCTGATTCTTCCAACCAAACATTCTTTTCCGCTGTTTTTTATAATGATTTCTCCCATTAATTTCAGTAAGTTTTTCACTAGTTTTTTTGCATATGATGAAAAATAATATTATAGTCTCATTTAATTGAAAATGTCCTTATAACAGGCTGAATACAATGAATGATACAATGAATCATTTAAGACATAACATTTTGTAGATTGCTACTAGGCAGAATTAATTGCTACAACTATGTATCTTTGTGTGCAGCTGATGTATTAGTACATACATATAAGTTGGAATATACACTGTGGAAATACATAGCTGGATGAAGGAATGTCAAGGACAACAAGAAGGGCTTCTTCAAATACATCATCAGCAGAAGGAGGACTGGGGAAAATGTGGGCCTGCTACTGAATGGGATGGAGGCCCTGGAGACAAGGGACACAGAGAAGGCAGAATTACTGAATGCCTTCTTTGCTTCATTCTTCACTGCTGAGGGCAGCCCTCAGGAATCCTGCAGCMTGGAYRTGAGGGAGAAAGTCTGGAGAAAGGGAGACTTTCCTTTGGTTGAGGAGGATAGGATGAGAGACCTTCTGGGCAAGCAAGACATCCACAAAGCTATGGGCCCTGATGGGATGGACCCACAAGTACTGAGTGAGCTGGTGGATATTGTTGCCAGGCCGCTCTCCATCATCTTTGACAGGTCCTGGAGAACTGGAGAGGTGCCTGAGGACTGAAAGAAAGCCAATGTCACTCCAGTCTTCAAAAAGGGCAAGAAAGAGGACCTAAGAAACTCCAGATCAGTCAGTCTCATTTCCACCCCTGGAAAGGTCATTCCGGATGTCATCTCCAAGCATGTGGAGGAAAAGAAGGTGATCAGGAGTAGTCAGCACAGATTCACCAAGGGAAAATCATGCTTAACCAGTCTGATAGCCTTCTATAATGGAATGACTGGCTGAGCAGATGAGGGAAGGTGTTGTTGTCTACCTTGTTTTCAGCAAGGCTTTCAACACCATCTGCTGCCATAACATAGGTAAGCCTACATAAGTGAGCTTAGGAAGTGCAGGTTAGATGAGTGGATGGTGAGGTGGATTGAGAACTGGCTGAAAGGCAGAGCTCAGAGGGTTGTCATCAGTGGCSTGGAGTCYAGTTGGAGGCCYGTGGCTAGTGGWGTCCCCCAGGGCTCAGTACTGGGTCCCATCCTGTTCAACTTCTTCATCAGCACAGCAGTGTTTGTAGGTAGCAATGCTGTTTCCTTCCATACATTTTCCTGTACTTTCAACTTCTTCTTCCTTTCCTAAACTGCATATATCTAGAAGGAAACAGGTAGAGAGTGTAAGATAGTCATATCACAGATGGCACTCACAGAGAAAGCAATGTTTAAGGTTCTTTGTACAGCTACATTTAACGTTACCTTGTCTTTTTTTTTGCCCCTSTTAGCCTTTCAACCTTTGGCAATATTCTGCAAGCCTCAGTTTCTGGGCGGCTGTTGTTARCATGAGAATCCCTGGTTCCGTCTAAAAGCAAAAGGGGTAATCTTGGATTTGCTACTTGGTTGCAATTTGGTTTGCAACACGGAAGGCCTGCAGGGGATTAGCAGCTACAGCTGCCCTCATTTCACCCACAAAACCCTTGAAGTTAGTCTAATCAGGGCATTCATGGGTAAACAAATCATGATTATATACATTATTTTTCTCTGAACACCACATCCTGAAACTCACTCATCCCTTGGGGTGCATCTTAAAAAATGCACTCAGAGTATTTGAGGTATCTAGATCCCCATAAATGACAGAACTTGAGTCTTTGACGGCAAGTAGTCCTTTACTACTACTTCTCTTCCTTAACTTTACGAGTAAAGGCCTGCTGCTCCTGGAGTTTGGATAGGAAAGGTCTTGAAGACATGACCTTCCACACCCTGACAACAGTTAAATTCTCAGTTATCTTCCTCGGAAAACTGGTGACCAGCACTGTCATCACAAGGCCTTAGCCTTGATATAAATGTTGTGGATGAGGGAAAAAGAAAAAGCAGAAATATTAACGGAGGTGTGTGAAAGTGGTGACTACAGTTGCTGGCCTCCGAATCTCAGGCTTGTCGATAGCTGTGACAATCCCTTTTCCTTTCCCCTCAAAGGGCAGGTACAAAGGATGTGGGTTTTGGTAAGACTTCAGCTACAAAGGTTAAAATTGTAAGAACTGGTAAGGCTGATACAAATATATACTTCTATCTATCTCACCATTGTACTGTACTTCAAAACACCCCTGTAGACTTGTATTATCCCAAACATCATAATGTTAAAATTGCCAATACTTTTTTTAAAAAATACAGTAATGGCTAAAATTCTGATAAATTACAGGGGGTGTTATTTTTAATAATTTAGCATAATGGCTGCAGCCTTTTCAGAAAAGTAGCAATTAAGTCATCATAGTTGCCTGGCCTACACAAATTTACTGTGTCTGTTTTTATTGCTCATACCTTCAGAACCATTTTGCCGTACAACCTGACACCAAAGTCAGAAATCATGCAGAGAAAACTGGTAGAAAAAGAAAGATCATTAAAGATTGAAACTCTTATTTTTTATTATATTCCACTGATATTAACCCAGCTGCGAGTGGCTTTGCAACTGAAACATTAGGGTTCCCCAYGTAATTAGCATTGCTGTAGGTAGATGTCCATTTAAACATGTTTCTCGTCCTGAACCAGGAATATGCATAGGAACACATCACCAGTACATTTGAGGTGCCTCGGCTGAAGAGGCCTGTTTTTATTCTTAGTTTGTCTATGAGCAATATTTACACAAGATTAACATCTTTCTGATATGCCACATCACTTTTTTTCTTTCCTTTTTTCCACAGCCATTGTCCCAACACATAAATAACTTTTCCCACAAATTGTTATTATCCTAGTAGGTGGGTTTTTTTATCTTCACTCCATTTCTGCTGCTGTGATTTCCAGCCCTAGGCAAAGTGCTTGCTCCCACTTTACAAGGAGTCACCAAAGAATCCAGAGGTGGTTTTTAGCACAAGCCTCATATTTAATAGACACAGTTTTGAAATTCTTTCCCTCAGTTCTAGTTAGCAACTTGAAGCTTYGTTATTTCTTTTCAACATTCCTAACATTGATCAGGAATGGGAGCCAGCAATTAGGCCACAATGATTTGCTTTATGCCTGACTTTATGCATGGCCTTAGAAAAAGTGCTTAGCTCCTCTGTCCCTTGATTTTCCTAACTATTTTAAACAGCAGTGCTATACTGAGCAGGGAAGTCAGAGTGCTGAGCACTTTGACCTTGATCCAGCAAAACACCTTCACATGATGACTTCTACAGGACTTTTCCAGCAAGTTAAAATTGAACTTAGATCAAGTTTTAACCTGTCTCTGAGAACAYTGTGACATCTCAGCACGGTTATTATAATCGCATATTTCTGACAGAGAACACCAAGTTACTGCTGTAGATCAAAAGAGCATTTGGAAAACAGGTAATTGTGGTTCCCAAGGTCTAACTCCACTATGAGAGGCCTGAGAGCTGCTTTTTCTGGGGACCTACACTGGTGGTCGATAAGTGGGTCTCATATTGCAGGGGAGAGTGTGGACACAGGCAAGGACCATGGAGCAGTTGTGCTATCAATCTGCAGCTGAGCCTACCTTGTTCATGGAGTCATGCCCTGAGGTGCCACTATACTAAACCACCTAGTAATAAAGTATTAATATACCGCAGGTGCCTGATTATGTAGACCTAGTAACAACTGGCCCTCATTTTCATGTGAAAAATTATGTTTTCAAAAATCCTAGCTGAAGGCTTTGCAGTAACAGTATGCTGTCACATCACWACTCAGTCACATCAGGTATCTTGGTCTTTGGTATAACACTAGATCCAGGGGGACTGATCAGTTTAAAAAGAGAAAGTAGTCTGCCCCAGGCAAAAAAATAATGCAGAGCAACACTAATTCACACTATCAAATGGAATAAGACAGCAAGCTTCCCACTCTATTTTCTCACTCTCTCTTCAGCTACCCTCCCTCCCTGAAAGAGGGAGGAAAAAAAAAAAAAGGAAAGGGGAAAAAAAAGGAAATCTGCCTTGCCAGTTAATGTAGCTTCAGGGGATTATTACTATTCCCCTAAACACTAGTTTAAGTTGGAAAATTCTTGCTAGTGCAAACAAAATGCTACATGTGTACGCCGAGTAAATAGGAACGCATTATGGGAGCAACAGCACGTTAGTCATCTCTGCCACAGGTTTGCTCTCCTTCTTGTCTAATGACAAGAGGTGCCGTCCCAGCCACTCATTACAGAGATTAAATATGCTGTCTCTGATTCCTCTAAATCCAACAAGCGTATTTGTGTTTCACATGCGCTGTGGCGTTACTGGTTCGGTCATCAAGGAAGCTCCATTCTTGCAACAAAACTGTAGTGTTTGGCAGATTTTTTTCCCCCTTCCTTCCGCTCCTTCCCTCGRCGCAATCAGCAGCTAAATTGATCTGACACATCATCTGTGCTGAAGAGCCCCCAGGGAGYGGGTATGTCCGCGGGATGTGGAGCGCGCCGGGGAAGGGAGGAATGGGAAAGGGGAGGGGGGGAGAGACAACGGGTTCAGAAGTAAAGTCATCAAAAATAATGAGGCTGTTCCGCCCAGCTTCCACCGCCGCGGCGGAGCAAAGTGCCCTTTCAGGCTGGGTGTCCCAGCGCCGCAGCTGAAATAACTGGTCATAGAAAGCTGCGAGCAAATTGCTTTGACAAGGCTGTTACTGTTGTAAGAGTTCAAAGGTTTTGGACACTAGGTCAGCGGCTGCCAATCAAGCGGGCAGAAAAAGCTGCTCGTTGAGCCTGTGATTTCTACCTAGGCCGCAATTATCCCTGACTATTCCTGTACCTCAGCGGCTCCTCTGATTAAACCAGCCTCCCTTTTACATCTCTTTCAGAGTGCGATTCACACACTAATTAGTTGCCTGCTCTCCACTGAGATGTCAGACCCTCAGTCAATTTATCTCTATTTCAGCCTGCTCAGAGTGACTTCCCCAGTTATCAAAATTTAATCATGCCTTCAAAAATGTTGAAAAGTGGTCATTAGAAGCAAAAGGCCACAGGATACAATATTCATTTTTCTCTATCTTCCAGTCATCCAGCTGGCATCTATAATGGATATCCTGGGGGCTGTGAGAACACGTTGATTTATGCAACCTTGCTCTTGCTCTCACTGTGGTGCACCAGCCTGCTTTAAAGAACAGGTTTTAACAAGGTCTGAGGTGGGAGGACATTAATCATGGTAGCATTGTATGTGGAAAAGGGTGCTGTGTAGTCAGAAGAACCCCCTACAGCAGGGCAGTTAGATTTTTTTACCACCTTTTCAGAGATAAAGGAGAGTTTGACAATTGATTAGACCTTTCTGTAACCTTGCAGTCCTGTGAAATGATGAGAGAGGGAAAGGAAGGGAAGAGAATAGCGAGAGGGGGAAGGAGAGGGAGAGACAGAGAACGATTCTCATACTGACGGTCTTAAATGTGCAATAACTTCATGATTCTTGACTGAAACTGGCTATCAAAATCAGTCCCAACTCAATACAGTCTAAAAAAGAAGCTCATTCTTGGAATAAGAGTCCTTTCAGCTGTACATGTCAGAGGCAATCACGGGTACCAGCAGCCTGCAGTGACTCCCCTGCATACTCGGTATTGCACAGTGAAACCCTGATAAAAATGGCATTGGATAACATCACTCCCAGCTGTAACAGTCCAAAGTAGGTTTCAGCAAAATCAACAGTGATGAATTGAAATTTGTTGACAATAGGCTTGGGGAGGGGGGAGAGGGGAAGGGGGCAGGAGGAGTGATTATTATTCTTTCTTTTCCTTCCTTGAAAACAGAAGAATGATTTCAAACCTAGGTGCATGCCACCGAATGCATACATTTGCATGCAACGAGCCAATGCAGAATACAAAGGAGAAATCTGAGTGTGCAAATCAAATACTTGCCTCTGCCTATGGAGGGTTTCCTGGTGTGCAATGCATATGTAAATGAGTGTTGATAACTAGTCTTCCCTAATTTTTYTTAAATCTACCTTGACGTATGTATTTTTCCCCTGGTCCAACGTATAGGATCAGAGACTCACGAGCCAGGCACCATGAGAGGAAGCGTTATGTTATGCTTTCTCCATACCACTCCAGCAATGTGACTTAACACTGAACTGCAACCCTCCTGCTATTTCAGTCCTGAGCTTTTCTCTCTTCCACATGCAATAATTGCCATTTTCCATTCTCCTGTCCTGGGATCTCTCAAGCTGAAGAAGTCTCCTGAGCTCTCACCCTCCCTCCTCACTGATACTTGAGACACTGGGGGTAAACTTTCAGCACAGTATGCAGTCGCTGAGCTGAACAACTCATTACTGATATGGGGAGGAGAATGCAACTAAATCCTCATAGCATGCTGGAAATTTAACCCTGGATGTCATCAGAGACAGCTCTTTTCCACAGACAGAATCAAAATGAGATGAAGAGAAAGGGAAAATAAAATAAAAATCAAGAGCACCTTCCTTTYCCCCTTTTTGCCCTGGCGCACTGAGACCCCTCTCCTAGCTCAGGCCAGCCTGTGTCCCTGAGCCCTGTTTTCCCTCACTGACRGAGGATGCTGCCAGCCATGCAAGAAGGGGCTGATGATCTGCTGAGGCCAATCTCCACCCATGTCAGATTGTAATCTCAGTACTGCAGCTCAGTAAAGAAAACAGTTCTCAAGTTAGAAAAACCAGGACCAGCCCTGTCAGATGTCCCTCAGAGAACCTTATCCCAGGAAAGCAGGCAGATGCCTCAGCCTCTGTGGGACAACCGTGMACCACAAACCAAGATATTAAGGACTTCTCCACTAGATTATCAACCTGTTTCTGRGTCTTCCCTACTGCAGCAGGCAGGACACTGGCACCAGGCAGGAGCTACTCTCCTGCAGCTGCTCCAGGCACGCAGCTCTCTCATGACTAAGTAGCACAAGCTGTAATTTACCAGGAGATGCAGTTACAAGACTTTAGCCTGGTTTTTCAGAGCTGGGGATTGGAGGTATGAACATGACAGCGCATGTGCTGAGCCACATTAACCTCAGACCAAATCCTCCAATTTTACAGGCACCGTTCACACAAACAGAGCCTGTGAGTCAAATGTGGCAGCACTTCTGCTGCAGACCACAGCAGCACCAGTGATGCTGAATCCCGTGCAGACAACTTGCTTTTTGTCTGCCATTGTCTGAGGTGCGACGCTGGGAGGGGGCTRCCTTGCTGCCTGCACGGTGAGCAGTGGGTGATGTTCAGCCAGGCTGGTACCCAAACCCCCAGCCGCAGGCTGCACCATGATGAGCCACCGTGTCTGGCCTGCAGCCCCTCTGCCAAACGCAGCAGCAGGGCTCCTGGGGCAAAACCCACACTTTTCTGTTGTGCTTTCTGGGCTTCCAGCCAAACACATATTCTGCAGGCAGGACTTGTAGAGACGTCTGTCAGAAAAGAGGCAAAAAGATTTTGGAGGCAGGAAGGGTGAATCCTGAATGTAAGCACCAAAATGGGGTGAGGGTACCTTCTACTCGGATATTTTTTGCAGGTGTTTCTTCCTTAAGCCACTCTGGATCAGGATTACCCATGAGGAAAAATATCAGCTCTTTTGCTGGACTGTTGCAAGGCTACCAGAGTATGTGAAGGAATGAAAACAGAGGATCTTGGGGAAGATTTACTACACTATGGTGATAGCCTGATAGCTGCTAGCATTTGGGGCAGCAGGTATTTTGCATCACCATCTTCCCATGCTGTATGTCAACCATACAGAAACAGACRCATTACATGTGCTCCCTATTTGGAAGAAGTGAGTGGAAGTACAGTACTAAATTATGGTTTTCCTCCAATTGTTCTGTCTTCCTGGCACTGTGGGCAAGCATGAAAGCAATAATTTTCATTAAAAGAGTCATCCAGATGTTTGGCAGAGATTATATGATTCCTAGAGCCACTCAGTCACAAACAGACAATTAACCCATAAAGCAGTGCTCATATTTATTTTCAGTTTTATTCTGTGTCAGTGGTACACACAGAGAGAAGATGTGGCGGAGATGTTTACAACAAAAATCTAACGGCACAAGGCTACAAGACAAGAAGGCTTCAGAGTTTAGCAGTTTGGTCCCTATTTTTTGTTGCAACAATGTAACAAAACGAAGTTAAGMGCTACAGACAAAGTCTACCTAAAAACAGAAGAAAGTATCTGCATTACATGGAGATGATGAAGAAATAATAAACCAGTTCCAACACTGAAATATTTCTGACTATAAGATTGGTGATAAAATTATAGGAATTAGTAAATATATATGCATTTACTTTCTTATGAGCACAYGTATATACATGCATGTATGTTTATGCAGGCGTAAGTGTGCTTTCACACCACACTGAAATTTAAAAGCATCAAGCCAAATGAAATCATGATGTGTATAAATCACTACCAAACCATCGGAGACTCATCTTCCATTTCTCCTAYTTAAGGATCCAAAATGACACAAAGTGAATACTTTAAGAAACTTCTTCTTTTTTCAACTGAGAGATTCTTAGTAATGGACTATTAGTCCAATCCAATAAATAACAATAACAGTCATTTGCATRTTGTGGCAGCAGTATGGGCACAGCGTGCTCACCGGAAAAAAAATAGGCACTAGATCAATCTGCTGTTTAGAAGATTTAATTCAAAGCAATTCAGCACAAGCCGTGTGAACCCAAGCCACACCACCAGAATTTCATTTCCACACCCCCTGGAATTTCAGTCTGAAACTACCATTCCAGCAAATCCATAATCCTGAGACAGTTTAACTGAAACTGCAGCTTTCAATATGAAAAGCCATGAAGGTGCTGGTACAAACTTTCAAGAGGTTGGGAGCCCTTGTAAAACTTTCCATTGAATGATCTCCTTTTTTTGAAGAATTCCTGAGGTTTCATGCACCATTCTAAACATTATCACCTTTTTATCTATGTTGGAAATTATAGGATAGACATACAGTGATATCCATTAAAAAGAGAGTTTGTCAAAATAACTGAAAATAAGGGTGTTTAAAAGGAACAACAGTCTTTTTTTAACGTGTAATGCAGTAAATAGGAGGAAACCCCAGAGTCACAAAGCCCAGATATTGTCCATTTCRTACACAACACCATTTTAAAATAAAGTGTTGTTTATAAATATGAACTCAGATGTGCTCTCTTGGTTATGGGTTGTAAAATGGCATTGATAATGTACAACAGAATAATCTTTTCAAATCAATATTTTCATTTCCCATATTGCCCCCGTACAGCTACCTAAARAAGAAAAGATGCAATGTTAGAAGCCAAATCCAGGGAAATAACAGGATAACATGAATATTACTCACCACAACAAAGTATACACTTTCAAGATATATAGATAAAATAAGCTACATGTTCTAAAGTAACCCACATACAGTAAAATTATGACCCCGCTGTATTTATACACATGGGTGCAGTTTTCCTACACTATTATAGTCTCATATTATATATCTTTAAATCATGCTGCAAAAGTTTCTGCCTTCCCCTAATGCTGGCTCTAATTTAGGATGAACAACTACTCTCATAAAGAAAAACTGCTGCTGCTGCTGTTTATTAGGCTGCAGAAAGGTCTCGCTGACTAATGTCCCAGGATTAAATGAATGTGGAATAATAAGAGCTGATTTATTTGTGCTCCGGTAGGATAAAGCTGCCGCTGATTTTACAAGAAACTATTCATCTGAGGGCTACTATAGCTAGTAAATTGTGACTGTTGCTGAAATTAGTCTCCAGGCCTTCGTGCAATCTACAGAGTGAAGTAGCAATGTGGTAATAAAGCTATTGCGAGTACTTGGTGTATTTAAAAGCTCCCACTTTTATCCCTGTCTTAAGGGATTCTAAAAGTCAACCTTCAGAGATCCCCACTAAAAACTTCACTGGCCTTTGCCTACAGTCCATATCCCTACCCTAGGAATATATGAGAACTGAAAATGCATAGATACTAATCAAGTAGAAGAAATCACTACTGTGGTTTTGGAGCTGTTTTTTTTTTTTTCCTTCACACAGCTTGGAGTAATGTTTTCATTTTAGCATTAGAGAGGGCACCTAGGGCTCAGTCCATACCAGAAAATTTAGTGAGGAGAATAGTAAAGCTAATCCTCAATAAGGTGTCTATATTGAAAATAAAAATGAAAGCCTTTTCATCAAATCTGTAAATCTCAACAAGGCAAGGATGCAAATTTTATTTAAAAATAGCTATACTTTTGTATGTTTGAAGTAATTCTTCCAGGCTAAAGGTCAGATAATATTTCTAGAGAAAACTTTTATTGTCTATTCCATACCTATTCTCCAAATAAAATACAACACACAATGTCAGTCTGTGTTAGCTCATAGYTGCTAGATCTCCTTCAGCTGGAATAACTTGACACACGTTGTTCTACATAAATTTGTACATTTGGATGTAACAGCTCCTATTTCTTTCAGAAGAGGGCCCTTTCTGTAATACTGCTGTAGTGCTTTTAGTCTGATATATACTTATTTAGAAATGCGTATCAGCAGCACACATCACCTGAGACTCTGACACACAACTCACACAATTGATTCTAAAATAACAATATGACAGTGAAAAGGAGATTTCTTAACCCCCACCCCAACCCCTGGCCCCAAGGCACAGAATACAATCTTATAACTTTACAGATGAGAGATTTCATTTCCTATGAAGGATTCTGTCTGCTTATTTTAACCTTCTTACTACTTTTGTTATCTACTTTTAAAGAGAGCAAGGAGGTAAGTAGAACCTATTTAGGCTTGGCATAAATASCAGGCTGAGATTTCTGCAGGTAAAGAGCATTCATTAGTGAATTATTCCAAGGCACTGAACAAGCTGAGAGTGTCCTCTACCTCCAGTTCAGAATYTGCAAGGTAACACTTCTCACCTGTAGTAGATTTCATTTCTTTGTATTACAACTATAGTGACAAATTTTATCCATGAAGTGTATTGCACTTAGCACTAGAGTTTTTGTTTTCAAATGAAAGCTTTTTAGACTTTTCTTTTAGTACAATACTTTATAATTGAATGTTATGTCTCGTATCTTCAGCTATCCCATCCCTACTTTCAGCTGTAGTCAGTCTTTACAGTATATTATAAATATTTATCATAGTGTACACTTAATAGCTCCAAAGGCACCACAGGGAGGGCTGTTGTCAAGACAATATTTGAGCTTTAAGTTTCTATTGGGGGGGGGGGATGATCCATACTCTTGCATGTCAGCATCCATGATAATTGTAGCAAAACGTACCACCGCCTCTAAGCTTTCCGGGTMTGCGTGGTCTTCAGGTACAATGGAAACATTCGTCTGCAGGAAAGCAAGATTTTTCTAGGCTGTTAGGCACTAAAATTACTACCAAGCTCAATGCAAGTTTCTAACAGTATCACCAATTTTTAGCCCAAGGAAATGTGTTAGGAAATTATTTTTCTCTGTCCTTTCCCTTCGGCAACTTTCGAACCTGTTGTAGTTGCAAATGGACAGGAACTGGGGCTTGGTGGAAGGGAAGAAATACAACAAAATGACTTAAAAGATACTCAGAGCAAACACCAAGGTACTCCAGCATGAGGAAATAAAGTTAGCACACCGGCTGGGTCTTGAATGGCACGCAGATGGCTTCTTCTACATGGAAGCTGCTTTAGGTGGTGAAATCTTTTTCTGCAACAGTTTTCTCATCCTATGTCCCCATTATCATCCTGTTAACTCTTTCCAGGTTTATCTTCTCATTACCATGGTTTTTGAAGTGGTCTTTGCTGTAGTGCGTGTCAGAGCCTTATTGCATTTTAATGGAGATTTCAGTGCACATATTATGCAAACGAAAGTACCATAACCACTGTGTAGAAAGTGAAATGCATTTGTATGAAAATAGCCAAAGTCTCAGTGATGATTTTAAAGTGTTCTAGCTGGGCTCCCCCTTTTTTTCTTTTTTTTTTTTTCTTTTACATTTTTTCAAACATTTTCCTGAATTGAAAAGGCTTSATCCTTTATGAAGGGACTTATTCAAGGAAAACAGAGCATTTTTGAATCAGTACACCAGATACACAGCTAAAGAAAAGGGGAAAATCAAAGTAAAGGGCTTTTAGCACTGTTTTCAAAAAGCCACAAATGGAAAAATCTGAAGGTCTCTTTAGCCTCTGGCACTGGATTTTTTTACAACAGATCATCATCACTATAGAAACATTTATTTTCTCCGTAAGTCATAAGGTGTGACACTGGATGGTGACTGTCTTTGCTGCTCTGTGAGAACAAAATGGCTACTGAGTTAAATGTTGCTCTTTTAAATCTAAAAGGATAAATTCTTTTCCTAGAGTTCATTTTTAACTTCAATTATTCCTAAAATAACAGTACTAATTATCACAGGAGTATGTTGCATCATTTTGTCAACTGTGGTCCTATTCAGTTCAGTTCAGGTTATTGGATTATCTAACACCAAGATCAATTAGTCCTATATCTGGGAAAATGCCTGTCTGTATGAATTCAGAAAATTAATTACTGTGAATGAAAAGCAAATTTCTGTTTCCTGGAAAATCAAAAAATCCAGCAAGCCAGAACTTTTTTTCTCCTCTATCTAAACTTTTTCTGCCACCATGAAATCCAAAAATATCTATTAGGCTTTTCTTAGACACTCTCCATGCAAATAGTTCAGGCAACTACTTGTTTTGATTTTCTGTTCCTTACTTCTGTTTTACTGTGATGTTTCCTTTGCTCTCCTTCTCTTTCTTTCTATTCTTTCTTATAAACATACCTTCCCTACAAATTGAAAATAATCATGATGAACAATGAAACCATTCACATATAAAATTCAAATAACTTTGTGGAACCGTATTTGCTGAAGATGGTGCCATATGGCAGTCTCTAGGGTGTAAGCTGCTTTCATTCCCCAAGGAGTTTGGACATTTTATCAGATTTACTTTAAACAYGGGTATATTTACTTTCTTACTGTCTCTCAGTACATAAACATATGAAGATCTTGGGAACAGTTTGTTGTGCATATGCAACACTCCCAAAACTCTAATTTACAGAAGTCAAATAATATAGCTTCTGATACCTCATGTGTCACTACTAGCAAAGAGATAAGGTTATTAAAATTAACTCAAAATTTTCCTTTGGCAATTACTGTAGCAAAACGCAGGAAATCTGAGTTGTGATTATGGTATAAGGAGACAATTTAAGTCACAGTTGCAATGCTGCTCGGTATCAGGGCTGGGCTTGTGTGCAGATCCAGTGCACTAAGTTAGCAGTTCCCCACGCGGTCCAGGACCACCCCCAGCCAGTTTCAGTCACATAGCTTCACTGACTTGAGACAAGACAACTGACCCCACTCCTAGCCACCTCCACCACAAGGCATTTGACTGACTGTTACAGGACTTAACAGGGAATTTCAAACACATCTGGAAATGGCCCTAGATAGCCTTTGTGGTGTATGGGCCAGTGATCCTCAATATTAATATGCTTAYATGTGATTAACAACCCAGACAGAGCACCTGGACATCCTAGAAATAGCCCCAAACAACTGCAGAATGGACCAAAATTTATATATGTGAGATACTTGTAACAGTTTTTGCAGATGCAGGAATGGTCTTGCAGAACAGYCTTTTCTGTGTAGCTGAGACAGATAGGATATGTTTTGTACTAGTCTGAGATAATCTGTCAAGATAATCTGAGATAAACCATAATAGATAATCTGTTACAGATAATAGTTACAGACCATGAATGRGCTGGAGTGCTCCCAGGGACCAGGGGTGAAGTGGGTCAAAAGAAYGTATCCCGTCACAGCTGTTCAGAGAGTCCCATCTGATCCAGTAGAAGACATCTTTGCAAGGACCCATACACCAGTCCTGCCACCATCCAGACAACTGGCCTTCCTGTTCAAATAATTCATATCCTCAAGGAGTATGACTCTTTGCAAAAGATCCCTATAAACTAGTTTTTGCAAACATTCTGTCCAAGAGTGTCAATGCAACAGAAAACATAGGTGCCAGAAGTACATGCTATAGGCTATAAACTATTACTAAAAACAGTTAAGATGATGCCACTGAGCAGGCAAGCAGCAAATCACAAACTTCGTTTCTGAGATTGTCCAGACAATATTATTCCTGTAGTTTTGCAGAGGGGAAACACTCAGCTAAGCTTTTCCTTTCAGAGATATCCTGGAAAATGTATAGAGTAACTTTCAAGAATACTCCAAAAAAACTGAAAAAAACATCTAGATGAGTTCATAACAGCCTGTTGATGRATTGACTTTGGCAAAACTTCTTAGCAATAGCCCTGCGAACGATCTTTTGTTGTTGTTCAAGTTACTGAATTTTGCAGGATTTTTTATTGTAAACATAGACTGGAATGCTTCCTTTCATATTTATATACACTGTATTGTTCAAATATTGTCTATATAGTACCTTGACAGGAATTTTTTTTAAGCTTAGTATTTTGTTAATGTTAAGTAAGAAGCTGTTCGACTTAAGTGAAATTCAGGACACACTGAACTCAATATGACTGCACCCCATACACAAAGATTCTCACCTCAGTTGCTTATATTGCTGTGGAGAAAATTAAAGGCATAAAAATCATTCTGACAAAAAAGCTACTGACAAGAAGTTTCTAGATATATTTGCTCAAGTATTTAAAAGAATCTATTTCCACTGAGCTTCTAACTTCTAGTTTTGTTTTGTTTATTGCAGGTATTGTGGCAAATTTCCAGACAAGAATATTTGCAGAATATGTCTACAATGCATCTGCAAAAGAAATCTGAATATTTTCTTATTTTRAAAAGAACAATGCTACAGTCATCAGTGATATTTTGTTGACTGTCTGTTTCAGTCAATATGATAGTATTGATAAATGCAATTTGGAAATTAATTTCAATCTAAAAAGGAAGAAAACAAAAACAAACTTTTTGAGTTATACAGTGACACAAGAGGTCAAARAAAATTCAGATTCTTACAGTTATGTGATCAAGGTCAGAGATGATGAAAGAAGACACAATCTAGCAGTATAGGCACTATGAAACTACAATATGATTAAAATCTCATCTTACATCAAGGAAATTGCTGAACACAAATAGAACATCTTCTAGCTAACTTTTTACTCTGTAAACCTTTTAGATGTTCTTGGAATGTTTGATGAAATTTTCTTCCTCTGTACAATAGCCTTTGGTAGATTTTCTTATTAGTGTGGACCTGCAGCCTGCCAGCATTAAACATTAATCCTCTGCATAATGAAACTGTGAGAATGGATTTCTATGAAATTTCACACATTTGTTAGTCTAGTGAAGAAGATGCTCATTTTCATGTCTGCCTTTTCAAGGTTTTCCGATAAAAAAAAGCATCTCTAAAATCAAGATTGGTTGGAAGCTGAGAAGAATTAGATTGTTCTTGTTGGTGTTTCAATTACATATTTAATAAGAAAGAAAACATCAAGAAATACTCAGTGGCAAATATTTGGGTTGAATTCAAGCACATATTATAGTTATGCRCAACTCATACCAGAAGCAGATGTACCATATACCCAGCACTATCCAACTGTGCCAGCTGATAATTCACAGGTATAATATAGCTTATACTTGCTTTGCATTGCACCTTCTGCATTTCTTTGCACTTATACAAATCTAGTTAGCTGAGATGCAAGAATTAAGTAAATCTGCACAAGACCAGTATTTCCAGGTTTTAGAGATGCTTAGAGTGAGCACAAAAAGCATTTGATTGCATTCACAACACAGACATTCTCTTTGCAAATGGGAGAGAGTAGGGTGAAAGCGACAGCCTTCACCTGGGATGTGGTCTTGGAGAAGACAATAGGGAAACAGGTGGAATTGGTTTGGGAGACAGAGAGAATAAAAGCTCTATAATAGAGCTAATAAAAATAGAATAATAGCAGGCTATGTTTGTGGGAGGAGAGGCCCTGATGACTTCAGATCAAATGCAATCAAGGAGATACTCTCAGACCACCTCCTAGAGGCCAAGGTATAATGCCTCGAAAAGGAGTAAGAGCTATCTCTCCCAAAAGTTCTAGTGGCTCTGGTGAGCAGTTTCCATGAGTCAAAAGACCTTCCCTGAAGAGCAGCAGAAACTAGCTGCCTATGCGTCACAGAGCACTTGGACATCTTTCATTACCACTGTCCCCAATAGCTATTCCAGTAAGGTGCAACAAAGAATTTGACAGAACTAAGGGGCATGACGATTTTAGAGTCTAACAATAGCATACATATATCAACATTTTCTCTAGTTAGGCTTTAAGTACATATCTAATCATTTATACATGCAATTACCTAATATTGGCACAGAGTCCCAATGAATACAAATGCAAACATAGACATATAACTTCTTAGTTCCTAAGTTAATTTTGGAAATGTTGGCCCTGGAACACCTGCCTTAAGGGAGACAGATGGTTTCACAAGTTATTTGAAAAGTCCATAGGATACAACAGGTCGAAGTAAAACATAACTTTGCAGAAGTCTAACAAAGAGCAGATATTAGTCAATTTACAAATGCTATAATAAACCGAGAAGGAAAACAGACACCCACAGCTTTAGACAGTCAGCCTGCCATATATTGATTCTAAGAGTGCTGGGGGTGATTTTGAAAGAATTGCAGTTTTTCTGGATTCAGTGGGATCTGTCAGTCACAGCTCCCATTCCGAGTCCTCTTGCTCAGTTCTTATCAAAGCTTAAACAGGCACTTTAAAGCCAAAATGAAGCTTCTAGAGTTTCAGAAGCAGCCAAAAGTTCCCTCCCCTTGGACAAAAGGAGTTTTTAAAAGCAGCTGCAAGTTATGCGCAGCATTGTAATGTGAGATTGCCTGCAGCCCACAGGGTCCACCACTCTTTGAAGCTGTGGCACCCTATATGACTCCTTAAGATAAGACAGAGATGTCTGTGCTGCAGAATGTTTGGGTGAGACTCTGCTCTTATTTAGAGATAAGGCATTTAAGAAGCATCAGGTCTTAAATTTGTGAGGTGTTTCTCAAACATCAAAGCTGAAGAAGCCCTACTTTTAAAAAATACATGAAGACGTATGAAAGGTGGAAGAAAGGGATGCAAGCACCACACAGAAAGATCTGCCATTCTACCAGCTGATACAAATCTTCTTTGCTCATAATTTTGTAAGTCAAAACCCCTTACTTACTCTCTTTTCCATCCTCCCTATAGCCATTCCCTATGTATTGTTCCCACATTTGCTAACTGGTATTTTGCGATCTGTTTGAACTCACTCACTGCCTCCTTCCCCTCTTATTAATGAACAGAACAGCAAATACTAAAAATAAATAAATAGATCACCCTGCCATCTAGTTTCTTCTCGGCAACAAAGAAATGGTTATTCAGGGTCATTTTACTAAGCAGGTTTGCAGACCAGCACGAAAAGCAAATGCCAAAGAGAAAAACGTGGCAGAAAAGCTATAGAGAAGGTGTAGTGAAACAAGAAAACAAAAAAATTGAAAGGAAAAATGAAGGTAAATGAGATCAGAATKAGGCCTTGTGTGTTTAAGGATGTGAGTTTAACATTGCAGCCTGTAGCTGATTGCAAAGCAGCAGGAATGTAGCAACACCTGTCTGCTAACCTCAGGAACTGCCACTGTTAAATTTGATTTCCTTCATTTAATAAGTATTGGTAAGAATCAGAGACACTGGTCTGTTTCAGTGTTCAGAAATGAAATGGCATTTGTCGGCAAATAAAAACATCTAAATGGGTCAGTTTTCCAATTTTGGATTCAAGTCACAATACACGTACTTGCAAAGTATCTCATTTTCCATGTTCCCTCACTTCTCTAACATGAGATTAGAGAACTTCAGATTGCCACAGAGGAGTCACACCTGTAGCACTCAAGTGAATTCTTTAATAAAACGCATGAGTAAGTGTTAGAGGGGAGAGATTTTCTACTGATAGAATGATATAAAATGGCAGACTGTAGGTTTGTCAAGACTTACAGTAAGTCAGGGATATTTTACATAAAATTACCCTTTTTACAAGCATAAATCTAGATGATTAACCTAAATCAGTGCTAGAGGCAGAGGGAAACTTTCAACAAGCCATTTCAACAAGCAATGTACATACAGAAATTTTAAAAAATATATAATACAGGAGAATTTTAAAAAGTAGAGCAGATCCAATATTTTATTAATTTTCTGAATGTCCAAAAATTATTTCTGTACCAAAATAGAGACCAGATTAGAAAATAGCAAATGCAAATCTAATAGATAAAACAGTGAATCAAAGTGATGTAAAGTTTATTGTATGGCATGCCTAGAWAAAAGTCTTCAAGACATAAAAACTAAAACAGATAAATTAAATGGACACAGAGACACAAGTTAAGGCATATTGGCAGCGTGAAGTTCACCACAAGGGAAAATCCCAGCACTTACATGACTATTACTAGTCATATAAAAGTGTGCAGTAGTCACCTAATCAACTGCTCTGGCATATCTTTGATCAGTAAAATTACGTAGAAAACAAACAAGAACACATTTGGGTTTGGGTTTTTTTCCAAACACAAGGGTAAAATCATCCAAAACACCTTAAAAAGGTGGGGTTTTTTGATTTTTGTTTTTTTATGAAAAAATATTTGGACACATTGAGTCAGGATTTACAACAGCATCATGATGCCAGATACATCAATAAGCCCTAACTGATGGACTCTGAAGCATTTCCAAGTTTGTGAGTCTGGATCACTCRTGACCGGGATGATGAGGCGATGGGAACCTGACATCAGTGCATATCCACAGCTTAATCTGGAAACACACTTGTCAATTTTACGAGGCACGTATCTTCTCTTGGCTTCTACTTAACAAACTCCCAGCCTGTTCAGGGGCTTTTACAAATGGCACAATTAGAAGTGGTATAAAGATACCAAACTGCCTCTGAACAAGCTCATCTTTCTCTCAAGTGCTGTGAAGGGCCATTCAGAGGCATTTGCCAGGGTTCAGCAGGACAGCACTGCTAATTAGGAAGATAAGTAATAGCAGAGCTAATTAACCCAGTGCAAATACTGCAAATACTGGGTTCCAGAGCTCCTTCATCACCTCCTCCCTGCACTGTGCAGCACCATGCAGAAGGGCATAACAGTCTTTTTTATCCTTACTTCATACTTGTCCATTATTGTAAGGTTTTGAAATCTCATTGAAATTTATTTTTAAAGTATGTAAAGTGAAGAGTATTGCAATGCATTTTATTAGGTAAAAAAAATGGCCATAGCAAGGACACTTCACTTCAGCATATTCCATCTCGAAGTTATCCCCCCTCAAAAAACACTGATATTAAAAAGGCTTTTCCTATAAATTAGTAGAAAGTCTGAGTAAATGCCATTCCTAGAAGGGCTATTAAATATAGTTATAGCTGACCTAAATAAAGAGATGACTATGTACAGCAGCAAAGACTTAAGTGCCTTGGAGTTGTGATGATACCAGAAAACTCTGCTTGGTTATGGCTCTCTCCCTGGAGCTCCAGAATGGCCCAGTTTCTGCCATCAACCTTAGCAAATGGAGTCTGTATTTGTATAGCTCCTTGGCTTAAAACGACTTATGTAGCATCTTCTCACGCTGAATTAAACAGTACCTGAAAAGTCTAATACTTATTTATGATAAGATACTTTTCACCTCTATTCATAAAGCATGTACTCATTTAAAAGTTCTTCTACTYTCTGTCAGAGTATATAGCAGACTTAGTGCGAATTAAAATCTATTCCTAAATACACAAAGCAATGAAGTGACAGAGTAATGTACCGAAATCATTGCCCCAACACTGTCAAGGATATGTGCGCATATCCCTTTCTCCTTGTATGTCTATTTCTGCATGTATGTGAACAATTATCTGAATGCTCTTCTTCTTTCAAGGACTTTCTTCACGCTTATCATACAGACCATAATTGATAGTTGAGGGAGACCACTAGAGCTGTCTGTCCTCACAGACCAATACAAATAGACAATGGTGGAAAATCAATAATGTCATTAGGTTAAAGGCACTTGGTAGCGCAGAACCAATAAATGCCTCTTGCCCATATTTATACTGAATAGCTGGGAAAAAAAGAGAGAGAGAGATTTGGAAAGCTATAATCTCTGCTCATGTGAAAATCCTGAGCCTTTGTGACAGTGGAAGTTAGTATACAGTACGTATTTCTACAGTCAGACTTCTYCTGTCAGTGTATTTAAACCATGAAGTGCTTTTGCTGCTGATTTGGCTATTATGGGAGGAAAATGACCTGTAAAGCTGTTTTGAGGAGCTAAGCGTTTTGCATACATTATGGCAATATGAGACATAAAGAAAAGTGGTAAGAATGAAGTTTGTAAAGTCGATACAAGCAGGTTTATTTTCCATATCACAGCAAGGACTTCATAATCTTCTAAACTAAAAGGAGACAAATCTGTCAAGATAAATACTCACAGAATTTGGGATTTGCAGGATCAGTTGGAAAATATTTCCCTCCTGGAAAAAAAAAAAAAAAAAGAAAGAAAGAAAGAAAGAAAAAGAAAGAAAGAAAGAAAGCTTTTAAAATTACAAAGGCAAAACATTCAGCTGTGTTATTAGCCCTCCCTTCAGTACTGCCAAGCAGGGAGTACACATGTGAAAAGATATACAACAATTGCTGGTCCTGGTTTCTCATAAACACCCAGTCTATTAGTGTAGACTAATAGACTGCACCCAAAGGCTGTGTGGAGGACATCAGGCAGGCCCAGGCCCACAACCCTTTTCACCACACTGGTACAAACTGGCACCAGGACCACCACTCCCCCAAGCATTGCCCAGGGATGGTGACTCCACGGACCAGGATTTCCCAGGTATATCACTCATAAGAATATGAATATTGTTCATATTCTTACGTATCATCTCTGCTATTCCTCAAAGTAGCTTAGTGACCAGTAGAGCCAGCTTCTGCTGGACTTCATATAAGACTGCTGGAGATTTCAACACTTCTGGGAAGCCCCCAGAATGTCCCTTCTTTGGCAGATGCCCTCCCACCAAGTTGGCAGCACAGTGCACACATGATGAGCGGTGCCATTCTCAGAGGCCCCATGATGTCAATGACAAAGTCTTTCTCTACAGTCCCTGGGGGGTGGTGTAAGCCTTCAGTCTGCACAGCAAGCCATGAGGATGTACAGGTCAATGAACATCCGCAATTTGTTCCCATTTTGTGCCAGGCAATTAACCATTGCGCTGCTGAGCAGACAAAGGTAATTGAGCTATTATTAGGCCTTTTCCCAGCGGCGCTGCTCAAAAATTGAAAAAAAAAAACATTTTCTTTTTGAGTTTACTGAGCTTTATACCTTAATCATATCATAGCAGCTGCTACCCTATGCACAAAATCACTGCTAGAGGATACAGAAGCACGTACTAATTATAAAAAATAGAGATTTATGTTGTTAGTTCTATTTTGGCCACTCTCAAGAGCACCACGACATCTAAAGGTCTGTCAGCCTTTCCACAYGAGGCAGCTTTTCAGCAGTTTATTTCTCAACTGAAAAGTCATTGCAGTCTGCTACTGGGCGAACAAGTCCTCAGCAGAAAAGTAAATAGGGGGATTGATGGGGGTTGGTTATTTTGGTTTTTATTTATTTCACGCATTTAGAAATATTTTGAGCTATTTGGAAATAGATACAACTACTCTAGAAAGGAAGAGAKAAACAATTTAAGCTGAATAAAAGGGCATGCTTTTCAAAAGGMAGATCTGCAAACAAGTTTCAGTAAATTACAACTATTTGACTCATAGAATCTGTAAGGTTGGAATGGACCTCTGGAGATCACCTAGTCCAACCCTCGTGCTCAGCAGGGTCACCTAGAGCACATTAGATAGGGTTGCATCCAGCTGGGCCTTCCAGAGAAGGAGACTCCACAACCTCTCTGGGCAACCTGGTCCAGTGCTCCGTCACTCTCACAGGGAAGAAATYCCCCCTCACGGTCAGGCAGAACTTCCTGTGCTTCAATTTTTGCCCATTGCCTCTTGTCCTGTCACACAGGACAACTGAAAAGAGTTTGTCCCCATCCCCTTGACACCCTCCCTCAGGTACTTGTACACATTGRTAAGATCCCCCCTCAGTCTTCTCTTCCCCAGGCCAAAGAGGCCCAGCTCTCGCAGCCGTTCCTCATAGGGCAGGTGCTCCAGCCCTCRGATCATCTTCGTAGGCCTATACTGGACTCTCTCCAGTAGCTCCATGTCTCTCTTGTAGTGGGGAGCCCAGAACTGGATGCAGTACTGGAGCTGAGGCCTCCCGGKGGCTGAGGAGACGGGCAGGATCTCCTCCCTCCACCTGCTGTCACCACTCTTCCTAATGCACCCAGGATACACCACTGGCCTTCCTAGCCACAAGGGCACATTGCTGGTCATGGTCATATGGGCACATCATGGTCAACTTGTCATCYACCAGCACTCCCAGGTCCTTCTCTGCAGAGCTGCTCTCCAGAAGGTCAGCTCCCAGCTTGTACTGGTGCCTAGGGTTATTTTTCCCTAGGTGCAAGACCTGCACTTGCAGGTTAAACCTCGTGAGGTTCCTCTCTGCCCAACTCTCCAGCCTGTCCAGATCTCTCTGCATGGCAGCACAGCCCTCAGGTGTGTCAGCCACTCCTCCCAGCTTGGTCTCATCAGCAAACTTGCTGAGGAGGCACTCTGTGCCCTCATCCAGGTCATTGATGTAGAARCTGAATAGGATGGGAGCCAGTTCTGAGCCCTGGGGGACTCCACTAGCCACAGGCCTCCAACAAGACTCTGTGCCACTGATGACAATGCCCTGAGCTCTGCCTTTCAGCCAGTTCTCAATCCACCTTACTGTCCACTCGAAATACCTTAGCATTTTAAAAACAATATAAAAACAGACTAATGATTCACTTTTAAACATAGTTTTCAGTTGGCCTGTAGCTTCTATAAACACATTAACACCTCAAGATATGTGATTGAACAGTTGGCTAATTACCTGCTCCTAAAGGGTGTCTAGATAACATTTTCAGGTCTTGAATTGATGCAGTGCTTTAGGTCAGCTTCCAAACAATCTTCATCTTATCTTCTATCTTACTTAAAAATAGACGATACTTTCTATTTAGAGATCTCATTAAGTACAGTTGCAAGTGTTTAGTTAAACAGAGTATTAAGCCCAGCATTTTCAAATGGATGAACTTCTTACATACAATTTCCATGTACAGCATGTCATATGTGCGCCAGTTGCTGGCAGACATCCCAACTTCCTGTGTTCGCTGTGGAGTCTACACAACAGCGGTTTAGCTCTTCCATTAAACATGCTTTGTAGAATGCAAGAGTAGATTGACAGTAAAATAAAGATAACCCTAAGGGCCATCAGTTTAACTCAGACTAATGTGGAATTCAGGAAAGTGCTACAAATCCAGGGAAGACAGACAGTGTATTTGAAAAATTCTCAGGCAAAGAAGAAAAAGACAGTATGAACACAAGTGGCAAAAATCCAGGAAGGAGAAAAGGTGCCTGAGAGTCAGGAAGTTCTTGTGCTTCGTCATCATTATCCCTACAACAAAAAATGAGATGAATACTGAAAGGAAATGTAAACATCTAAGACAACTGCTCCACACTTCTACATAGGTTCCTTGGACCAGATAGATGGTACCTCCTCATGCAACAAGGAGTTTATCCCTGAAATGGAGACTAAACATGGTGACAACATGCCATGGGCATGTTGTTGTATGAACAACCTGCAGTAAGGGTTGTCTTCTGCTACTTCTCCCAGGCCGAAGCCTTTCTTCAAGATAATTAATCAAATGGGACAGGAAAGAACAGCCGACTGCTGACATGTCAGTGTTTAGTAGCAGCAAGTGCACGGGAGGAGCTCAGTGAACAGCAGCACAGCTTTTAGGGGAGACCAGCAAGGTCCCTACCAGGCACTGATGGATGTGCAACACGTTCTGCTTCATATGGGAGCCCAGGGCATCATGAAACAATGCCCCAGATAGCAGAACCCAGCCCTGATCACCACATAAATGAGACAGAGATATACCTCTAGCTTTTATAACTAAAGATTCTCATGAGCGGACGCACGCACACACACACGCCTGCTTGTCCTGTATGCATCTAATGTCTGGTATAAATACAGTAACTCTGACATACATGAGTCACTTTCAGTCAGTCGAATATTTGTCACTGAATCTGAGTCAAATGTAATATTCAACAGAGAACACGGATTTTTCAAAATATCCTGAAATCCCTAGACCTATTTCTTTCTTTTTCTTACTTTAATTGCCTCCATTCACCTGGAACCGTTTCATTCTTGGCAGAATAAAAATCTTAATACTTTCTTCAGTCTTTGGTCATGTTTACACAGATAACATCGCTCAGTGAGGAATAACGAAGAGAAAATGACCCTTGAATTAGCTGGTGTCTTCATTGGCGAAAAAAGAATTTACTCAGTTTGCTGGTGATGGTTAATCCTTCTTTAAATCTTCAATATAAGAATATTCTCTTTAGCTCTAACCTAAAATGCTGTGGTACCTTTGTATTTAATTCACTGAATACAAAGTACTTCTTTGATTCTTTCTTTAGCAAGAGCCTGCTATATATTTTAGCTTGCGAAGTCAGACCCTGATTTTATTTGGTTCATGTTTTGGTTTTGCTCCTGCAACCTAGGATAATGGAACATAGTTCCTAAAAATCCAGTTTTCAATAGTCACACAGACATGCCTCGCTTTAGCTGGATTCATCTCAAGCCCTAGGTACTGCAGTCCAATCTGATAATACGTGCAGACAGTAGACATTGGAAAATATGTCCTTCTGTAAACACAATATAGCTAAACCTGTTTGTCAGGACAGAAAGGTGCATGAAAGGACACTGCTCTTGGTGCCCCGAAGGGAAAATATGATGTACTATCCAAGGCAGAGTATTAATCATAGCTGATATTTCTGGACAATAAAGTAGAGTAATCCTTGTGAACAATCTCTCTTCAAGGATAAAAAGGGAAAATAAGAAACTAGCAGTGTTATATGAAACGACATAGCTTGATATATAATAAAGCTAGAAGCATCTCAGAAATCTCATTTGGAAAACAGCTTCATAATTGCTACATGGTTTATTGTGGCTAAGGTAATTTTTTCCCCAATTGCATCAGGGTCATTCTCTCGTTTGTGCCACAGACACCTGGGCTCCCTGTAAAGTTGGCAAACCTGTAGCAAGTGAAAGCAGTTGTCCATTTAGACTTACAAGGTTCACAAGGTTAGACCATTTATTCCACAGAAGAGAAAGTGCTAGTACAATTTCAAACCCGCAGGAACTGGATGTGCAGACAGTGATATTGTTACCCTCTCCTCCAAGACACTTCAGCTGTTAGACGTCTGCTATGGACAAGTATCATGTGATGAAACACAAGTTAAGTGATGAGAGATAGCAGGATCAGTTTTAAAGAGATGTTTCTTTCCATAATGAAAGTGCTGAACCACTTGGGGGCCAGCATAGAGCTTTAGGGCAGCAATGCTGGGGTACAAATACAACTGAGTAGTTTACATGAGCTCTGACATTGCAGTTTCAGGAGCATGTGAAATCTGCTCTGCCTTTGCATGGTACCTACTTTCTTTTGATCACCAAGTGTGTACAATAAGCATGACACCTTTCTAAAAGCAGACAACACCACAATTATATGTTAAAATGGAAGGAGCTAAGATGCTTTCCAACACAGTAGATCCATATAAAGTCTAGGTTGAAACGAGTTAGCAAGCTATTCATTAAAATGTGCCTTCACAAAAACTTTGAAAATTGCTTACTTCTGAAAGCCAAAATCCACCATTTATCATTCCCCTAGAAAAGATCATTGAGTTTTAAAACTAGAAACCCTGAGCTTAACTCCCTTGAGATAGAAATGGAGTCAAATCACAGGTGCCAAACAAATGGGCCTGCTCTTCACAATCCTGGTAGGAAGGACCCGAGAGAGCCCATAACTTTTGAATGCATTATGGCTTATGCAGAGTTTCAGGTTCAGGATGAAACAGATCATTTCTTTCACTGGAAAATTTCAGGCCTGGGTTGTACCTGGCCAGGAAGCACATTTTGTCCCTATTGCCTGATGCCACGCTGCAATCTGGCAGCCCTTCCCACTGCACCGCTGACCATTATAGGAGCCCACAGGGTGACAGCAATGAGCAGCATGGAGCTTTCCTTGTCTTTGTCCCTTCTGCCTCTTCCTCAGCGTCTTCTCTGCCTTCCTCATCCTCATACTAGCAGGCACATTGTGTTACACAAATGGCACAGCAGGCTCTTGGGGTGAGGCAGAGGGACTTCACTGTGGCCAGGTCATGGGCATCCCCAGGTGACTTTGGCTGTGCATGAGGTGGAGCATGCCCAAAGCCTCAGCACAGCATGGTCCATTCACTGTTGTGTCACACTTTGCAAATGACATCATTGGAGCTGAATCTGGGCTGCTTCACTTCTCCTTCCTTCTTCATAGCCCATGTTGAAGCTGAAGCAGATCACACGTCTGGAGTAACAAGTGGGACGTGAACCATCTGAACAGAGAGCATCCTCAGTCATAGCCAATTTCCTGAAGAAACAACTTCCTCTTCTGCTGTCCAACCTCTAACCTCAACCTTTCCTAAATTCCATATTCCAAAGAGTTGATAATCCAATGCTGCTGCTAGTGTTATTACGCACCCAACAAACGAGCAGCATGCTGTCAACTGGCACCTTTCAAGCACTTGGCAAATGTCATTTGTTTTAAAATATTTGTTTGAGTTTAAATTTTTCATCTAAAATACAAAATTCATGTGGCAAACAGTGAAAGAGAGAAATATTTTATAAACAGGTTTACAAAGAAAAGCAGCTCTTCATGTTGCTGCCTAACGATGGAATGTTTTAAGAATGCTTCTCTAATGCTTTTCTTTGTTGTCTGATACAGAGTAAGATTTAATTTTAGTGTCACCATGAAATGCAGTATGCAGCACATGAAACGTTAATGTAATGCATAAATGTGCAATTCCAAAAAAGAAATAAAATAAAAAACAAGATTATGTAAACAAACAAGTATTTAAATGGGAAAATATTCCACAGTTTCCAAGTGACATTAGGCACAAAAATAATGGAGTATTTCACCCATTAAAACTTTGATTTTGTTCACTCTTTTCTTTTCCTTCCTTCTGACCTCTGAATGGAGATTTCCGCTCCAAACTGAGTGGAACTAAGATCCTGCAAATATTCAATAAGCCGAACTCTGTATTACATTGATTAATACATGAAGCATTGGATAAATCTGAATCAGTATAGCTCCGACGCCATCAATGAAGCTATACAGCAGCTGAAGATTTACTTCATTCTACTGGAAATACCAACCAATGGCACTCTAGGAAGATAATTAGAACAGTTCAACACCTCTTTACTTACCAGAGTATGAAACATGGAGGTTTTATTTTATCTGAGATTCTAATCCAGACCCTTTCAACAAACCTCTCTGCACCTGGAATTGAATGACTCTACCATCCACAGCAGAAATATGTGGGGAATTCCTGTATTTCACCTTGTCTCACTTCAGAATTCTGTACACAAAACCTACATTCTGCAAGATTTCAGCAAACTCCCAATGCACATTGTCTCTTCCGGTGAAATGAGGATGTCATAGATCTGTTATGAGGGCAAATATGTTAAATACTAGGGAGTTGCAATATGGCAATACAGTCATTTAAGCATCTATGCTATAGGACAGAGGTATGAATATGAAGTACTTACAGGGCCTCTTTCAAAATGATTTAGTGCCATCGTAAATGAATAATACATGTATTTCAAAAGCATAGTCGAAATCAAGCAGTTTCAGGARTGTTACCCCAACCAGATCTTTGTACTATAATGGTACTGTCTGCAGTAATACATCGAAATCAATTAGAAATGTTTGATAACATAAGAAAAACATATTGATAACACATATGACAAAACATTTTGATGATTTTTCATTCTAACTGAGTAAAGTGACTCGTTTTTTAGCACAAATGTGTGATATGTCCGTATCTTGATTTTATTTCAGAGTTATTTAATTCCTGACTTCCATTTTGAATAAATAAATAAATGCCTTAAGTGTAAAATGTTCATTCTTAATGAGATCTGGACCAAAACACTGAAGCTAGAAATCAGGCATAGAGCCAAAGTGTGGATCTAGAAATCTAACTTTAAGTAGCCATTTTTGAGAATATCTTTTCCAATTTTGTGAATCAGAATTAAATTGACTTTCTCAGTCTCTCAGATATTTTTCAGGCAGAACAAACTCCAGCCCTGTGGACAGACTAGCTCGAGATCTCCCACAGAGAGGTTACCCCGAAGTAGCCCCCCACAGACGTACAGCTTGCATTGCCACAACTGTGTGCAGAACTGAATCTTTCCTGTCTCGAGGATGATGGGCCAGGGTCTCTCTGGTCAGGCAGGGATCGGCACTCCAAGGGGTTGAGGGAGGCGATCAACACCCAAACACACGGGGGAATCCTGGGAGAACCATTTTTCTGGTAGCACGGGTGAAACAAGGGGCACAGCAAGGAGATTTGAGGTCTCTAGCACCAGCCATCTCAACTCCAGGTGGCAAGAGGTAGGCTTGGTAGCCCTAGCAGCTTTCAACCCAAGCCAGCTGCCCTCTTTGCTTGAGTCTAGTCCAGCCCAAATTCTTCTCCAGACCCAGGTATTCCTCCCTGGCTTATTCCATTCCCAAAAGAATGAAATTAATGGCATACTGGGTAAGCATGGACTGTCAATTCTTTTTCTTCCTCGAGGCAGTACACGGTCTCCAATGCTCACATAAAAGGATGTATTTTTTAAATCTAAAAAACTAAAAAAGTATTTCCATTATCAATAGTATAGTAGCAGTGACAGTAGGTGTGTTAGTAATATTTTACAGCTCAGTTTAGCGCCTTCTAACTCCCATGTTTTAGCAGTAAACGTGGGAACAGGAAACATCCCAGTCAGCTGATGAGGATGTTCCTGCTTTGCAGTTCCAGCAGTGCAGCACATGGTCTTACTAGATTTCAGATTGCCTAACAGGAAATGCTGATGCAATTTTGCTACTTCTCTGAATCTTGTTTTTGAGGCTCTTCCAGTTCTCTTGCAAGCAAACTCGACAGGCTTAGTTTTAAGCTCCTGCCTTCTCTCCTCAGAGCTGTCTGTGACAACCCTGTCKAGAAACAGATACTAAACTTGGCTCTCTGGTGCCACTATAAATCTCATTGAAAGTCATTGTACAAGATCACCCTTTGAGATATTTTTACTGTGTAACTTTAACCTTGCAACGCAAGTTGCACGGATGGGATTGGATTCAGCAGGATTGTCTTGGGTGTCTATGAGAGCACATTTGATCCGGGAGTAGGTTATGCAAGAGCCCAACAAAGCAAAGACCTGTTAGCTCAAGAAGGAGATAGTATATATCTTAAGATACACATCAGCCTGGATTAGCAACTGGATTCTAATACTACTTAAGCATACTTTTTTCTGGAAAGCTAGAAAAAGCTGCAGAAGTACCAGCTGTTTTTTTGTCATGGGTAAGCTGAGYTTGAGGTTGCACAGTGCTTTTTCTGAGTGTTCTGCTCTGCAGAAGGACAAAAACATCCTTGTGTACTTGTAGAAATTATTTTGCTAACGCTAAGAAATACTTTTCTTTTTATAAATACAGGAATAATACTTATAATAGAATATTTAATTATAGTCAATGACTTACATCAATTCATGATTTATTTTACCCTATTTCTTAATTTATTTATAATAAATGTATTTAAATTGAAGATTGTCAGATCAGATCATCTCTGATCAGAATAGCTTCTGCTCTGAAACTGCTATATGTAAACAATAATTCTGTTGATGAAGATTTGCAAAGTCTATTAAAGAGTATGGCTGCTGTTTACTCCATTCAGCCCCCCCCCCTTCACTTTTTTCCACAAAACTTCTTTTACATAGCTCTTTCTTTTTCCTTGCTCTCTACTTTTCCCTATACACACTCTTGTCTTTTCTTTGCTCTTCCTTTCAATTCTGTCTCTGATATAAAGAAAAGAATCCTAAAAACCACAAATCTACTTCAATATTTTGCTGACAATATGTTAAGCAAAAATACTCTGGACTATACTGATATTTCATCCTRAGTCTCCAGCTCTCATTTCTTTTTTCCTTTTTGTCCTCCTTCATGTACCCTTTCTCCAGCATCTGTTCCTCTGCCTGTCTCAAATGTATTGATCTCATGAGAAAGAGTCCACCTGGGAAAGCACCTTGAGTTATTTCCTCTCCTAGACAAACTTCATTTTTCAGAGAGAACTGAAATTTTCCATTTCAACAGAAAAGTAAAGTATCTACATGTAAAATAATGCCAGTTCCTCTTCAGTAACTTTTCCACAGCGCAGGAAGTCAGTGCTTAGGAAGGGTACCATCAGTGGTACCACTATATATATATATATAAAAGGGAGGTGCTGTCAGCTCCACAGGGCTCACAACTGAAACTAAACTTAGGACTGCAGGGACAGGAGGACAAACCTGCTTAAGGCTCTTTATTCCTTTTAGAAAAGGATGTTTCTAAAGCAAAGGGGGGAAAATGACACAAGCCTTAATATTTGTAGCCATAAACTGAGGGGCTCAACAAATAGGCAAGGGTGTTTCACCTACTAAAAAGAAAGGGTGAAATGAATCCAGGCCTGAAGAACTGAATTTTTTTARTTTGGCTTAGGCAACCTAATCAGAAATGCTACAGAAATACTTGTGGATATGAGGATAGTAACAAAACAGAGCATGGAAGGGAGAGAAATGAGAGGAGACTGAGAGGCAATCAAATAATATTACCTACGTATATCCCCCACAAGTACTGAACATTTGCAGAAGACACATTTGTAAATGGATTAGAGCCCTGAAACAGTTAGCTGGTTCTCCTTCTCACTGTGGTGTATAGAATAGATAAATAAATAGTGGGCATATGTGATATATATTTAGATTGCACATTAGACTTTAAAATCTCTGTCTAACTGAATGCATTAGCCTGTGTTTTCTGTTTATGTCTCTGGGATGCCATGGAAACACAGCACTGAATCCTAATGGGTCTCTCCTGGCAATAAATAAACAAAGTCTTTGTCTATTCATGTTTCAGTTCCCTTCTCTCCTTCCACCCCCCCCCCCCCACGTAATTTACAACTTCAGAAAACAGACTTACCCCCACCCATTCTCTTTGGCTGCAAAGTGTACTGAAGATAAATGCAAAATGCACCTTCTAGTGGCCACTATAGCTTTCTATGCAGATGCTACTATCATCAGTAACTAGTGAACGCTGCCAGTTTGTGCTAAACTTCCTTATAATGAAAAATATGGCATATATAATTAAACCCTGAGTCAGGGTTCTTTAAGTAAATTGCAGCCTAATCTAAAGAGCACTTAATATACTTGTTCAGTTTGAAAGCTGATGCATACAAGAGCAGACACAAAAATCTGTTCTTTTCCTTACAAGTCTTACAAGAGGCTACAACCAGTCCCTTTCTTTATAGATGGTAACAATGTCCTTTGCCTTTAAACTGCTCCKCCAAAGCAATGACATACTACCACTTCCCATGCTCCAGAGCTTATTAGAGCAGACTGAAGCAATCATCCCCGTCACGCTAACACACATGAGCAAGGGGAACCTCTAAGCACCAGGCCGTGGAAATACTGTGTACCATGCAGCATCGGTTTGCCATCTGGCACCTGCTGTCGCCACGTGAAATGAACAAAGTCATCGAGAGGGGATGTTGCGCAGTAACATGAGTAACAGAAAGACTGATAATTATCTATGTGGAGAAGTGGGAAGATTTAGTTAGACTACTCAAAACTGAAGAGTAAACTGGATGCATTGATGGTAACTTCGGCTGAGGAGGGCAGCCATATGGTTGCTCTCAAGTTTTAAGGTCAGGCTGAAATTCAGCAGGGACCTCCCTAACTAAATTAGGAATGCAGTGTCACCATGCTTGACATCCCATCTGTCAGGCACTTCATGAACAGCTACAGTCAGCAATACCTGGTACAGGCTCAAGGCAACACACACTCTGCAGCCTGTTACATCAGGTCTGGCTCCTGTGGGCTCCTGTGTCTCCATCCCTGGGAGATGCACTCAATCTTATTAAGAATCCAGTTTATATAATGGCAAATCACAGTGCAGGGGACCAGATGGTAGAAAAGTCCTGGAAATGATGGGTGCAGCGTATGAGTTTTAAAAACCTTCTTTCTCACCCTTTCCCCCAAACGAGTATATACACGTAAAAGAAAATTCATGGATTGATTTCTGTTCACTCTTTCTCTTTTCTTTTTAATTAATGCCCAGGAATTTAAACAGCTGTTCTCCTATAGTCAGTTTTTTTGTTGATCTGACCAGCAGAGTAGGCTAATAAAAAATTCAACCTTAATGAATAATAATATACTTAATGGCTTTCTGTTGTTATCCAAAAAAATGAAGTTGTCAGACCCCATGTAGCGTGTAAAAGAGCAGTCGGACTGCAACAATATATACTGCTGAGGAACAGAAGCTAATGAAAGAACTAATAGTGACAACTGGACAAGAAAATTAAGTAGCTTAATGGACTTAATTCAGTCTGTTACTGTAAATTTGTAAAATTTGTGAGACCTTGATTTCACTTCTGTTTTGGACGTGGTGTTAGGAAAGCAATAGGGTATGACGGATCCACCGTGCAGGGAATTACCATTCCCACCAACGCCCTTCCCACTCGTGTCATCCATCACTGTGGCACAGCTGCCTTCCCTGCCCTGGCCAAGACTGAGAGGGAGCAGATGTTGCCCCAGGAGGTAACCTGGCACTTGAGGAAGTGACGGAGGCTGGGCAAGCCAAAAGCAGCAGGGAAGCTGGAGGCAGGAGAGTTGTGGTCTTCAGCTTTGGATTTGAGTCAATCCAGAGCTGCCATCAGGCAAAAAGTGGTAGGAAGAAACACCGCACTAATCACACTCTACCTGGAAAGCTACAAATTCCAGTTTGTCACCAATGGGTGGCCCAACTCATTGGGTCAATTCATGCCTTAATCTGCTAGAAGAGCCATAGACAAAAACAAGGCACAGGTAGTCCTGACTGCTATCTGATTTGAAGTTATAACTGTTTAAAACAAGGTACTTGGCTATTTGTATCTTCTTCTATTTTGCTACCCCTGTCAGACTCAAATGTCAGCAGTAACATGTCCAAGTGGAGGGGTCAAGAGAACCTGCTCTCTGAGGCACTTTCTTCCAACTAGCAGAAGCCTGGCATGAATTGCTAACAGCACAGGAATTGTTCAGAAATCACTCAGCTATGTGGCAGCGTCTGCTCCCTTCAGTGTCTGCGCAGCACTAGACCACACGAACCTCTCTCCGTATAACGTAACAGACAATCTGATGCTCTTGCCAGACACCTCATAAATGTATAGTTCTTCACATCTTGTGTAAGTGGCGAACACCAGAACAGAGCAGCTAAAACAATTACAGAAGATTCCAGGCATTTTGGACTGGAGCCGCCTGCAAATGTACAAAAAAAAAAGTAGGACCTAATGCTGTCTTCATTGACACAGGGAGATGAATAGCATCACGGCCCGTTGAAGCCAACAGAGACAGAAATATTCTTTTCAGTGGTGTATTCAGAAAAAAGAAAAAGGAGAGAGAGAGAGAGAGTTATGCAAAGCTGTTGCACTGCATCAAGCAGTTGGTTAGGATTTGCACGCACCTCTATTTTATCATAGAGAATGTCACATTCTGCCTGCATTTACCCTCTGCTCTTTTTATGAGTATGTCAAGGTCAGGTTATTAAATAATTTAAAGCAGCATCTACAAATATATCTGGGATTATTTTTAACATTCAATGTGCAGCATGACAAAGCAACTTGATTTAGTTGTTCTGATGGCAAATGCTGCAAAGGGATAACATCAACAACAACTTATGTTTACTGGTATGTGGTATCTTTCATTATTATGGTTCAGGGGCCTTCCCAGGTATTAGAGACAGCTAAAGTCTTGGTTGGATTTAAAAATTTGAATTGAAATCTGAATTTTTGCAAGTGGCCTGTACTTGCATAATGTTTAAAATGCAGATCCTCATCCCTGTTTTGTAGCTTGTATCTTACCTGAAGAGCTTACCATCTATATACATGACAGAATTATTCTCTCATGTTCCTACAGGGTCCTATGACTTTTAACTGAGTAGCATCTGAAAAACAGACAAACCTTCTCTTCATTGCTATCAGCATACGCAAGTGAGTTTTAGATCAGACATGTGTGTCTCATTGTAATCCCTACAGGGGGTCTTACACTTCACCAAATGGTTCCTCTGACATCACCCTTCTTTCCTGCCCTCAGCCATGTCTGTTAAGACCTGGGCATATGGCTTCCAAAAATTTTGTATGCAACATGTTCTTTTTATGCAAATACCAAATAATTGCATCATTCACACATCCAGATGCATTTTTTTTCCCTATGCACTTGCTTCTCTAGTGCTTCTATCTCAGTCACTTCTCAGCATACCCCATCAACTGTACACAGAGTCCATACATTAATCTGAACGGTTTTGATGTCAGGAAAATGTTTCAGGTGAATGGGCTTTTCCTATAGTAGGATATCTTTCTCACTCCTTTGAAACAAAAATCACCATTTTTCTGATACTCTRTATTTAACACCTCTGACACACAGGAGCAAATCTGCTGCATGAGACCACAAGGAGCTTCTGAAGCTATATGGTGTGTTTGCCAAAGCTCTCCAATCCTTCCTGATAACTCAGACCAGTGAAATGGAGCTAATCTGGCAAGGTCTAAAAATAGGACATTTAATCTTCTCTCTAATTTAGTCACCCATCCATTATGCTTGCCATATTTCCCTTTATCCTGAGGACTTCATGCCTTAGCTCTTCCACCAGAGAATTTTGTCACACAGTTGCATCCTAGTTTATACTATTTATTGCACTCCCATTAATCCATCCAGTAATAACTTTAAAATATACACATACATTCCCATACATAAATTACTTAAACCTCATGATCTCATCCTTATGCTACACTAATTGTCTATTCTCAAACTGTACTTTTTAAATATATCCACATTTGATCCTTTAAAAACATTTCTAAGACTTAAAAAATTGATGTCAAACTGATTGTTGTGATTTCCTGCTATTCTTTTAGATTCTTTTCAAAAATAATTGGGGTGTTGCATAAATTTTCTCTCTGCCCCCCAGAGATTCTTTCTATTTTCTAAATTTTGTTGAAGTTTTCTACTGTCTTTCCATACTCTTTACTTGCATCTTATACCCGGTCAGATCCAAGACCCTTTAAAGGGGCATCATCAACTTAAAGATCACACTTTATCTACCTATTTTTCAACTCCTACTGTTACAAATAACACCAAAGGCAGCAAAGGCAGCAAAAGAGATTAGAGAAAATTATACTTCCATTTTCTTTACTTTGGACACTTGAAAGTACTTTCTTCTGCAGTTAGTTTTATGGGTTTTCCTTATTTTAACTAGATTCGCCTGGTTTTTTGTATAGGTTACTCAAACACCTGCAGAAAAAAGTATAGTTAAAACAAGCAGTAAACAATTAAAAGTACTTGGAGGAACAAATGTAGTGGCAGAAACTGTTTTTTAATTCGTCTAAGGAGACTAGATTTGAAATTAATGTCAGCTCTTGAAGTGGAAAAGTCACAGCAATCTGTGCTGCCAGAGAGGCATGGTATTGAAACTTCCTCAAGGTATGTCATCAAAGATCCCTTGCAGGTCCTTTCAAAGGAGCTGACAAGGGGCATGACTTCTTCTGCATGGCGTTATGTTCAGGATACACTGAAAATTACCTGGTTGTCCATGCGGAGGCAGAGGTGGTGCAATTCTTCTCCCTTCCTTCTGTTCACTGACACTAACAAAACTTCTCATTTGTCATTTACCTCCAAACTCTCAACTAGCAGCAYCAAGAAACCCATTCCCAGCATTGGGGAATCAGAGACACCTCTCAYGGGAGGATGGTACCGCAAAACCATCCATGTTCCCCACTAACTCCCCAGCATACGCAGGGCAGCTGAGCTCTCCTTCGTCAGGCTGGCCTTGCCATCTCGGACACCAGGGCATCCCTACAGAGACAGGGCACTCCAACCAGAGACATGCTCTCTACGTGGTTCTCCAGGGATATCCCAGCAGAGCAAGTTCTAGGAAGGGGAAAAAACTAACTATGAAAAATACTATGAAACTATGAAAAGTTTCTACACTCAAGTGGCAACACAGAAAGTCAAGAAGAATTATTGACGTTACTTTCAGTACATCTCGTAGCCATTAAAGGCAAGAAAAGTGCAGGAATGTGGTTTCTGAATGTGTGGTGCAGGATAGATTGAATAATTCTGCCAACATAGCATTCATTTTACTCAGTAAGTATAGTGACTGAGAAAACTATTGCATTTCTTCTAGCAGGTACTGTAAACTAGAGCTCAGTTCCTTTAAATTCAGCAAGCTGACCAGCTGGGGAAAGAAGTTCCTTCAAGTCTTAGTTTTTCATATCATCATCGCCTTTAATTGCTATGAGATGTACTGAAAGTAACATCAATAATTCTTCTTGACTTTCTGCCCTGCCGCTTGAGTGTAGGAAGACTCTTCAGTTCATAGACAGATTTTGTTGTACAGAAGGTCAAATAAATGAGTCAGATAAAGAAATAACCAAAACCTGAAATGACAGCAGTCTTTCTTTTTTTTCTTTTTTTCTTTCTTCTTCTTTTTTCTTTTTTTTCTTTTTTTTTTTTTTTTTGAATAAATAAAAGCATTGGATGGTGTGTCAGAGGTAGAAAATAGCAATCAAATATTGTTTTAAAATGTGATTTCTCACACTATACTGAGTTGCTTTCTCAGTTAGTGTTTGCTTTTTACAAAATCTTACAACCTTGCAATAAAAGAATCATGATTATGGTGCTTTGGTCAACATCTTGGTAGGAGAACATCCTGAATCTGCAAACATCACCAAAACCATTCTTCTATGCAAAATAAAAAAGGGCCAAGCAGGAAACTCAAGGAGATTTGAATGGACTTTGCTCAAATACACAAGCCACAGCAACAACTGTTACGTTCAAGACAAGCACGGAGAAAAGTCATGAAAGCAGTTTCWTTAGGAAGGTTCAGAGAAGATAAATAATAATCATTGGAAAAGAAATTGAATGTCACCCTTCACCATAATAACCACAGCAACTACTGGTGCTCTTAATTCACTCGGATGCTTTTGAAAAATAATAATAGAAGAGTAATATTATGTTGTCCTTTTCCTGACCTGTTACAACTAAACTGAATAGCTCAGGTTTTGAATATTCATATTCAATAAATGGAATAAAAAACAGGGTGTTTGTGGCACACTGTCTAATAATAGATGCATTTGAGTAAATCATGTAGATTGAGGGGAAAAAGAAGCTAAATTTAACAAATTATTCACCAGAGATTACTCACTTTTCTCTGATGAGAGCAGGAAAATGTGACAGCATGAACAAAGTTTATAAGCTCATTGGTGTCAGCTGAGCATAGTTTTATGTCAAAAAGAATGAATGATAAAAGCCACAAAGCAGAATATTAAAATAAATACCTTAAAGGGGAAAAGACAGCGAAGACTACAACAAAAGAAAAGACAGCATAGACAGAGCTTCTCCTAAAAGTGCAGCAAGGAATTCATCACTTTACTTTGTATTTCTTAATAACAGAAACATGGCAAAGGAGCAGAAATGTTGGTAACACCAATGAGTAGCTAATGCACTTTCACAGACCTCAGTGCCCTTAGGAAGGACGTGACAAACAGGTGCAATCCTGTGCCCAGCTTTGGTGCCACATCTCTTCTTTGGCCCCCATCCTTTTTTCACAGAATATTAAGTAGCACCAAAGTGCCCAAGTGACCAACTAGCCAAAGAGGCAAGCTGGCATTTCACAAATAGTTCTTCTTCCCTGCAGGGAAACAGAGTGGATTTCTGATTCCTTGTAAATCAAGGGCTTCAGTGACTGCAGGACCACAACCAGTGAGCAGAAGCTTCAGCTCAAATCCTCTTGTCGTATCTTTGAGAGATGAGTCTTTTGTCTTTTTCCCCTTCAAACATCTATTGACTTCTCAGATTTTGAGTGTCAAATATTCAAAATTCTGTTCATTCACTAGGAAATGGTCTGAAGCAGCTTTTAATGGCCAAGTTTTATTTTCATTGCAGAAAGTGGATAACTTTATTTTCTACCCAAGATGGTAATATTTCAGGAGTACCAAGCCTCTGATGCTCTACAATGACGCTTTCCAGATGTCACATTTTTGCTCATGGTAGGAGCTTAGAAGTGTGGTTTGGCTCTTCATGAGTTCATTGACTTCTGTGAATCTGCCTTTATGATCCATCAAAACTCAACCACTCCCTTTCTGAGCAAAGGAAGAAGAGAAGTAAGGAGAAAACAAAGTTGGTAATATGCAGTAGATTGAGCGGCTTTAACATTTGCATGGAGTATTGTCGTTGTCATCCTGTTGTAATTTAACACGACAAGCTGAAAAGAGAGTGTTATTATACACTTGCTCAGAAGAAAAAGCAGAGGTGTCACATACAGAATAAAAAACAGAAATCGCAGTATGATCTGGCCAAGCTATTCAGGAGCGCAACAGCCACACTGAGAGGCTTCAGTGGTGCTGGTAAGTTACTGTATCTCACCTGGGGAACAAGAAGAAAGAAAAAATGACAAGTATACCTTCTCTAAAATGGAACCATCAGACCATTCCCATATATAATAAAATCTGTCTAGGAAACGGGGAAAAAAATGCAGGTTACAGAATACTGAGCGCTAAGAAGAGCCTTCAGGTCTAAGAATACCTAAAATTTTTCTTTTTTATCCCCCCAATTTTTATTTTGAGGTGAAGTTTTTAATGCTGATTTTCAAGTTGTAATTGAATTCTCTCTGAAATACATAAAACATTTAATCAATATATATCTGAGTGGTCCACATGTAGCCATATCAGAAAAGCCTTCTTCTCCTGTAATCATGAAGACCATTGCCAGTTGTTTTTTCTGGAATCAACCAAGGATCTGCTTTTGGTACTTTAATTATTTACTGTTCTCTAAATTTTGAAACTTCTGAAAATTAGAAAATTTCAAAAAAGACATTCAAAATCATTGCATACCACCTTAGATGTCTTTTACCAGCTGCTACTAAATTCTTTAGTGATGATTAGTGCCTGTCTGGAGGAAATGTCTTGTAACTTTGGATCTTACTGTGTTGGTAGTGGCTTATTTAATACCTTGTCCCAACATGACAGATCACTACTTCTTCTGTTGTTTAATATCTAAACATGCACTTAAGTCCTTGGAAGAGATAAGGGAGTAACGGAGAAAATGGCCTGAATTAAAAATTAATTTGTTTCTTTTGTGGTCCAAACTAGTGTGAAAGAGAAGCAGATAAATTCAGAAATAAGAAGCAAAAGGCAAAACTGTGTTTCTTGCTCTTTGCACAGCATATATAACGACATTGTCGGGGCCATGGGCTGTGGCACGACATGGAGTCTGCTAAGCAGAGTGACACCCGTATATCCAGGCCTATAAATTCTGCGCCAAAGCAAGGTTTTTATACAATATAAGTGTCCTTACATGTACACAAATTTTATGTCCTGAATACAACATAAATTCACTACCTAGCAGCCATCTGGTGGCTTCTGAGATCCAGGAAGCACTCAAGCTTCCTAAAGGCCCTACTGCAGACCAAAGTGTTGACATACAGGTAGTGTTGATGTTAGCAGCAATGGCCTCATTCTCCCTCCCTTAGTGTGAGTAGTCTTCCAACAGAAGACAGGTTTAGAAAAATCAGCCAGGCTCCACAGAAATAGGCAATAGTGGAGACTCTGTCATGAGATGCCTTCCTGTTCTATGGAGAGCCCAGAGGGGATGATTTAGGACAGGCAGGTGGAAAAGAGAAACAGGGCACTGGAAGAGTATCCATGGAGTGATGGAGAGAAAACTGAGCTCAGCAGAGGATGTGCTGAGGCTTATAGTGCCCAGGGATCCAGTAAAACCAACGACGTCTTTAAAGAGCAGCATTGCCCATTTCTTTTAGAGTTGGAGTCCAATGAAGAGATGGACATGTTCCGGGGCCATGAGCAGGCACTGTGACTTCCAGACCCAGCTGATAAGTGCAGAAACTATAAAATCTTACCTTTCTCTAGGGCTACACTGACTCTAGAGGTGAAGGGTTACCCTAAAAAGTTTGTGAAGCAGGCTAAAAAATAGTTGCAAATCCCTTTTAGGACACAAATATAGGGTGCACACACAGTCCAAAAGGATACTCCCGATTCAGTCAGTCCAGTGACAGTCCATGACACGAGATCATGAAATTCGAACAGAAATGTTGCTGGGCCAACATTATTTGGCACGGGCAGAGAGAATGCTGGGCATTACATCATGTATTTGTTAGCAGCGAGGATACTTTCTCCAAATGTTTGAGTCTTTTTTTGTGACACTTGCTGTGATACTGAATACACCAGCAACAACAGAAATTCTAGCACTCACATTGGATTACAGTGGCAAACAGGTGCATGACGCTGCAGAAATATATAAGTCAGGTCAGGTCTAGACAAGCCTTGGAAATTGTTGCTTCAAAATTAGACTGCTAAGTTAGATTAGCTTCTGCTGCTGCATGAACTGTCTCATAATCTCATTCAGCTCAGTGTCTCTCTGTTTAAAATGAAGTATTTGCATGATTATTTTGAAAAGAATTTGCTTTTACACAGAGGTGACTAAATTTGGGCTAACTCTTTATAGTCCTTGTTTGAACACCTCTTCCCATACAGTCCTTTTCCCAGGCTGGATGCCTAGCTCAGTGTAGGACAAAGCAGCAGAGAGAAAGGGTAGGTTTAGCCATTGCTCCATGAGCATTGTTTTCTGGGCAAAGATGGAGACTAAATTGTTCCATGATTATAGGTTAGAGATTATAGATTAGAGAATAGATTACTCCACAAATAGTAATCCTACAACCTATATCTCCTCCATAGTCCCTTAAAATCACCATTCATTCTCCCTACTGCTCCTGAAGTGATGCAACCTCTCCTCGCTATGAATGGATTAAGCATTTTCGTTCTGGTCTTTTTTACTCTGCTCTCACCTAGGCTGAAAYGCTGACAGGTAATGCATGGGTGCTCTGCAAGAAAGGCTTGACAAGGGTCCTTCTACCTTTTCCCCTGTGTTCAGAGMACACCCAGGAGTGAGAGCCAACACAAACTCCATCGCAGCAACAAAACATCGTTTTTAGTAGACCAGACTCAGATAGCATATGACAAAGATTATAAAGCCATCAGGCAGTGAATCCAACTGTGTTCATGCCCTCTSCAGTCAATGCTGCAATCAGCTGCAGGTCACACAAAGCTCGGACTGCTTGTTTGGAGCAGCAGGACGATGCACCACRAGGATCCTTCCCTGTGGATTCCCAGATTCGTTCTGTCCCATGTTGGCAGCTCTCTTCCCATCAGAAAAGGAGATTTTGCCTTAATGCATTTTCAGGTCAATGGAAATATCTGCAGTCTATTGACATAGCCRAGCTGTTTCATCACAGAAACATTTGCTGTTAGAGATGGATGAAACAGCTTGGATAAATCAGGAATGAATGTGATGATAYATCAGAAGTTGGACTGCAGAGTCTTTAGTGAAAAGGTTAGATGAACWTTTTTTAAAAAATATATCCAATGTTAAATTTTGGCAAAAATATTAGAGGCAAGGTGTAGCAAAAATTCTATAAAGGAGACCATATCTAAGTTATTCCAGACTGAAAAACTCAGCAAGTTTTAAAGCTCATTTTCTGGACTAAAATACAGTCCTGATTAATTTAGATGTAACAGAAGAAGTATCTTAAGTTCTGGCTATTTATCTAGATTTTCAAATCCTTTGAGATTTTCTTATTGTAAATTATGATAATACTTTGAAGTAATTTGCTTACTGTGTGTGTGGGAACATTGCCTCTCCTGGTAAAAGAGATTTTTTGCTGTTTAAAGTCCTCCAAACATCTCTTCCAGTGGGTTTAAATTCCTGTGAGAACAGGCTTTTAGTTGTTATGCATCTACTATGARCTTTGAAACATATTCCCACAAGCCACCAGGGACACGATACCCCTGATGGATTTAAGATTTGCAGTTGCTTGTATCTTGACTTCAGTACTTTACTTTTATCTGCTGTGTTCACAGCAACTTTGCAGGCTCATGGAGTCCATGTATTGTGGTCTATCAACATATTTGTCTTACAGGTATACCTATCTGTACTAACACATTTGATCAAGTAACTATTCAACATCTTTATGTATAAAATGCATAATTGCATCAAATAATGTTAGTTAGGCTCTTTTGAGTAAGTATTTTTAGATTGAGTTGTTTTATTTCATATTCTCTGTTTTAGGAGGGCAGGCAATAGCACTGGTGTTATTTTTTGGTACTATTAGAGCTGGCTAGAGGACAACAATTCTATTTCATGACAGCTTTCAAGATTTCCATTTTTTTCTTCTTTTTTGCAATGGAATGAAAAAAAAATCTTTTGAAGATTGCCATGAAGCTGCATTGTGTTAAATGGCCATTTTTTAGAAGTCATTTACTCACTCTTTATATATTTCTTTCCAGAAACTCCATCTTGAATTTCTAAAATCACATTGTTGTAACTTCCGTTAAAAACTGTGACATTTCACTAGAATTTTGGTATTGGCTGCAAGTCATGATTTCAAATAAAAATGTTTATTCTTAGCCTTAGGAAATCTGATTTCCTAACTAGAGATGTTTTCCTAACCGAGGCCAAACTAAATCAATCGTTTACTGAAGACAGAGGTTGAATTACATACAGTTTCCCAGTACTTAACATATAAACATCTTGTTTTTTCTCCCAAGTAGGATAGGTTTTCTCAATATGATTGAGATTTTTTTGAATAGCAGTTGTTACCCCAGRTGGCACTGCTTACAATTATAAGATCATTATTTTCTCTGCTCATTTTCATCTTAGTGCGAGTCAGTATATGTTGTTCTAGACACCATAAAGAACACCAGCGCTCCTTTTGTTCTTAGCTCACAAAGGTGTATTTTTAGCAAATAACCTAACCATTTTCCAGAACTGGTTATTATCAGACTTACAACGAACTAAGATGAGTCTCCTAGGACAGCATTGCTCTGAGATTTCACAGCACTACAACTGTACCTGTTAAAAGAGAATTCTGGACAACACGTGCTCTTCTGAATCCTCCTCTGTCACAGTTTTAGAAAAATAAACAAAGACTGGATTTCTCATGTTAAAAATAAAATCACATTCACTTTAGGCCATCATAAATCTCATGTTCAGCAAATGGGTAGAACACTACAAATTTTCCCCAGACCAGCTCTGCTCTTTTGACAGTGCAGTTAAAGTCTGCTGAGGATAAATCGTGGATTAAGTCACATTGCATCCTTCAGGTTCAGGATATTCAGCCCCTGTGGTCTGAACTGTTTTACYCCACACATCACTGCAGTCCTTTTAAATAGGGTAACATGCAAATGTTCCTGACAGGATTGTGTATTATAATCTCCATAACAAAAGGATTTTTTCTTCTTTAAATTAAAATACAGAACTCAAGCGCTTTATTTACTGACAGTTTGAAGTTTGTAATCTCTTCCTTAAGGTAACAGAACTATATACTTCCAAATGAGCATATCTCCTTTTAAGTTACAGCAAAGTGCAATTACAGTTTAAAGGGAATATTTATGTACATTAGTTAACAACATCATTGCATCTTAGTGCTCACACATCAACACTTAATTAGTGTAAGCATAAGTGACATAATTGCTACAAGGCATGCATTACCCGTAATGCGAGGTAATTTCATGCACCATGCACATTCTAAATATCTTCTCCATATTTTGCCAGGCTGGATTTTTAAATCAATAGGATATGTTTGCATATAAAGACACCTTAACCTATTTCCCATTTCGCTTGAATGTTGTCCGGTAACAGAGCAAAATCCTTTTCCTCCCCCACTAGGAAATTCTAACTATTCTTCACTACTCCAACACGCAAGTTCAAAAATGTTTAAATTCAAAACACAGCTGGCTATAYAGCAGTAGAGTAAGTCCTCTATTAAATAAACATGTCTTTTTTGTGCCTCTTGTACASAATTGCCAGCCTTAACACACTGATGTTGCTCTATAATCCTAACTATGCTTTTGTCCAGTCCTCCTCTTAGCATGAAATGCCCTTGTTAGCTGATCAGCAAAGCCAGGAGCCTCTTCAAAATTAAATATATCCTGAAGAACTGCAGCTGTTATGTTAACTACAAGAAGCTAGTGACCTAATGAGCAGACAGGACATTTAGGACTCTATTATCCATGTACAAGTATGTAGCTTCTTATGTACGTATAAAAGTGCAGCTAGTTTCTCCAAGCTTTACTTTGTTTTCTATTTCGGAGGAGGATGGTCTCTTGGATTTTATTTTCTTTTGGGGAGAGAATGACTGCTATATACTATCAGAGGTTGAATATATTTTGCATGCTACCACATCCTAAGAAAAAAGGAAACTAGCTTTATAACCTAAAGATAGGAAACAGACACTGTATGTGCCTTCCTTTGGGATAACTCCCAGAAGAAGTTACATATGATCAAATGGAGACAAGAAAGAATCAAGCAGTTTTAGAAAGTTTTAATATTCCCTCATCATGTTATATAAAGGGCTAGAAATCTTCAATGAGATSGCTGCTTCCTGCCTAAAACCTAACATCACATACAGCAATTAGCGCTTAATAGTCCTATTGAAGGGATAATCTAAACTTAAGATCATCCTTCCTTCTCACTACCTACAATTTATTGTAGAAAAGATCTGAGGTTTAAATATCTGCAAAGAGATTAGGACCAAATATTATTCTCCACATTTCTGAGGTGTGGGAAGTATGGTTAATGCAGTCAACAGAATTATATATGTAATTATTTCACTATTACTCTTCCTTAGTCAGTAAAACCACTTTGAAAACTAGAAGAAATTTTACCAAGGGATATTTCGTTACTAGAAAATGATCTTTTATCATCTAAAATTCTCTGCATCAATACATCAATTTGAATTCACTTTGAAAAAAAAAGGAGAAAAAAATGTTGATTAGACTGAAATGGTGGTATGCTTGTTTTTTCCAAAGCTGTCCTAAAATCTAACTTTTCTTAYGATTAGAAGTGTTCTAATTTGCAGCACATTATTTGCTGCATTCCTTATGCCCTTGTGTTCTAGTAGTAATGTCCATTATCTTGTACGGATATACAGACATTCACCTTCTCGGATGTAACCTCAATAACGACTTTAAAGACAACAATCCATTCACACTTGGTTTCCATTTTGCCAGTCCTACTAAGCCAAGCTTGTCTAGGGTCCTCTGATACGAGGTGTTTCCCTTTTTCTGAACTTCCCAGCAGCCTTCTCCTGTAGCCCTTCCAATTTGAGTGCATCTTTCTGCTTGACCAGAACTGGCCACAGCATTTTGGATGAGGTGTTCCCAGTGCTTTGTACAACAACATTAATAACACTTTTGCAATTGCTGGAAATATCTTGCCTGATACAGCCTAAATCGGTTTAGTTTGTTTTTACTGACGCATCACATTGGTGACTCATATTCATCCTATGATCRACAAACCCATCTAAATTCTTATCCTTCTATGTTGATTCCAGTGCTGAGCCCTTCAGCATATAGCTTATTTTAATCTGAAAAGTATCTTATGGTTTATTTTAATCTGAAAAATACCTTTTTTACAAATAAGAGCCATAAGGTGTGTTGAAGATGAGACATTAGCTTAGAATATGCATCGGTATTTGCCAGAAAGCTTATATATGTTCTTATATGAATATAMATATGTATATCCACATATTAATGTATATATTCTAGTGTATAAAGTAGTTTTATAGTTTATCATTATGGTTATTATTATTTATGTAATTAAATGCATCTTTCATACAACTCCTCTCTCTAACCTACAATGTATTCCTGCAAACTCAGATCTCCTGCTTGACAAGATAATATGTTGCTGTCACCCCACTGAATATTAGTATAATTCTGATTTTAGTCTACTAAAATGACAAGTGTAGCTACTTTATAGCTGCTTTGGACTATAAAACATTTTGAAAGTTATTTTGCCATTGAATCAGCACTGGAGTAGATACGCATGAAGATTTGGCATTTAATATGTGAGGTGGTTTTGCCCCTTTTCTGTTGTGGGGAATTTGGTTATAAATTTTTCATGACATASTTCTTTTGTCTGTCAGCACCTTTTACTTGGGGAAAAAATTCTGCTTGACAGCCACTTTGAGTCTGCTCCTCCAGAGCTTTTACTCATCACAGAAAAAAAGTTTAAGAATAATAAAAAAAAAGAAGAAGAAGAAGAAATATGGACCAAAAAAGAAATTTAAGAAAATACTTCCTTTTTTAAATGTTTCTTTTTAAAGAGCTGTCATCAAATAAGATGAGGAGATATTTTATGACACAGGACGATATCAGAATATGTTTTTAGTTACAGGCCATAGTCTATAGAATTGCCTTCGTTCTACACTCTAGTAAGGCACAAAACCCCTCTCTTTCTGAGAAAAAATTAGACTGAGAAATAAGAGGTACCAAATTAAGGCTCTTCCCCATCAGAGRGTGATACCTGTGCCTAATTTTATGAAATATTAGAAGTTCCATTCATTCAATGGCGCTAATCATGAAGGCAAGCACATGCAAAAAAAGTCACAGGTCACGGTGAGGCTTAGGTTTCAGGATTAACAGGGATGTGCGTTGCTGCTCTCATTGTAAAGAAAAGGAAGGTAGCAGTAGCTTGTCTCTGTATATGTCCAACAGATTTGGTGTATAACTAACGTATTTATGCAACGGGAGAGAGAACTAGATAGCTAAGTACTCTGTATGAAAGAAAAGAGAAATCGGGAGAGAGAACTAGATAGCTAAGTACTCTGTATGAAAAAAAAAGAGAAATATATAACTACAGATACAACTATACAGCAGAAGTCAGCTACAGCAGTCTTCAGCCTATCAATATGCTTCCTCAGAAAACACTTCCAGAAGATTCAGCTTTTATTGTTAATAGACCAAGGGAGGAGCAAGGTTATTTATTAAGACAACTTAAGTGCAGGCAGTAGGGGCATAACTTACATGCACAGATGATATGTTCTATATGTATGAGGCAGACTCATGAGAAAACATGTTTTTCTCTTTTGCAAGTAGCCTGTAACTACTTCTTTTGTCTAATCTGAGGTGGACTGTCATCTCTCAACAACGTGCCTACCTGCTGCTCCACGAAAGAGCGTCCCTCCGACCTCCAGAGGAAATCAAGGTGAGGAGAACATGACAGCCTGCACACAGATCAGTGCCACACAGGAGGCTGCTGTCTGTCCTCCAGAGCAGTGCCATCAGCAGCCTTGTCATTTCTCTCAACCCAAAAATCCCAGTTTCAGTTTTCAGTGTTAGCAGAGAAGTTGGTTAGCCTTTTTTTTTTTTTTTTTTTGGGGGGGGGAAGGAGCTCACTTTAATAACTCACATCAAACAAGTCACAAATGTAACTCTGCACAAGGCCCACTCAACTCCAACAAGGCCTCTTTCAAAATTCTTTGAGCAACTCAAATCTGGCAACAAAAAAGTCTCCAGTTTACTAAATACATAATTCACTCCCTATATTYGATTTTCTCTTTACATCGTTAGCAACTTTTTAGAATCCCAGCATGGCTGAGCAACAATATATAAATCTCTACAAAACAGTGAAAATCTGGATATCCAATATGTAAAGCCAAAAGGAAATGAGGAAATATGTTATTAGAATTCATGAGGTATGCTTTAATATCTTCCTCAAAATTCAGCCATTCACCTTTTGCACACGGAATTATGTGTTCTGGCTAAGTTACTTTTTTTGGGCTCACAGTCTTTTGTCAGTAGAGTCCTTAGAAATCACGTCATCACTCTGCAATCATCAATGTCTCTCCAAAATCACTTCTAGCTTCTGAATGTAGTGACTTTCCATATAATCTGTTATTACAAACAAAAATTTRTAGTATGTTTTGGCCAAAACGTACTTACTTTTCATACTTACCTTCGGTTTCAACACAGTGATTGTAATTGGGTACAAGGATTGAGATTCCGGCCAGATTCTATCACTGATTGGTTTATGGTATTGCAGCATTGAAAAGTAATTATATTTGGCCATCAAAAACTTCCACGTGCATTAAAAGCTGCAGAGAAAATTCTGATGGTTCAGCTTTGTCCTGTGCACTGACCTTAATGCAAAAAGCACAACCTGAGAAAGCAAATGAGAGCACAAGTCACAGGAAATATGAGCAACTGAGATGATTACCCAAACTATACTTATCCAAGTGCAAATCTGAACATTTCTGAGGCTGCTGTAGTCTTCAGTGGTGGCCCACACGGACCCAGCCATTGGATTTCAAACCATAAAGACTTTTTTTTCAAGATAAAAAAATGTTCTTGACTATATCCCACTGTCCATGAGCATGTGCAATTAGGCAGTGAAGCTGGGTTTCCAGTTTCACAGAAAGTTCTGGTATTTTTAGAGGCTGGGGGTTCTGGGGAAAAAAAAAAAAAAAAAAAGAAGAAGAAGAAAAGAAAGAAACCAAAAAAGGGGAAAAATCAAAATTTCTCCTACATAAACTTGATAAGAAGATTCAGACCAGTTAGACTTACTATGTGGTTACAGCTACAATTTTCCTAAAAATTTCCCTTGATTAATTGGAGAAGGACCTTCCCTGCTCCCAGGAATAGGAAATGGCTACAGTCCGTCTTCACCCAGCTGTCTTCAGGGCTGAGAGACAGCGGAAAGAGTGGCAAAGCTGCAGGATTATGTTGGCTGCTTCCTCCTTCTCAAAGGAGTYTAAATAAGCATGCTGAACTTGTCTCCAGTTTAAAACCTGTCTAAGAAACTCTGTCATCTTTTTCCGATTATTTTCATTTGCAACTATCTTACAATATTTTCATCAAGTCATCCTCAGCAAAGTGGATACAATATTCTGCCATCATTTCCTTGTAGATATGTGATGGAAGTTGACATTAATTGTAAACATATTTTTATCCATTTGCTTTTTCTAGGTCACTTTTTCTGTTTGATCAATGGTTTCACATTGACACCAATATTGATTATTTTAGAGCTTTCTTTACCTTTCACTATTCTCCTCACTTCTTCTCTCTGTTGGTAGATTTACAAGCTTCAATGTGCCTAGAGGAAACTACCAGAGTGCTTTCATGTTTCTTTTAGACTGCTATTTTGCCACTTTAAAGAGGAAGTTAGTGTAAGAAGGTCACTATTTCCTTCTCAAGTTCAGCATTCTGCAATCTAGATGTATTTCTAGCATAAACATTGATCTTTACCATTTTTTTTTTAATATCAAAGATAAGCAGGGCTGTGTTCTAGGACCTGCTGGGCCTAGACAGAGCAAGGACTTACATTTTTAGCACAATCACGTTTCAATAGCAATATTAACATTACCACAAATGAAATACGTTTAGAAGTAAGAAAATGACAAAATGTTGTCTTTTACCTGAACAAAGAAACCTAAGATGATGGCATTTTGGTCATACAAAAAATCAAAGAAATCAATTATCTCCAATTATAGCAAATACCTCCATGCTTTGATCTTGTTATAAACCATATTCCTATTAAAATTTAGATGAATTCCAGCCCTTAGACTGTCACTGTCTTACTTAGCCCGTCAGCTAAAGTTACACTGGAATTAATTTGTACACTGAAACAGAGGAAATACAGACAGCAAAAAGCAGCTGTTTCCATTTCTTCAACCACTGGAACAAGGTGCAAGCACCCAATGAAATCAACCTTTTTGTAAACAAGGCAAAACAATTATTTTCACAGAAAATGATTGCTTTTTCAGGATCGCCGCTATTTTCCCTGCCCAAACCCCGCGCGCAGATCAGCGCTGCACAGCTGCGCTCCACGAAGGCGCGTGGCGGCCCTCTGCCTCCCCTCTCCCTGTCCTCCTCCACCCACGCCGCTGCAGCTGTTCCCCTCCCCACTCACAGACTAGGCTGAACTATCTCTTTTCCCCCCACCACCTTTTTTTTTYMWTTTTYYTTTTTTTTCTTTTTTTAGGGGGAGAGCCTYGTTGGCTTTCCCCGCCCTGGAGTCCTGGGTTGTGTTGGCACCAGTCTGGGCTCGGCATGATGGACTGGGGCAGCTTTGATAGCGTTGTACCGGCAGTGATGCCCCTCAAACACCACGCAGGCACTCCTCTGCCACAGGGACCCACCCCTATGCAGTAAAATTTCCATTGCTGGGGAACCGGGGAACTCAGTTTTCTTCCCTTTCCGGTTGCTCAGTAGCCAGCTATTGAGCTGTTGCTCTAAGAAGCCTGCTGTTCATCTATTCATCTTTCCATCTATGGACTGTGATATTTTTCAGCCTCTAAATAGTGCGTGTTTTAGTCCATCTAAACGGTGGGGAGGCTGGACTAATAGAGAACCCRAACAGGTAGAAAGAAACGTTCTTGTCAAAGGGGCTTGGGAAGGAAACAGACATCTGAATTGGTTTTTCCTTCTCCTTTAGTCCCCACCAATAAGAAGCAATTTTCCTCTACTCCACGTAATGGAAAACTCTACATTTATTACACTGGAAAAAAAGAATAGGATTTTAAGTACAAAAGTCTGATAAGAAGAAAAAGGTTGTTCTCTTTTGCAGTTCAGAATTTATTTAGTAGGGTTGTAATAATATGGAAACAAGCGCACGTAATTCAGCAGTTAGCACAAATAAAGCTGCAGCCAGTTTTGCTTGTCTCAAAATCCTCCTACCTTTCATTTTGGGGAGGATACATTTCAAGAAACCCAGCATATTAGCAGCACATCATTCATTTCCAAGGACTTGAGAGCTTTCTGCAGATCCAGCTCRCCTTTTGTTTTTTGAAAGGAAATATTAAGCACAAACAGCCTGYATTTGAAAGTGAAGCTGTGTCTTTAAAAACATCTGCCTATTCCTGTATGGGGTGAAGATTCTTATGGGTAGCTCAGCACCATGTAACATGTCTTAGCAAGAAACCCACAAGGAAGACAACTGAGGGAAGGCTTGTTAGAGAACCGAGGCTTCTGAGAAAAATAATTTTTCCTTCTTCAATTTCCCTTGTGCTCTGGCATGTTTATGTTACGCAATTTTTGTCACAAGGTTTCAAATAAATCATTAGAGACTTGCCTTTCTTGTCAAGCTGCTTGTTTTTTGTTTTTGTTTTTTTTTAATTTTAATTACACACACTCGATACAGGTTGCAAGGGTCTCCCCTCCTGAAGACACAAGTGTTCACACATACACACGGACACRCACACGACAGCATCTTGCTTACTAGACAGAGATAAATTCCTCACCAGCATGATCATCAGACACTAAACCAAACTCATCTTCTTTTCCTTTCTTTTTTTTCCCCCTCACTCTGTTATTCATAGAGACCACAGGTGAACCGGGAGAAAATTATTACAGTGTGATGACTGCTGAAATGATAGAAGGTAAAGAAGATGGATTATCACGGCGCTGACATGATTTGTATGGATTTCCAAAATTAAGCTGTTCACTTAAAGTGACCGTCTTCTTTGCACCCACGATATTGCAGCTGCCCTAGTAATAACCTTCATCTGCACTTGTGAGCCAAGTGAGCAGAGCACGTTTCCCATTACCTGTCAAGCGAGTATGTAGAGTTCTCCTGGCCCCGCAGTAATAGCAGGGCTGCTGGTGAACAGAGTAATAAACACCTACTGAGAGGGATGTAGCGTGAAAAGATCTCATCACCTGCCATTAGCACACTGATGAATAATGCAGCATTTTCGGTGGCAGATGTCAGGGGTGGGAGGAAGAATCACTTCTGTAAATGCTCTGGTGAGCACTTCAGCACAAAGTGAGAGGTGATAGCAACAGATGCATGTGACAAAATTACACTCGCTATTGTATTTTAAAAGAAATGGGAACATTTACTTCACAAATAGCTGGCAGGCTTTCTCTCTCACTCTGTCTCTCTCCCCCCCCTCCTTTTTTTCCTTCATAGCCAAAGGATGCTGCGAACTAGCAAACTAATTCTCATACTGCTAAGCATTTGCAGCTCCTAACTTAACCGCTGTGTAAGGGACAGCGAGGCTTGGCTGTCCAGCCAGGTGAATGTCTTTTCCTGCAGACTCAAACTGGCAAATTGATTGGAGAAATAAGACCTACAACGAATAGAGTCCTATTCCTGTTTAAATTCCCTTTCCACTCTACTTTTCATTTCTCTCTTTCTAACAATTCACAAGCCACTGGTTAGAGCGAAGGGACAGTTCCTGGATTTCATGCAGTCACTGCAGTTAAACTCCTCAAAGGCTCTGGCCACAGAAAAAAGTCTCCCTAATGTTAAAATTATCAGGAAACCTGCTATTATTGCCCCAGTTTCAGCTATGCTTTTTGCTGCTGTAAATGAGGCAAAGCAGTGATATTGCAATAATTGGTCTGGCTGTGATTTTTGACTGTGGCAATCACTCTCAGGTGATCTAAATTAATACAAGTACTGCTGATTGTTGCTGATTATTTTTTTCCGTCTAACAGAAATCACAGACTTGGACAAAATCCTTGTTAGTGGTGAAATGTGTCCTATGAAAGCAAAAGTGTAAGGCTTCTGACCTGCCAAAGTAACTTAACATCTCTGGACCTATAAGCAACAGCAAAACTCTCTGAGAAAGGTAATACCCCACTGAATTTTACACAAATTTAATCCATTACTCTCTTTCCAGAGAGAATTGCTCAGCAGTAAGTATGGATAAAGCCCAAAATCTKTCATCTTTGACATCTAGATATGCTGTAAAAACATTCGCAGCCAATAATATTATATGATTGAATTATTCTTGGCAAATACTATGATCTTGTCTGGAGAATCATAGATTCAGATAATTTAAAGAAACCAGTCCCAAAGCAGAAATACTTTTATTTTTTTTAATAAAAAGTCTTCATACTTTTACTGCTGCTGGATTTTTGAGCCAAACGGTTCTTCTGGTCAACTGCTGCGACTCTGTGCAGTAATGTAATAATATCAAAAGTCCTGAGCAACAAATGGCTTGTTGGCACAAACAATTGCATTTAAATACAGAAAAACATTTGAGCTCCTGCACCCCTATGTTGTGGAGGCCACAGAGGCTGGATTCACAGTGAGAGACGTGTTCAGTATCTCTGCAGGACAGTAAGGGAACATCTTCTGTTCCTCTGATGCGAACAGAGGATGGGAATGCTTAAGAGTCTTTCTCTAACAAGCAACCCATGAGATGACATAGATGTCATTGCTCAGAGGGGTCCTGTTTATATTTGCATGCACCAAATAGACCACAAAAGCTAAAGGTATACCAAGTTTCCTTGTTTCTGCCCCCTGCTAGATATGTATGCTTTTAAATTCTCCCGACTGGCTGAATGTGACAGGCTACAAAAAGATAGTGGACTGGGATTGAAGAAGCCTAATGGGATTTATAAAAAGCCTTCATCATTTAGCTGGATCCTGCAAAATATATTTAAGGGTAGAATCTCTCTTCTGATCCCTACTGGTAGTAGTCGTTGTTGTCTGAGTTGCTTCTGTACCACCTCTTCACATACACGGCAAAGGTGAGCACTCTCCAGTTAGCCAGGGCAACGCTGGAAAGAAACGGGTCAATTTAGAGAAGGACGCAGAGCTTTAGCAAGAGCTGTGTGATGAGAAATACGCTGGGTTCAGGAGATATCCGTATCGCTGCAACAAAATGAAAAAAGGAGATGAATGAACCATATGCAGAGGAAGAGAAATAAAAGGCTATCAAAGGAGGCCATTTTTTCTTGTCTTTGAACAGTAAGTGCTGTTATTAGAAGCTGAGTAGGCAGTACGTGTACCCCCAAAAGGCAGAGGGAGTGTTCTTTAAGAAGAAAGGTGAATAATCAACATGTAGCAGAAAAAATCAAGAAAAAGAAAATACTTGCAACAATTGCATATGCACTCAGTGCGTATTAGAAGAAAGTTGCTTTGAACTGTGACTCAAACACTGGGTGGAATCGGGGGAAGAGTGGCGTAGTTAGCAGCAGGTCTGGCATACCAACGACGCAACCCTCTACTCACAAAATTTCAAGAGAAGCGTGTAAGTACAGCCTGACCCCTCTGGATGAGAGTCATTAATAAGTCGGAAAAAAGATCACCTTACACAGCCCATTCCCTTGGGCACTTCTTCAAAATCAGCCACGCTAAACCAAAGATAGAGATGTGCTCTAGTTTGTTTGGAATTTCTCTTTGTAATATGCAGATTAGCAGAGAAACAGGGCTGCAAATGACAGTTTTGTAAATATTCTGCATAGAATGGGAAAGATGTTGAAGTACAGGAATAGGAGGCATCTCTTCTAGATCTAGTCCTAATTTCTTCCCAGGAGAAATCTCCATTGGATTTTTCTTCTGAAAAAAGTTCTGAGATTAGCCAGGATTTTGCAATTCAAATTTAAATCAAAAAAGACATATAAAATGACTAAATAAATGCTGTTGAATAAAAGAACAAACAGTAGTTCCATAGGGTCCTTTTTCCATTGGCGATCAGGTTGAGATTCTTTAAAAACTAGCTGTTTATAAAGCACACAACTGCCTGGAAACCTTCAGTATTATAACTTTTTTTTTTAACTCATAACTTCATAGCTTTTTAGGAAGAAAATATACCTTGTCTACCATTTTAAYTTTTAATCCTTCACTGTTGCACTTACAGTTTGGTATTTTTATCAGTAGGTAAAATTCACAGATGTTGGATAAATACCATTTTAATTCAGAATTCAATCCTGCAAAGGTATTAAAAGCTAAAGAAGTTTTGATAAAAAGCAACATTTGCCATGTATTTTGTGCCCTGGTATTATTCCCACTGATGTGTAAGGCTAAAAAGGGCCACCTATTATTGTAGAGATGTATCTAAAAAATCTCTCAAGCTGCCTGTAATAATCTCCATTATGTATAATGACCATTTTGATAATAGTCTTTAGAAGAGGTAATGGCCCTGCTGAATGGTTATTACCTGTCTGTTCACGCTGGAAGCAAGATGCAGAAGCCAGAGGGGACAGTGAAATGGTCCTTGTAGTGTAGTCTGAAGGAATAAGAAATATTTAACAGAATGCAAGAAGCAGACAAGCAAGTGCCTTTGCTTGTAAAACTGTCAGCAGTGGTGCAGTGAGCCATCGTGAATTTCATGAAATAATAAAGATATAAGATAATAATTAATAATAATAATGGGCACACTATCACTGTGGAAGCTAATTCAATTTTAAGTGTCACAAAGTCTGCTAGAAATGAAAAGATATCTAAATATTAAATATAGTTTGGTATATTAGAAAATTATACTCCACTTCTATATGATACCACGGAAAGACCATGACCTAAGGAACTTGTATCACCTCTGCCCAGCCTAGAGCTCTGGTTCTACAAGTTAATTCTTAGATTGTATCCATGAACATGGTTTTAAGTTTTTCCGTGCAGAGACTGCCTTTGAATCCTGCTCAGTGTATAACAAAATTTGTCCTTGATTTCAGCTGTAGCCTGTGCGTTTCTTCATAAAAAAAAAAAAAAAAAAAAAAAAAAAAAGTAATGATTATAAGAATTCCTGAATTATGTAACAGTGGAGATATGAACTATGGAAAAACAAACTCATACTTAGAAGTTAATCAGGGAGATATTTCACTCAATAAAACTGGGTTAATGACAGGCAAGGAAAAAAGAAGACAAGCCTATCTTCAGTACTAGAAGGTGGCGACAACTCAACAACCTGAGTTTCATCCAAAAGGCAAACCCGTGGGTCAAAACGCAACCACCAGGCAGAAAAAGGAGCCTGGGACCGTACTGGAGGGACAGCCCTAAAACTACTTCAGAAAGGAGATGAAGCATCTGTGGGAGAGCAAATGCTGGGAGTATTTGTCTGTGTAGGTCGACCCACACCACTGGACAACGATATTTCAAGGACATAGTCCAAAGATAAGTGTTTGCATCTCTTATGTACATCACACTTTCCTTAAGAACTGAATTGTTTCCATTCTATGCCAAATCCACATGGCAGCAGCAAAATATGAGCCCTCAAAAGGAAGAGTGTCAGCCAGATCTGTCTGCTGAAAATGGCTTTATCGAAGTTTAGGTTTATCAGCTGTCTTTTGGCTTCTGGGGAACACAGAAGTCCCAATAAGAGGGCTCACACATCATTAAATCTTCTTGCTTCATCCTCCAAGGTGATAAGAAAGGGTTGCAGAAATGCTGGTTGCACATATACTCTTCTGGTAGCTTGTTATTCTTTGGGTACTGAGTGCTGATACTCCATTGCTCTTTGAAAAGGAAAGATCAAAGCAGACCGATGGGCACTTGCAGCCCTGGCTCCAGTTTTCCATTCTGCGTTGACTTGCACTGCAACTTAAATAGATAGGTCTGCACTGACAATGTCAATATCCCTTGCCTTGCCTTTCTCCATTACAATTACCCTAACTCGGTATCAATAGCAAAAGAAAGAAGAAACATTAAAATCTACTAAAGTTTCATTTACAATGCTACAAACTGTATGTAGCACCRAGTGTTTTTTCCTTGTTCACCACATATTCTGAGTCTACTTCTGACCTTAAGGTGGGTTTTGAACAAGATTTCTCACTTTTAAGATAATTTTCCTCACTTCACTTCTAGAAGGTGCTCATCTCAGGTCGCCATCATCCCAGCAAGAGTCTTCCTTCATTCTTACTAGCTGCGTGAATGCAAACATTTTTGCCCTCCCTCGTGTCTTTACTTGAGCAAATTGGCCCACTGGCTGAGAAGTCCGTAAGCATGGAGTGGACATTAARGACTGACTCAGGCCAATTTAAAGAACTGATTAATTGCAGGGGATTGAACAGATTCTGGGGGAAAAAAAATGCTTTCAGCTGGAAGCCTGTGTCATGAGCGTAAGCATGAGAAAACACAACAATAAAAATAAAAATAACACACACTAATGGCTTCTACCTCATAAGGGAGTCCAGAATAAGAAACTACTCAGTGTCTGAATGAGGTGACTCTGTGTGTCAGCAGGAGAAAAGGGTATGTCTTCAATTTGCAGTTGCTGGTCAGTCCACATGAGTTTAACTATAGTGAGCGTGCTATTGAATTATACACAGGTTCACAATAAGGCACATTAAGAACAAATGACTAGGTAGCATCTGAAAACACTAATGCTGAAGAACACAGGTAAACTCTTGCAATTACAACACATAAAAATTACAGTGTACCAACCCAGCTTGAAATCATACAGCCTTTGCACATAATTAATACCACTAAGTACAAAGTGAAATCTCTATTATTAGTGCCACCACTCAAGAAAGTGTTCTCTAAATAATTTCCAAGGAAATACAAAAGTAAGAAAAAACTTGGAACTGCCTGAGTAAATAGCTGGTGGTTTGTATGTTGTCTGGAAACTGGTTTCTACAGAAGTTAGTAGACAGTATTTTTGAGGAAACTAGAAGACTCTCAATTAAAGACAATTATTGAAGACTAGCTTTAATTTGCTGTCTGGTTGCTACAGGCTGGGAACTGCTCAGGTTGTTTCTAACCAAAATGGGTAGCATATTATTAAAATAAGAAATTTCTGTTGTGTTTATCTTAGCTAATAGGTAAAGGATGGATTTTAACATCTGTATGCCTTACTTTTTAAAACATCTGTAAAATTTTTGCCTCAGTGATAGCCTGTGATAGTGATTTCTACACTACAGTAATTCTTGTCTGCTAAACTTACCCCTGTGTGTAACAYTGGTTATAGTCCCATTCCCAACTCCCCTTTTTGTATTGACATCTCAGATCTATTAAGAAAATGAATCCTTGCTGAGCGTATAAAACCCAGACAAATGTCCTTTCAAACATTCATCTTTTCTGAGAAAAAAAAATTGTTTTGAAACTCATTCAAAAAGATGATAAGACTACAGAAAATGCTCATAAACACAATGAATAAATAAATATCCAAAATGAGTTGTAAGTTATACAGAAAAGAAAAAAAAATACATTTTTGCCTTTTTCTATTTAAACTCCTTTTTGTTGTGTTAAAGTTGTTAGTCACTACCTTCACAAGCATTAAAAGTCCTACTTAGAAATGGTATTTATTTACTGAGGAAACTGAAATGGTTATCTTTCACGACTTTTGACAATTTTACTTCTAAACAAGGCAGACAAAAAGAAGTATTTTCTTATTGGGTAAAGATTAAATTTCATGCTCTTGATGTTTTTTTTGTCAGAGTGGGTTCCTTTGCAGGAAAACAAAGTTGTTTTAACAYTATTTTCTATGTATAGGCTGCTGAGGCTTTTCAACTCTGCAGTGTCCTGGTACACTATAGCAATGGGGGCCATATAACCAGCTCCAGGACACCCTGGTGTCATGATGACCTCAGGGCTCCCACCTGAGCCCCAACCATCTGTGCAACCTAAACTTTCTCCCCCAACTTTCGCTTGCGAGGAACCCGGTTGTACTCCTGGGGAGGAGAGCTGCGGCCCAGGGGATTGAGATGAGCCCATACCCTTAAGGTATGCCTTAAGGGCAGTCTGGGCACCACTGGTTCATGCTTCCTGCTCAGCTAACTTCATCCAGACCCACTCATACCCTCCAAAGGCAGGGCACACTTGGCAACCAGCTATGAGGTGTTTGGGAAACGCTGGACCTCTTTGCCGCTCTGTAGTTATCACAGCTGAAAACAACAGATTATTATCGTGTGGCAGAGAACCAAATGTTCCAGAAATATATTTGGTTCAAATAGTCCACTGATGAGTCACACTGACGGTGACAGTAGGGCCTGCTCCAAGGGCTGTCCCTCTATCCTTTATTCTTGCCACTTGCTTATTTTACGTATCTTCACATTCATGGAATGTTTCTGTTAATCATCTCTGAGATGTATTCACTATAAAAAAGCATAAAACAAATTGGTACCTAGAAGTGCAAGCTTTATGGTAGAAAATCTTAGAATATTTTGGACCTAGAAGACACTGAGTGGAATAACTTGAACTTTTCAGTGTACTTGATATGGCTAAAATACCGCACATGCCTGTGCACTTGTAAAAAAAAAATAAGGCTGAAGTGCAAAGTGTCTGAAGATCATACTTGGTTAATGAAACAAGCCAACATAGTTCATCTGCTACAARATTTAAACATAGCTAAGGGAAATCAAAAGGAGTTTTTCTTTAAGACATAGAAATTATCATTTCTAGCAACACTGGAATGAGCAGGTATGTTACCAGGTAAGTGTAAAAGCAGTTCAGTTTAGGTGATRTGATTATTGTTTTTAAATACAGAACTAATCTGGCCATGTTCAGAGAGACCTCTGTYGACTTTGGTGGAAACAGTAGGCATGCAGCACTCTCTGAAGAATCAGRCTCAGATCAGGCATTTTAAAATGGTGCTCTTGATGAAAATTAGAATAGGAAAAGAAAGAAGACAAAATAGCAACTAAATAATAGCACAAAGAATGGGCTTTCTGAGCCCAGGTAAATCCATTTAAATGTAATTTATGTGAAAGTTATCAACTTCAGATGACCAAAAAAAGAGATAATTTATTTTAATTTGCAGTCATGTACRCATAAAGAGTAAGGAAGAATGCACACTGGTAAACTCAGAGAAAATTGTTAGCATAGAGTGACTTTGGATTTTCMCAAATAGAAGTCAAAAGTTTGCAAAAAAAAGGCATTATCTACTCTCCCAAGTTTAGAAATATGTTCATTTAAGCCTCAATATGAACAATGCAAAGTGTCCGAAAGACCAGAGAACAAGTATATAGTCCRGAAAAACTACAGTAGTGTAGTCCTGCTCTTGGAGGATAGCATTCATATTCCATTTTTCTTTTTTGTTCCTAATTCAGGTCATATAAGCCTTTTAATTCAACTTGATCAATGTAATACATGTATTTGTCTCTTGTCTATTTTTTCATCTTTTTTTGGCAGCAGCAAGGAATTATGGTAATGAAATAATTTCTGGCTGGCATGATGCCCAGCAAACCTGGGGAACTGCTGAGACTGGTTCACATTCATTCCTCACAACAACTATTCGAATACAAAGTTCTGAGATGAAAATTTATTTCTCCTGCAGTTTTATGGTATTTCAATGGCCTGAAATATCCTACTTGATAACCACTTGCATCATTATGGGTCTGCYATAAATGATGCAAACTGCCATAAAATGTTGGGAAAATCCTACACTGCATCTTTATYTCAGTTTCTTCAGTGGTGACTTTTGAATTTGCTTCAGATAATTTGATTCATTTAGTTGCTGAAAATCATCTCCCTCTTATTTTTTTATTACTGGACAGCGCATTTGTCTTTGGTGAATGTTATATGGAGCAAAATAACAGATTTTTTTTCCAAAGAACTAAACACCTCAAGAGTAAAGAAAAACACATTGATCCTGCAGTTGTTTACTACTAGCTGAAGAGAATTCTGTACAGTATTTTTACATGGATCCAACATCAAAACTAAGTTAATACCTCTCATCTCTATCTATTTTACYATTACTAGCAAAAGCACTGAGGAAAGTGAGTTGATTCAGGCTAAATCTTGCTATAAAAGACTGTCTATCAAAAGCTGAAACATCAACTGTGTAAAAAGACTTGAAGGAAAATACAAGAAGATAGTAAACAGTGACTGCATTTAGGTTTGGTCAGTGGGCTGGCTGTGGGGGCTTCTCTATCTCTCTAAGCATTTCTAAAGCACCCACCACTTTTATGTGGGGCAAAATCTATGACTGTCTTCATTATCAAAAAATTCTTTTAATAATTATCATTACTATAATTACTATATTGTAGTCAAATACTGATCTCATTTYCAGATTTAAGACAAAAGTACATCAACTGTGAATACAGGTAGCTCAGAGCATCACCTGTGAACCTGGGAGCAAAACCAGAATGAATGTGACTACCCAGTACAGCACCAATATTGTAGCCCCCTATTCATCAGGAAAGATGCTAACTAGAAAGCAGCATATACAGTTTGCCTTACAGTAAGAAAATGACAGGATCTTGTGATGCCACTTTCAACTAGAAGTCACTGAACGCTGCTCATCCAGGCAGAGCTTCTTTGCTCTGAGCCAAATGTTTGTCCCAGTTGTACACTGGCATGAATCTGCAGTAATTCCTTGGGGATCTCATCAATGGGATGGCCCTGGATTTATGCCTGTGTAGCGGAGACATGGATCTGGCCTGGTATTTTGGCAGAAGCTCCAAGTAGTCACTTTGAGATAACTCCCGGATTCCAAAAAACAATCTCAGACAGGAATTTTCATCAAATCTTTTCAGTATAAGCATGGAAACCAGATTAGGCAAGCAACCAAGAAGTGTGTAAGTCAGCAGAGGCTTCAGTTCTACATTCATGCTCCTGCTTACAGCTCAGCAGTCACCATGAGGGCTGATACTGACACTTATACCTATTCCTCTTTCAAAGTATAAAATGGAACTTTTGAAAGTCATTAAAAAATGGTAAAAATAAGAGCAAGCTACTTCCTGGGCCAACCACTTACAGCCACCTTGTTGTAAAGAGGCAAGTTTATAGTTCTTGAGACATTATTCACGTCTGTAAATTATCCAAGGACCTAAAAAAACATTTCATCTCTAGACTGAGGAGGAAGAAAGAGACTGCTATTGTTCACATCRTTACCCACTTGGAAGAGCCTTACGTACTTGGAAGATCCCATATGTGCAAAAGGAAGAACTGGAAAAAGAGAGTGAGATTTGGAATTCTACTTCTAACCAGATAATAACAATAGTTATTTTGTACTTACTGTACCAATACGGATCTGTAAGAGCTCCCCATTCTCAGTTTTAATGACCTGCAATTAAAGATATAAATGTGGCACTCAGCACCTTCCTGAGCAGGCTGCCATTTATTGCAGTTCTCAGAATTTCCTCTTTTGACTTTCTGTGGCTCCATTGCCCACARTGTAGTAAGAGAAGCTTCATTTTTCTGATGCTCAAAAGAGATATAGGTATCTCTTTCTTGCATATCCTCCAAAGGGGCCCTGCTGGGGTTTTGGACTGACCTTTTTTGCTGCTATAGAAATTCTTCTCCAAATTTGAATGATCTTTAACAACTTGCCTTTTCTTTTCATGGGGAATATCCATTTTGTCCTGACACCACAAATTCTCAGTACTTTATTCAATTATCCACAGACAGCAAGGAAAAGACACAAAACTGAAAAATTATTCCAGTTCCCAAGCCTATGTATTTGTTTCAGGGCTTCCAAAAAATTCACTAGCATTCTTATTTTAACTCCAGACATAAAAATAGCTTGGACACATTTAGAAGATTCATTCCAGTTTAGCATCATTCTTTAAAATATCTGTTAATGCCATAATTGCAGGCAATCTGAATATCTTGGCTAGTTTGATTTCAATGATGTAATTAAAGTAATATCCAATTGAATGATTATTTAAGAAATTCAAGGCACTGAGTTAATACTGATTACCAGAGAGTAAGTCTATCTATATATCTAGATACATCAAGAGTAATTCTCTCTGTTCATTTTCTGGTAATACAGTTCTGTGGGATGGTACTAGACCATCTTAGCATATTTCTTTCATCACTTTTCATAGCCTTGTTGACATCCCRTTGTAGAGTAGAGATGTTCAGGCAATTTTGTGAGTTGTTAACTAAATTGCCAAGGATCTAATTTTGTATGTCATCAGCCCTACTCATTGTAATGATTTGAGCAGAATTTCATTAAAATTCCTGAACTTTAAACAATGTTAGCTTGAGTTTTCCATCACTAGTGAATGCAACAAATTTATTATTTGCAAAGAAATATCATGGTTGCCTCTAGACTGCAGATCAAGTCACACATGCAACACAGTAATAACCGAAGGAACAAAAGAATCATGATCCAACAGCAGGTTGACAGAGAGAATAAGAAACCTCGCATATCCCAGTAGAGAATTCATTTGATCAATTCATAAAGAGCAAAGATTCACGGTTGTATCCTCAGTGCCTTGTGTATACAGTTCAGTCCACATAAGCTGTAAAAAGCTGGTTACGGATATGTAATCATTCATTAAGTTTGATCTGCCTGAACATCAGCTGCTCAGGATTAGGTCTGTTTAGTAAGTAATTACCAAGAAGAAACTTTCTTTTTTTAATTCTTTCTACTGCAAACATCAGACAACAGATCCATTTCAATGAGGAAGCATTTCAACGAGGAAGTCCGGGTGAAATGGTTGCAACCAATGGCCTGCATAATGTTATTATGAGCTCTAAGTAATGCAAATGTACCAGTGAGTAGGAGTCTCAGCACTTCTCGAAAATTTGGGGGTAAACATAATCAGAATCTGGAGGGTATCAGGCCTCYGAAGGCTTAGCATAGAAGTCAAGGGGAGTATTCCAGGGAGTCATAAAGTGCAATCATTTCTCCTTTGGAGCATGAACTTTGCCTATGGGATAGATCAAAAATCCCGTGAAAGTTAGAGAGTAAGCCATTTAAGAAATTTCCTTTTCATCATTTTATCACTCTCTGAGGGGCTCTTAAGGAGGGGRAAAAAAGCATCCAGAGAGTGCTATGGAAAGGAAATCCATAGGAATAAGTAGAGAAGCTCTCTCAGGACCCCAAATTCAAAACAGAAATATATCTCTGGTATCCAGTATGTCTGAGAACTCCCGGGAGTGAAAGCCAGGTCCTAAGAAGTTCTTGCCAGTGCAAAGAGCAAAATCACCACAGAGTGGCACTCAGTCACACAGTATCACACAGGGACGGCGAAGCAGAAGCTGACCTACAGCGAAACATACAGACCTTTTAGTCATCGTGCCTGGCTCATCAGGATGAGGTTTCCAGCAGAGTGGAATGGGAGACTTTCTCTGACTTGCACAGAACAAGACGGATTTACCCCACACYGGTGGGCCATACGAGGTGCAGGGAAGGGGTGCAGTGAAAACATAAWCAAAATATCTAGAGTTCTTCCTCTGTGGGCAAAAAATTATCAGATCAGCCATTTGTCTGAGAAGCAAGTATGATTTACCAGTTTCAATACAGGGCTGTTTCTACAAACTTTGTAGATGTTTCACTAATGAGATGTACAACTTCTCCCTTGCAATATTCAGATAATCAAGAAAATAAAAGATAACACTCACTATCATTTAAGACAAACAAGACCCGTCCAAAAGAAAACACACACATATGCTGTCTTCTTATGTCTGTCAATTCTAAAGTTTTTTTTCCTTTTTTTTATGTTCACAAGAACAATGGTTTTACAGAACTATACAAAGTGTTTTTGAAGTCTCAACCATCACTTCTTTTTATATTTTCTTATCACTTGCAGAAAATCAGAATAATAGCACTCTTAAAATCAGTAAGATCATTTTAAGGTTTTCTGTAGGAGATTAAGAGATTAGTATGAACGCAAAAAAATGGCTTGTGTATCTGGCCTGCTTAGAAAGTAATCTCTCTGAGATATCATCTGTCTGTTTTGTATTTTGCTCCATATCAGTTACATTACCTCTGATTAACAAGCAATAAATAATTATAATGTTACCCAACGCTGTAAATTAGCACATTAAAAACAGTAATAATAATGCTATGATAGAATCCCTATACCAATAGGAGGTTACTGCTTCTTTCTCCTGCTCTTTTCCTGAAAGAAACGRAAAACATTCTTAATTCAAGAAAGAATTGCAAAAAATAAGATAAAAGATATTTGAAAGTAAGGTTATAGAGAGCTATTCTTCTCACTACACCTTTCCTGATGCTTGCTGTTTCTTTGCTTTTCTTTAGTTAGAGTTGAGCCAACCAGAAAGAATAAAAAACTTCAGAAAGAAATTGTCGGTTCATACAGGGGTGGGTGCGTGTGTGCGTGTGTCTGGAATAACTGAGGCTCCATCCCAGTCAGCAGAAGCTGAATTTCAGACTAAACTTTGGGTATCAGATGACAGTGGTAATGACTCYTGCTGCTGCTTTGCACTCCACAGCAAAGCATGTGACGCATCTGAAGCCGTGCTGAAATTAGCCCTATCCTGATGTCCCTCTCTAAATGTTTCCCTGTTATCTCCCACTTGTCTTGATAGCTAATACAGTTCCTACAGCTGCTATATCATATTAGGTCAGCGCAATGAAAACGAATGCCATTTTCTTGATGGCTTATGCAGAATTGTTGTAATTTGAATCAAGTCTCCCCAGCCTCTTGCTCTTTCTCTCCTATTTTTTCTGCCCCTCATACTGAATATATCGGGGCCCTGGCRAGCTGCCATTCTAACTGCACATTAGAAATGGTAGAGTTTTCCTCTATCTGATTCTCTAAAATGAGTTCACCAAAAGGTGCAKACCCAGCACATTTGTGGTTTTTCCTATAAATTACTTTAACACTGTGTCCAATCATATATATAATTTCAGATTTTCAATTTCAACTCACTGCTGTGTCAGCACAGACTCCACTGATATGTCTAACGTATTTAGCTTAAAATGAAACGGATGGCATTTCATTACCAGGAAGATAATATTTTTGAATATGTTTGCTGCATGGCAGGATCCATCATTATTCTGCCATTTTATGTTCAGAGTGTGTAATAGCTTTTTAATGCTTTGATGTATTTTATTTATATATGTAATATTTTTCTAATATCATGGGGTGGTTTAACTCATTGGACACATTATAAAATCTTAATTGAATGCTTTTAAATATTAGTTGGGGGGAAAGGCTGAACAAATTGCCAATATTTTGTTGGAAATTTAATAGAGACTAGCTGAAACACCGAGAAACCTATCTCATTCTCACTCTTTTCCTTCGCTCCTCAGCTCCCTCTGACACTCCAAACACTTTGAAAGGAAAAAAAGAAAGAAAATCCCACAGTCCCCTGAGACGTTCAAGCTGTCAGCATGAAGGTAAGTAACACAGGAAATCTTGAATGTGCCCAACTGTGAATGACAGAAGCCCTCTTATTGGCGGAAGCTTCTGACAGGCCTGAAATCCTTAATACCTGGTTGCTTAGTCCTTTGACCAAAGCCACGGAATTTTAAAACTACTAAGAATTTCTTCAAAGTTTCTTTTTTTTTTTTCCTTTTCTTGCAAGGAAATGATACTACTTATGTACATTACTGTAATGCCACAGCTAAAAGCATTCCAAGTGAACAGTTAAGTATTAAAGGGCATTTCCTGATATTAGCAGCAAATGCTAAAACGAGCCGTGCTAACTGCTCCTTGCACTGGCCAAGTCCTGTTGTTATGCTCTGCACGTGATTGAATGAGAATGTTCTCTGCCTAAATGAAAGTTGACATATGATAGTGTGTGAGGTGAACTACGCCCTTCTACACCAAGTCTTTAAATTACCGTGTTCTTTTAGCCTTTTCCTTTTAAAATTGCTACAGCACTCAGCATAAGCTTAATTTTCCAATAGTTTCTATTTGTTCACAGAAGAGACCTCCTCCCCTACATGACCAATCCGATAGTGTGGAAAGAATCATTTTCCATTAACTATATGAACTCACTCTTCCAAGAGAAGGAGATGTATTACCAGCCCTCTTACTGCATGGGTAAGACACAGAAAAGTTAAAAGTCAGCCTTCCCAGGTAGGGGTGCTTGAAATTAAACACTTGCACAARGTATGACTTCATGTTTCTCGGTGGCACCAAGTGTCTCCTAATCCTCTTGGAGCTGGCTATGCATTCCCAAAAACCAGGTTATTTCTTCAGACAGCTACATGTTTTTTGGACAAAGGCCGTAATAGCCAAAGGTAGTTAGGTATTTGAATCCTGTTGAAACATAAAATCACTTGATACCCAAATATTTCGCAAGATCTGATTTTGGTCATGAGGCACTCAGTAGCAGGTGTTAACAGACAGTGTTTTATTTTATCTCATTTTACTGCTTACTCCAGCTCAGAGAAGATAGGCAGAATATCAAGTTTATTATAAGGGAAAGAGGTTATTTTTTATATGGACTAACTGATTTAAAATCACTTGTGGAAATACTTAAGATTTGGGGGACAGAGAGAGAAGAAAGGATAGAAGAAAAAAAGTATAATTAACAATGCCCTGGAAGATGAGATTGAAAATTGTAATCATAATTTCTACATTTCTTTAGCAAATAGCACTGGAAAATAAAGCATATTTTAGGGAAATCCTTTTTGTTTAGTTCTGGGATTCAGTTTCTTTTTTTWAAAAAAATGTTTTTCTCTGTGTGATAGACCATGACAATAATTTCTATCTAAAATATGACAGATTGCTTTAAAATAGCTCTTTCTCATATCTTTCCAAATAGTTAGTTTACCAGGGTAAGAGGTGAAACATCTCTTTCTCCAGCATTCACCAATTTCTTTCTCCTTCATTATTATTTTATCCAACCCTTTTCTCCATCTGGTACAACATTTGAAACTAAGATTTTCATGGGAATTTTCTATATATAGGTATTCAACTGTGCAGTAGAAAAGAGATTCAGGGAAGTTAATATGAAAACACCTATTGCTCAGGTCATTCACCTCCATACAAATTCCAGGTATTATTCTGGGAATGCCTTGCTGATTGGACAAGATATGGTCTATCCGACAGTCATGCAACTGACAGGTGCTGCCAAATGCAGTGGTGATGTTAATGCCAAAAAGTACAGCAAATTTGCTGGATTTTCTAACTTACTGTATACAAACGAGGACCAACTCGTAGCCTCCTCAACCGCTGGCCTTCTGCTAGGAGAGAATTGCCTCATGATTCTTGATTCGGACTCTGCTATCCTTAGTATATTTATAGCATAGTCCATTTAGATCTGGCCTTCAAAACCACAATATCCTGAAAAAGTTGAATCTTCATGCTACTTTTTTTTCTTCAACTACATGGTGCACTTTTTCATAATGACTTCAACCAACCACATAACTGATCCATCCTCAGTTTCTCCATTGCAAAATAACAGCAAAAGTGCTTACTTGAGTGAATTATGAGTCAGACAGACTCATAGAGTATTTATCTTGGCATTCTTCATGTCAATCAACCCTGCAGCACATCCACCTCAGAACAAATGGCAGTGCCTTRCAGAAGTAACCCAAGCCTGAAACCCAAGGTATTCAATTACATATATCTTTGTTTGGAAGCTACCCTCGATTTAGTAGCTGCCCTCATTTAGTGGCTGTACCATTACTCTGCAAGCCTCCAGGGGAAGTAATTAAACTTAATAGAAGCTGCACTCCATTTAAAGCTGTAGAGAAAATTAATTAAATATTGTAGAAACCCTAGATTTGAAATGAAGATGTATGGTAAATGCAAATCAATCCACACATCTCAACACCTCTCCCAAGGTGTTTTAACCCTTCTCTAAGGTACCTGAAAGTTCTGTTATTCTTTAAGTTAGTACATGATAGAAAGACAAAATTTTAAGCTGGCTCATCCAAAGACAATCTGAATATCATATTTTATTGACCTAGCAATAAAACATGAACATCCTTAATATTTTTTTTTAATTATGTTGAGCATACAGTTCATCCTACCTTCTGAAAGGAATTTATCAGGAATTACAGCCTTCAGTATCTTGGATGCGCTGTATCCATCAATGAAAAGGAAGTTTTCATTTGATCTGTGTTTACATATCTTAGGTCCGATCCTTACTCTATATCCAGCCACTCAGAGCAAAAACATTACGATGAATGTCCTCAGGTGGGTGTGTGGCACCACATGTGCAGTAAACTCRGACCTCACACCAAAATTAAGAGTATTTTTCCTCTATTGGTTTTCTTAAAAATATCACAAAATGATGCTTATGAATGTGGGGAAGAATTCTGACATCTTCAGCCAYGGACATGCTTCACTTAAACTTCAGGACAGGACAGAGCTGAGTAAAGATGGGGAGAACACAGAAGACATAGCCTGGTTTTGCAAAAATATCACTTCCAGGGAAGTTCAGTCCTATGCACAGTGTTCCTAAAGGAATTATGTGATTTCATTATTGTTGTGCAACGTAGTCACAGAGCTACCTTAAAGAAACAGCCAAGTAGTGCCCAGGATGAAGTGAACAGGCCTGTGAATTAGAGCAACTCTAGTCCCACATCTGCAGAGGAGCTGCCAACGTAGCCAGAGCGTGACATCTCACCAATACTGCTGGCACTCTCTAAGGTTACCAACCYGCGGGTTAGTCAAACTGGACCCTGAACACTTTAGGAACTAGTTCAGTACAAAAGCTGCTAATCCTCAACTAAATTCCTTCAAGACCTGTGCTAAGGAAATTTTGCAAGATTTAAGACATTGTTTCACTTAGTTTTTCTTTTTTTTTTTTTCTTAATGTATCTACGCAACACAACCAACACTTATAACTTTGATTTCCATGTACATCATCCAGTAAGATTCTGGATATTACAGACCAGATTCTGAGGAGAATGGAAGAGTTGTAATTCTCACTGAAGGTTAATAGAAACTGCAGGAACTATGTCCTTCCGTAGATTGTCCCATAAAATCTAATCGCTACTGAGGTAACATATGGTCTGCACTTACCCTGAATAGATTAGGCAGACACAGAAATAAAGCAAAACCGTTTCCCTCAGTTAACAAAAGTTATAAACAGGAATAAATTAATTGCTTCTTCAAAGCCTAAGATTTTTTCTTTGGTTTAGGATTTTTTTTTCTTAGCTTCTTAATCCAGAAGATCCAGTAAAATCTAAATTCTAAACTTTCAGAATCTTCAGCTGGCAACATCATAAATCGTAATAAAACAGAAATAATGCAGCTTATTGTTATACTGTAGTTCTGAGTTGTCTGTAGTTATATGCTTTACATGTATGCTATGTTGCCATCTCCTTTTAGTTTCACATACCAGGTCCAATCATAGCAAATAATTTGATTTTAATTATTTTGAACTGAGGGATACATTTAAGATCTTTCTTAGCACAAAACTGGTGTTGGATATCATAGATGTCTGTTATAGTCCCAGTTCTGCATCACACTCCATGAACAGTTCTGGGTCCAAGTAGCACATCCAACCCTCATCCCAAGTAGTTCATCTATTGTTTGATTTCTTAGCAGTTCAGTTTAATCCAATATCAATTTGAGAAACATCACACTGGAGCAATACTGCATGCATTTGTCATTGTGTTCCGGTGGAGCTGGTAGTGATCCTGAAAGCCTTCAGAGATCTGAAAGGCATCTSTCCATCCAGCCCCTTATTTTTATTTTCATTTTCATGCTAATTTAGTGGCATAACACTAATCTTAGGGGAAAAAAAGACATAACTGGTAAAGATAAGAATTACAATTTCCCTTGTGGAAAGTTGCTGTACAGTAGTACTTACATTTTAAAGGTGTCCAACATTTGGACATCAATGCTTTGCACAAATCTTATCAGAACAACATCTGAAGTTTAACAATACTGAATGACCTGTTTGCCAGATATCAGCCACACTGACAAGAAATATCTTCATGGGAAAGAAGAAAATGCAGGTTTGTTAAGAACTATAGGCTTCTAAATGCCCCTTTTATATGACTGAGCCAAAAAAGAGGAGCAATTCCAAGAAAGACTTATAGGAATGAAATAGAATAACTACAAATAGTTTCAAAAAAAAAAATTATATTGGAACCAAGATCATCTCAAGATCTGTCTTTACTTATTTTCAAGGTAGTGAGCAGAACACAGTGTTTCTGCACATCTTCCTGATTTCCAGAGAATCTGACACTGGTTTCATCAAAAGAAGTTTCAACAGTGTTTGCTTTTTTTGCATCAAGCAGCCTATATTTTAGTTTGCCAGAAAGCTAGCAGTACAGTAGTATATTATTTCCTTTTTGTTTTATGAAGTTGCTGCCAATCAAATGATTGGYTTTAACTCAACTTTGTAATCGGGGGTGGGTTGAACTAATTAAAATCTTGCAGATTTCATATTGTAGGATTTAACCCATGACCTACAAGCACCCCTTAAACCATTTCCCTTTTAACCAGCTTTTAGAACAAAACACATTGTTCTTATCAAATGTAATCYCTGATTGCTGGTTTGTACAAAGAGCACAAAAATCAGCTGGCAGGAGTTTCCTATGCCTTTAGAAATGTCATCTTTTTGGAGTTGGATTTTTAAAACATGGATGAAATTAGCTAGGAAAATATACAYATAATTACCTGTTTATAGTTGCATGCTTATTTCCTATGTTTCTGAGTAGACAAATGGTCACTTAAACACATGAAAACATTGAACAAGCCAGTATACTGCTAGTTTTTACAACTCAACACCTGCATAAGTCACTCTGAAACAGTTTTTTTGAGGTACCGTCCTATCTCCSCATCTTCCATTCTGAGAGAAAAGCATATATAGCCAAGAAATCCTTACAGAAATGAATAGTATGCTTTCTTCCATATAAATGCATAGCTGAATGCACCTTTAAAAAAGGTCAAAATACATCAGAGTGCCCTAATAATTCTCCATTTAGAGAAAAAGAATAACAAGAGAAAGAACGCAGTTGTAATATGTAATGTGCAGCTGGAAAATATTTAAAGCAATATTGATTATACTGACTATAATCAAAGAGGAAAAAGCAAAGAGAAAAGAATTGCAATTTTCAGCTTCTGAAAGAGGTTTCAAAATGCTGGCCTTAAACAGATATATTTTCTGGATATCACATTAGCAGTTATCAGCATAAATGATGTTATAATGATGTTACGCGTAAATGATATAAAAGCCAACTTGCTGAATTTCTTAGCGGTTTAAGACTTGTGCAATTCCGCTGACCTCGTTCAATTTCTGTTTTGTAATAGAGTAGCTGAGTTTGAAATCAGACCCACAATTTTACTCATTTTTAACCTGTGAAAAGTTTGTTAGCTAATGTACTATGCTTTCCTTCAGCCTAAGTGCATCAGTTGCTCATGAGCTGTTAGATCATTTTAGACAACTACACGGAAGGATAGATACATTCACTTTCAGATCCAGTCTTCATTGAAAAACTCACCATGAAGAGCAAAAACATTTCCCTCGTTCAGCAAAGAACTGGAGCTACCATTATCCAAGATTCTCATTTTAAAGCAAATCACACAACAAAAACTGTATTATTTCCAGAATAAAACACGGGCTTTGGAGAATGAAGTGTAAAGTTCTCCTTACTACCTTTAGTTCAGATTTATACACTAAAATATAGACAGGGTATACCCCAGGTACACTCCAAGACACTGAGGTTTGAATCCACTTTATGTAAAGACTCCTGCACACTTCTAAGACWTAAAAAGGTGAGCATGACAATTTTAAGGCCTCTCTACATTACACTGAGATTCACTACTYTGGCAAATATGTGTGAGCCTCCTAATTTTTTTAACTAAAAGGAACTAACCAGGTCAGAGTGTATTAAACCAGGGATGAGTCTTAAGAAGTACCTYTAAAACCTCCCATTTAGCAGGTTTTTTTATGATGAGCCATATAAGTAGTGCATGATTCTTTATCACTATTCTATAAGAGCCAAAGTGCAAATCCCTCATGTGGAATTACTGAGTTGTTGCAAAGTTCGTAATTTGGTCATTCACGGATTTGCTATAAAATTCATACATTTGTTAGCTGGATTTTACCCCTTATTATACAGCTGGAAGTCACTAAATTTGAAATGACTTCAGCCAGAGGCAACTCTTAGTAGCGACTTATTCAYATTAACTATTACAGACGGTGGAACAATCACCTCTGTGGCTCAACTCACAGTACCGGGCCTGCTTGAAGGAGTAGTGGTGGTTAAATCRAGCTCCAGAGAACACTGTTGTGCACCAGCATATCTACAAGAGAGTTTTCTTCTTTCTGACAGTAGATCTTGTTGCCTTGCAGTGGACTGTCCTGCAGTACTCACTCATGTTCTTCCCTACTTGCRTTGTGAGAAATACGTAACATTCTTGTTTAATATCCACTCCAACCAAATCTTATCCTCTACATAAGAATTTTCCTTCTCTCTATGAATGACTAAAATATTGCATGCTCTTCCATGCTTTCAGACAACAGCTGATCCACACATTTGTGATGTGTGTTGGACAACTGTTGCTGAGCTATGCTGTTGAAACAGTAGCAGCCCTGAAAAAGCTTTACCTGGTTCAAAACACAACAGCTTCTTGCCAAGCAAAATAGCTTGTGTTGGCATACATTGTCCTCAGAGTCCAAGAATTAAGAAACCTTTCCTTCCACACAAGCCCTGTTCCCAATTTTACCAGCTTTCCATTTCCTAAGCCCTGACTTACTTCCAGAGTTATTTCTTCATTCTCAATCAAAAATTTTCCAGAGCCCTGGTGTTGCCAGTGACAAAGGGGACCCATGAAAGACAGACATGCAGACTTTTCTRTAAGAATGAAGGCAGACAGCACTGCTGTCTGCAGAGAATATGGAATCTCCAGATTTTCCCACAGTAAAGAACAGCTACAATAGCGACTTGCTTCATCGTTCTGTGTGTCTGCTGCTCCAGAATCTTTACTCTTGAATGTTGTCCTATTCTACCTGCAAGTTAGCCCTCTCTCCACCATACAAAATGCAATTAAACATCCTCTCTAACATTACAACTTACATCTAAGTTTCTAGAAAGTGAACTAAGGAGTTCTCACTCAGGATCATTTGATACATTAGACCTATGCAGAGAACAACTCAAAAAAATGTTGACCAACAGGCATATTGACTATGACCTCAGTCAAAGCAGGAGGTTAGATCAAGTCTAAAGGGGAACTGCCCATAGAAAGTCTTTCAGAATGGATTCATGGAGGAAGATAGCAGAGAACTAGTCCGGATGAAGTGGCCAGAGGAACAAGGGGAGAACCAGTCAGAAGGATCAATYCTACAAAAGGATCAGTCACTATTACAAAGAGATGGAATAAATGTGGACATACATTTTTATATTTTTTGTGTTATATTTGCTGTATGTTTTTGAAAGTTTGAGAAAGAATGAGAGTTGGGGAAAATATATCCACAAATATGATTCTCTATAACAGCAAAAACTTTGTTAGGTATTCATTCAAAGTGCTGTTGAATCACACATACAAAAATTACTGCTTAATGGTTTTATTGAACACTCTGATACCTCTGCTTCTGAGTCCCTTACTGTGGTTATGCAAAAGAAAGCAGGAGGCATATGGTTTGTAAGTGGAATGAATTGATTTCTCCTCTATAGATTTAGCTAGTGTTTATCATCAACTACTTCTGCATCACGGCAGTTATGAGTGACTTGACCTCACTAGGAGGCTTTTCTGCATTTGAAGGACTTTGCTGCTATCAACTTGCATGACCTCGCCAGCAACTCTCCATAAAATTACAATAGACATTGCAGAAATTGAAAGCTATGTAAAACCAAATAAATGGGAAGGGTTATTTAGAGTTAATAGTCTGCCATAACATTGGATCATTGTACAAATAGCACTGTTTCCTCCAGAGTAAGTCTGTCCAAGAGAAAATGAGAAAAAAAAAAGAACTTCTTTCAGAAAAGTTGTGCTTCTGGACACCACAATTTCTTGACACGTGATTGTAACCATGGTATGTCCAAACCAACAAACTTTAGAGTAGAGTTCAGCACAGCCAGGCCATTTGGTACTACAGAATCCTTAAGTCATGTCCATTCTCACAAATACACTATTTCATTGATGGGTTACTATAGTAAATGGACTGAAATAATCTTCATGTTACATGTTACCATTTAACACATATTACACAAATTAACATGTATTAACACATATTTGACTCACATGCAATCAGCAAGGAAACCTCTGCTAGAATGTGTATGAAAATGGCTTTTACCTTATCTCTGCTGACTTTCTTGCTTTCCTGCAGGAAGAATATTTATCATGTTCATTAGTATATTATCCCTGGTCCAGTGAGGAATTCAAAAAACTTAATCATGTCCTACACAGTCTATTAAGAATTAAAACAAGCCACAGAATGTGATTGAGACTTACTTTCTTCATCCTTCTACAACCACACCAGATGCTTGTTGCTGTATCATTTAGCAAGTGTTTTTCAGGAAAAGGTTCTTGGTGACCTCTAGCAGTCTGTCTTCTTCTTTTTCTCCATGAGCAATCTAGCTACCGTAGCAATGAAGTTGCTGTCTGGGGAGTGAGTACCTGGATAAAATGCACCATGTATGAGAGAGAGGACAGAGCAGTGACAACAATCAATTCACAGCCTTGACATTTTCTTTCTCTGCTCCATTTGAACATTTTCTAGCAGGAATGCAGTCACTGGTAACTAGCTCTGGGCAAAACATTGTTTCTTTAACTCACAAAAGGTTTCTAAAATTTTCTTTATTCTACTTTGGAGCAGACCACCAATGTGGAAAATATTTACCTAGCATGAGCAGAAAAGCACATACACATAATTGCCCCAGGTAAGTCAATAATATCACTAAAATTTAAGCCTGAATCTGAAATAACAAGTTTTCATCCACCCACTTTCTGAGGCAGAAAAACACATTCGGTTTTAAGTGTTCCTTACACTAAGGCAGGGCTCTGACCATCAGACTGTTGACTATTTTGGTATTGGTCTTCCCACAGACCTAAATAGGGAAAATAAATGAAATAAATTGTCATTTTTAGCTGTCATAGAGGGACAAAGAAAAGGTCAAAGAGAGGGAGGGAAGTAGAACTGGCAAAAGCTTAGTTGACGGATAAGTTGCACTTCATAACTAAACCTCTGGAAGGGAATACAAAAGTTAGATAGCAGTAGAGAGATCATAGTATCTTTGGATTTTACAGATCCCTCCTGTCTTTTCAGAACTTTGTCAGAGGTATTGCACCCATAGCAATGCTTTGTGCTACACTGGGCAGAGATGGAGGCTAGACACCAGCTTTGGCAGAGAGGTGAGCACCACGGCTAACAATGGTGTCTCTCCGTTTCGCAAGGTCTCCCGGCACGCGAGTGCCAGCGTTTCTCTTTCACAGCTTGCTGACAATTTGTAGCTTGTCTATAATTGTTACAGAAACATGCTCCATTTAATTGAAGGCTTGTAGTGCTCCACCAGAAAGCAGCTGATCAATACGAGAGGAATGTTTCAAAGTGTGCCAGGAGGAAGGGATTTCTCCAACAGTTTCACAATGACAGTTTTAGGGGATATCTCTGCTCGGATTAACAGTCTTTTCTGTGCTAGTTTGCTGCTGGGCTAGTTGTACCAGTGATGATACTGCTGTGCCTTCTTTACCTTCTACAACAAAAGTATCAGGCTCAGGACACTCGCTTCGTAACACACAGGATGGAAGATGATGAGCAGCAAGCTTCACCACAGCCCAGCATCCCAGCCCACCCTCTCTCATGCTGCACTTCTGCACCCTCCCCTTTCCTTACCATCGCTCAAAGTGGCAAAAGACTTAATTGCCCCAGGGTAGTGTGGTCAGTCTTCTTGGAGATTCAGCTGCCTGCTTTCACCTTGCAGACCAGGAGGAACTGAGCATTTCCCTCCAGGCAATCTACATGGTCTAGCAGTTCACCATGTAAGTGATGCCTTATCGATTTCTGCCATAGCTGCCATAGCTGACTCAAGGATCAGAGCCTCCGACAACGGCTAACAAGTTTAAACCATTAGTCCCATTTGTAACTACTTGGTGAAAGGCTTGTCAGTCACAACGTGCCATATACTGCAGCTTTTAGTGGATTTCTAATCCCCATTCATTTTGCCACAATGACCCCTGTAGTTAATGGGGGTTATTGGAAATTTTTTTTTCTTCAAAAGCTTTTCCTTTCTCCCCCTTGCTTTTTCTTTTGGGAACATAAAAGCCATTTAGCTTGTGATGTTACAAAACAGCAATGCAGGCAATAATCTGTTGCTCTCCAGTGAGAAAATATGTACCCTTGTGTACTGTATGTTGTGTCTGATACTAAAAAACATCTCTGCCACTCAGGTGCCAGCAAAGTAATTCCTTTTGAATAGAAAGGTTTTCTGAGAGCAGTATTATTCTTTTAAATGGTCATATTAAAAATCCAAACCTTCTTCAAGGTTGAGGACAGGCTATTAGCATAATTTTACCATATTAAAACCTTTCTTTTTTTTCTCTCTAACCTCCTCAGAGCAGTGGTTTGCAATTTTGTCATATACGTGGTAAAATGGCTTCCTTTAGAAGAAATCATATGAGATATCTATTAGTGAATGGGCCTGATTATGCCAATTTTCAAAATAATTAACACTATAGTAAGAATAGCAAGTAGGTCCTGTTAGCTTCGGCTGCACTGTTCCCTCATGTCCCTCCTAAGGGCCACTCCAGAAATGGCCTGGTATGTCCAATCCTTGTCCATACTCCAGGCCTGACAGCTCTGAAGGCTGCCTCTTATTTTCCTGCCATTCATCACCTGAAGTGATCTTAGGCCATATGTCTATCTAAACCAATGTCTTATCGAAAGGGCTGTGCTTACAACCGCTTTCCAGTCCCTCTGCCAGGGTAGCAAGAGGAATGGTGACTTGCAAAGCTGATAGGAAGAACCAGGACACTCCAGAGCAAACCCACATGGCTGAGGTCTGGATCCTGATTCTGTCTACAGRCACAGCTAGCTAACTCATCTCAAGGTCGATAGGTGACCTCCCATAAGATATCCACCTCCATCACTCTCTGATTAGCTAGCAGCATATCCACATTRCTAGCAGCTGCCACAGCTGAGACTGGGCCATTCTGCTATGACTAATCTGGGCATATATTGCAAGCACTTGCTAGTGGACCATGACACTGGCCAGACTAAAGGCTAGCCGGTAGTGCACACCTGATTTCTAGATGCAAAGCCTCCAGCATCAGAGCATCAGCACACCAGCTTCCCAATTTCCATTTCACTTGTAGGGCAAGGATTCATTACAATGACACAGGAACTTAGTCCACTACAGTCATCTTTCTCATAGAAGTCTTTGAGTCCACATGTCCCTAAAGTCAACTTTCGTCCCAAAAAGCAGTTGAACAAGATACAYTCAAATGTCCCCTTTAGACAGTCCATGCTTGCTGGCTGTTACATGCAGAGATATCAATCCTCCTCCCAGGGTCTCAAAGGCCCTGTATGACACACWCTGTTCTCAGATCTGTATGTGACTTCTCTTATTTCCCTGGTACAGTGATATGAGAGGTCTACCCTGGCCTCCAGTTTCAAAACCTTTTCTGCCTCTGTCCTTTCCAAATCCTCTATTTCCTGTCAGACAACTTTCTCCTCCCATCCCTTTCCTATTCAAATACAGCTGTTCACAGACAGCTGAGCCTTAACTCAGTTCGCTGTTATACAAACTGTTGCTCAGCTATGTTGGATTGCTGTTTGTCTCTTCCCCAAAATAAACTGATTCRAAAGAAAACAGGTCTCCTTCTTTCAAGGCTCATTACAACCAGCCTAAACAGGAGGAAGGCTTACAGAAGAAGGGCACAGGTTTGTCTTTTTTCACAGAAAAACACATTCCCCAGCACACCATACTGGAAGGCTGAAACAATACCCCCACACTGCGGGTGGTGAGGCAGGCACCCTTCCACATCCTCTCCGCATACAGACTCTGCCCCACAAATCACCTTGTTCCCTTTTCTTCCTCTAAATCCATGCTGTAGTTTCAAGTGAGAAAGTTATTGCTCTGGCCAGAGCCAAGCATAAACCAAAGTATGCAGCTGTTCCAAATAGCAGCTAAGTCACACATCTAACTGGATGGTTACACTGCATATTTCTCCAGTTTCCTTCTCCATCTCTGTAGGTCTTCAGCTCTGGAGCCTTCTTTGTCTTTCTTTGCATGAGGCACTTCATGAAAGGCCAGTCAGTACATCCATGTCACCACATCGAGAGGCTCCATACACAGCATTGGCACTTGGACACTGCAGGGTTGCAGGGGAAATAGAATGCGTAGTGGTTAAAACTTGCAAAAATTTTTGATATCAGATGGTATAAAACACCCCAACAAACAAGATCTTAAAATAAGCCTCCAAGTTATAATTTATCACAATTAACATTTGCCAGAGACTTCAGCTCCCACTGGGAGATGAAAAGCCAGTGCCGTGTTCAGATCTAACAGAGTTAGAAGGTAGAGAAACTATGACTCTTTCCAGAAGAAGATGTGGCAGTCCACCTGTGCATGGCTGTCCATATCCAGATGTATCACACTAGGAGCTAGTGAACAAGGTGACTTTTGCTGGCATGAGGCTGGTGAGGTGGTAGTGAAAGGTGTTGTCTCATTGTCTCTAGGTGCTGAGCCCAGCTGTGCTGTGGGTACAGGAGGTCCTTGCCCTGGCTCCAGCTGATTTACCTGCACAGCARTGACAGTTATGTGGCAAGGTAGAATATTTCACTGACATCTTTTCCAGGGGTACTCATGGTCAAAAGCCTGGATGTCTACTGCTTCCTTCCCTTCCCATGTCCAGGGAACAAAGTCCTACCAGCTGAGAGTATGGTCATGCACACCACACTGAGGATACAAGGTGGTCCTTGTCTCAAGGACTTCTGAAAATACTTCAGGCCCTGGGTGAAAACTTCCTTTCCTTTCTCTCCATCTAATAAACGTTAGCACTCTGGTCCTGCTTACAGAGCTCTTCCACTACATCTGCCTTTGTGAAGTGCAGCTCTCCAGGCTATGAATACCACAGTTGTCCTTTTGGTCAGTGAGTCCACCTCTGTGTGGCTGCAGCCTTCCCAAAGAAGCATCCCTCACCTGGCAGAYGATGACGTGTTTGGCTGGGTGTTATGAAGAAAAGTGCTCCATGCCCTACCGTACTGCAGAGTTTTTGAAGAGTTTTTCTTTTTTGTAAATGGCTGGTATTTAGAAAGTGCTGAGTAGTGAGAAAGACAAGGCGCAGGGGGTCATGTCTCAGCGGTAGCGCGCTGTTGCACTGGGAGCCAGGATCACCCCAGCTAGGTGCAGAGGTGTCAGCACAGGTATCCCCAGGCTACCCAGATGCACTGTGAGCACAGTGCCATTAGGATACTCTAGGAAATATTTCAGAGCCTATTCRGGCTAAAATTTACCTCAAGGAAGCTAAAAGAGAACATTAAAGAAACAGTAAAAGAAATTAATGAGCATTGCCACAGGTAAACAGCTACTAAAAGTGAGAAAGAGGAGCAGATTGTGTTCCTAACAGAGCTTATATGTACTCTGAATATCACGAAGTTAAAAGGAAGCCTCTGACCGTTGCCTCATCCTTTACTTGATCAACAAGCCCTGCACATCAGGTTCTGTGTTTCTTTTGCTGTAGGAGATRCTGCTGACAAGTAAGCATCAGAGAAAGGACGTGTTGTCTCCTTTTTCCATTAGAGGTTTGATTTCAGCAGAAGACATGAACAATTTAATACAGGGGTCCTGGCTTTCAAAATACCYTAATTTATCTTTAGCTTGTAAATAAATCAATATTTTTGGCTGGCTTAAACTTCTGCACTGTGCACTTCAGCCAGCCTCAGGCCAGAAGATAGACAATGTGTCTATAGCATAAAATATGCTTTAGGTGTAACTTCTTCATCCCAGCCTCAGACTTGAGGTAAGATGAAGTGTTCATTCATAGTAGGTTTTCCTAGAGATCTCTAACTGTGTTGAAGGCCTTATCCTGAATTTACAGTACTTTATTTATTTAGGCAGCTGCCATAAAGAAGCCTATGTGTAGACAGCATGTTCTTATCTAATCTCCTGGGAAAAAAAAAAAAAGTAACAAATCCAGGGCAAATATGGCAGAAGGGTAAAAGATCACAGTTCTTCCACAAAATAAATCAAAGAAAGAAAGAATTACACACATATATTTGCCACTAAAACAGGAATAGAGAAAATGAGATCTCCTCTGTCAGTGATTATCTTTTCAACTGAATATTTCGGAAGTTGGCATCTATAGGCTGCGATATTATGACTGCTTAATTGTAGCATGGAGTACAGGAAATTGCAGTTATTTTTTAGAAGTAGTGTAATTCTTTGACAATTTAATACTCTTGTATACTTCACTTCCACCCAGGCTGATGTCTGCAGTGGCAGAAGACAACACGGCCTGTCTCCCATCCCTACCTATTGGTGAGATGAGCAGCAGGGGGAAGAGCAGAATAACCCTTTCCAAACTCACACTTAAAAACAAACCCCATAAACACGCCTGGAGATTTCTTACAGATTGTCAGTAGTTTCACAGGGACTGCTGGCAGGATCCATACACTGTTGTTTAAAAGAAATAGAGCTGCAGGTTTTTTCCGAGGTTCTTGCAGGTCTATACCCATTATATTATTTAAAAGGCGTGATGATTGTTCACTGTAGGTTATCCTATGAGCTTTATTTTCTTACTGAGAACACATAAAAAAGAAATAAGTATGTATGTTGCTCATTTTCACTTAAAAAAAATAAATAAAATAATCTAAAAATCATACTGGATTGTGTAGTGACATCTTGTGGTGCAAGGGGAGCACAGCCAGGTGGGAGCTCAGAACAGTGATTATTATCAGCACAACTCCAAAATGTGTAATAACACTTCGCATCTGACTTTTGATTGCCTTAACAGAGGACTGTCGCAGGATCATCATTGCACCCTTTTCATTACGCCACCTAAAATGGTTTTTCTGAATGGAGTATTAACTTGTAGTTAATCATCTCACATTAATGTAAATTTATCCATGCAGGCATATTTAATCAGAGCTCTTTCATTTTTCATAATATTTTAATAACAGAGCACTAAAGGAGACTTGCAAGATATAACGTTACATGAATAGTGTTTACAATCTGAGTCTATTCAAAGGATTCTGATTCTTGACTTTCAAAGAAGCTGAAAAACGAACATAATTTGAACTTATGCACTATCATTATGATTACCATGCAAAATGTATATACTTACAGAAAGGCACACAATGATCTGTCTTAATGACCCTCTTCATAGAGGTCATACATAACAATGAGGTGTTTTCCAATAAAAGTATTTATAAAATAATAGGACTTAATGTAATTTAGGAGCCTCAGTACAGCAGTATATCATCAAGACAATTTGAAGTGGAAGTCTTTCAGTGAACRCAGTGAGGGCTCACACTGCACAAATACGTAAATGTGGGGAGGTTTTTAGGATTACTGCATTTAATTTTGAGCTTCTTGCTCTTTAAATAAACTAATGTTCCAGTATTTCTAACGATTATTGGTGGCAGCCGTCTCTTAAAATACCAGCTTGTTGTGAATAATAAATCAGCATTTATTATCGGAGCATACTCTGACAGCATTTCTGGAAACATCAATTTTACCTTATCTCCTCCACAAAATACAAAAAARATAGCAACATGCACTATCCTTAATTGACAACCATCCTAGTCAAAGAGAAGTCAGGCAGATTATGAATAATAGAAGCACCTCAAAAACCTCAGGAATTTGGGGGCCTATGGATAAAGCGAACAGTGCCTCAGATTTGCTTTCACTAACCACAGCTAAGTTCGGAGTAATTTGTTTCTCTGGAGTGAGCTGGTCCATAAGGTACAAGAATTTCCCTGCTATGTTTGTTTCTCTAATTCTCTCACCCCTACACAGATTCAGTGTGCCTTCTATTATTATTTTTCCAAAGAGTCTTACTTTTCTCTCATACAGAGGATGTGTTTTCCAGTACAACTCTGGAGAAACTAACAAATTAGCTGTGAGCAGCTGACTTTTTTCAGCTATGAAAGGCAACAGTAATGACATCACCACATGAAGTAAAGATCTCTATTAACAGTAGGTATTTTGTACTTTATAACGATTGTGACCAGTTTCTACTCCCATTAGAAATATTCATTACTAAAGGAACCAATTGTTGAAAAAAMTGGATGTTTCTCTAGGATTAATGGCCACCTGGGAGCAGATTAAAGCCTGTTATATGCCCAAGGTCATTAAGAACATTTGATACTTAGTACTAAGAAAAAGCCCAGTATGAAATTACTTATTCAAGATGTTTGTTTTTTCCAGTTAAGGATATGTTTGATCCTTCCAATTAAGGATCTCATGGTGCTTTACAAACATTCATAGCTCTGAATCTGTGGTAGGTAAAGAAGTATTATGAGTCCTTCTTTAGAGATAATGCAAGAGAGATTCAAAAAACATTAGGTAAACTATCACAAATTCCAGAGGAGATCTGTCACAGTTGTGTTTTTTTTTTTTTTTAAGCTGGCTCTTGATTTTGCATCAGAATCAATAGAGACAATTTTTCTTCCAAGCGAGAGCTTCAGCAGTCATAGGGAACATGCTCAACACTGTGGGCCAGTCATACTGCCTTGATCCTATCTCAGTGTCCCATTTGGATTATAGCTATTTCTGCCTGCTTGCTACAGACTACTTGCTCTGAGTAAAGCAACCACTGCATCTACCACCATCACCTCTGAAAGAGTCAGGTATTTGTTGAATCACCAACTAACAAATATGTATTTTAATTTGAGCAGATGAGAAGCAGAAAATTTCTCTTGCTTTCTCCTCCTATTGTTTTTTTAWACTTTCCTCCTCATATTTAATGGATAAGTATAAACAGAGGGAGGAGTGGGAATTCTTCCAGTTACTTAAGTTAGAAATACAGTCAAAATGAAGAATACTCAGTCATGAACAGCTGAGCCCTTTAATGAAAAAGAGATTTCATGAGAAGAGAGTCAGACCTTGTTTATTACAGCCATATTTTCTCCTCGGAGAAAAGGAAGGAACAGAAAGGGATGGGGAAGCGGAAAGAGAAGGAGAAGGGATTCATCTACACTTGTAACACAAGCAGCAGGCTCTACTCTGCATTGGAAAGTAAATTACAATGCTACATCCTCCTGATGTAGCAGACATGCAGAAAGCACCGACATTCACTTCAGGTTGAAGTCAAGGGGCCTTGCAGCACTTCTGAACTCCTGACATAACCCAAGTGTACAACTCAGATACCCACTGGCTGCAATCCAAATKCCTAGGTGTGACTTTCTGGTTTTCCAGAAAAAGAAATCTGGATGCATCTGTAGGGAGCTACAGCCTACCTTAGCAGGTCTCCAGTAGATGGTCAGGATGAGTTCAGCTATGTTTGTGTTAAACTTGCCCTCTGCCACAGGCTCTATACAAACCAGGAAGCTATTTTTTACCCAGGGACTGTTCTGTATGGCCAACTCAACTGTTCAAAATTAGGCTCTCAGAAATCTAGAAATTATACAAAAATAGTAATTTCTTTGTAAGTAATAACTGTGAGGTGTATTTGTCTTCTTCATTCTGAGTTTTGCAATAAAGTGGGTCAGCTAATTTCATATCTTCAAGCTCCTTTATTCCATTATGAGACTCCTGACATACTCCTATGAAGCAAAAATATTGTATGTTTATTTCTAATTCTATTAAAGATGCTTATATATGTTACATTCAGACTCTACCCTGTGAAGTTGCTCCAACAAGTGCCTGTCATCATGTATGTGGCAACTTTCAGACTAATTTTGTCTTGTGAGTAATTCCATGCTACAGAACAGTCTCATAATGCCACTTTGGAGTCTTGTAAGAATTGTCAAGGGAAGAAGAGCCAACACTGAAAATCAGAATAAAAAGTAAGAAACTATGTCATTAAGATATTAACTCAAACTAACAAACAATATCAGTTGTTATGTAAAATCTCCACAGCAGAAAAATAGCCAGTAATATTGGTTTTAGTTATCAAAAACTAGCCCTCTGACCTAACCTCCTTCCTAAGCCTTTCAAGACCACCTGCCAATAAAATATAAGAAAATAAACATAAATCTCCTGTCCTGTAAACTTTTTTCCATTATTCTATTTCTTTATTCTCATTTTCTGCAGTCTTTCTTTTACATCTTGTATTCATCTCTATATTTTTTCCATCCCACTGTCTAGAATTTCTTTCCACTTTTCTGTTCATTACTGTCTCTCTTCTACCTCACCTCCTCCTTTTCTTTCTAAAAAGCGGCATCTCATGTTTTTCTCTATCACATTCAAGATATTATCCTCTCTTGCCCAGTCTTCCCCCTTACTACATCATCATTTTCCCTCATCCTCCTAACCTGTTTTGCATCTGTATCTGGGAAGTGAGGAACAAATGCCTGCCTGTCTTCTTTTTTTTTTTTTTTTTTCTGTAGGAAAGGTCCAACTTCCTTAATTTTCTCTTCTTTGGAGTTCTTTCCTTGAGTGATGCTATGGCCCTCAGTTTCAAGTAACATCAGTGTTAAATCTTGCAGAGATGTATGTGTTTAAATTTGGTAGAGATGTATGTGTCACGGCATTGCCCAACCAGCCCTATGTCCAAAATGAATGAACTAAAATCTACTTCATCCCTTTTCCTCCCATTGATAAAGATCATCCTAGGAAGAAAGAGCTTATAGACGAGTTGTCTTCATGGTGCCTTGCCTTGGCCTTGTTCACAGGACTGGCTCTCCTCAGCCTGTTCTACGTTTCAGCCCCATGTCACTTCTCTATCACAGCCTTACCTCTTCCTCCCTCTCCCCAGGTTTTTGACAAGGGAAACAACTCCTGTTCACACCCTGTTTGCTTGCAGGAAAGAAAAGAAGGGTAAAGAGGATTTATACACATGAGTGTATATAAACCATCTCAGCTGGCCATTTGCACCATACACCAGGTGTACCCAGCTTCCTCTATTACTGCTCCTCACTTCTCCCCATGTAATCGCTATGCTTCCAGCCAGGATTATACATCTAAACATTATGACAATAAACATTATTAAACATTACCCACTACCTCAGTAAGTCAGAAAGGTGGCAGGAGCCCAGAGATGCGGGCTTTGCAGCCCTTCCTGGGGAAGCAATACTCGGGATTGTGTCAGTGGCAACCCTGTCATGAGGGTCTCCCACCATTATATTGTATATTTTCACCATAGCCAGAAGCTGGCGACTCCTTGGACACCACAAGCAGGAGCCACTGATAAAATACCTGGGAGAAATTAAAGAAATGGGTGATATGGGAAGCAGAAGTGGGGAAAAAAAAACAGCTTCRCTGCAAGTGAACTGATTCTCTGGAGAAATCCCACCAGACAGAGCAGGCAGACACAGCTACATCCTGCATATTTCCATTAGGAAGAGCTCATCACCGGGTACAATAAGACAATAACAAGAATTATTTATGTTAAAAAAAGCAATGGCACACTAATGGTTAGCTTTGAGATGGGGCAAGAGCAGGGAAAGAGARTCCATGGACTCCAACGGCTACACGAGAACATAAACTCACTCTAAATATTTGTAATTCTGGGAACCTTTTGCTGAGTACACAAAATCAACATTGTTAAGACATCCAGAGGCTGTCTTCCTTCTTATTGTACCAAGATCAAAAGGCRGAGAGTGTTAGTCATGGGAGACAGAATTTCTCATATCTATCTAGTTAGTTAAATAATCAGAGTGCCCTGTATTCATTTTCGCCGTGATCTTAATTTGAAAATATGCCGATGCTCTGCTAGAGTGAGTATTTCCTCATTTAACAAATCAGGTTCAGCACACGGAGCCAATTCTTTTTTCCAGTGAAATCACACTTTTCTTCATCTGGACTCAGAGCAGACCCCCCATGATGTCAGTTGCTTAACAGAGAGAGACAGAGACTTATTATAAATTCTTGCAGTTATTACAAACAAATTCCCAGGGTCCCARCTGAGTAGGGCAGACCACCTCTGAACAGAGTATAATTTTTCTTTAAGAGCACATTCTAGTTAGCTTTGACATAATAGAACAGAAAGAAGGGAAAATACAAAAATGAGGTCCCAGGACACCTAAATTCACCTTTGCTAGCTGTAATCCATGTAATACATGGTTATCCTGAAGTTTGCAGTAGGGAAGCCAATTTGCCCCCTTTCTTCTGGAGGGAACTGAGTTGCAGCCCAGCCATGCCCAGCTGGCACGCTGGCTTTCTGGGACCGCTCCAGCCAAGGTCCACTGTAAGGGTAAGAGCTGATGCACAGAAGAGTTTTTGTACCTATATGGTCCACCAGCTTAAATGTTAACTTGCACTGATTTAAGGCATCCTAAATTTTGTCTGCAGATTAAGTGAAGCCTCTGAGCTACTTACAACCAAACAAAATAACAGTATTCCACAGGTCAGGAAATCTCAAAGGTAAATCATGATTTGAGGTACCTAGGTACCAACAAACACAACAGGAAGGTTTTAAGGACTTAGCTATTTGGATAGCTTTCCTAAGTGGTTCTTGAAACCTCAGTAAAGAGTACAACTGAATGTACATGGCATACATGTAGCACAGAAAGAGTGCAGCAAAAGAGATGGGGAAAAACACAGCCTCAAACATTTTCCATACAATACGATCCATTAACTTTGGTGAGCTCTGGCTCAGCTTCTAAAAACGAGGAAATGAGATCAGAACAAGTGCATAAACCTGTGATGTTTGATGTGCTGGACATGAACAACATGCAGAGGCCTGAGCCAATAACGTTGAGGAACTCTTCCTCCATCCATTCAGTCCTGGCCCATCCCTACAAAAAATCCAGAATTGGAAAAAACTGTACAGGTTGAAAACATGCCTAGAAACAGCCCTAATTTATTGTAATTAATGGGCTGTAGGAATGCAAATCTTGGTATCATTCATAAGTAAGCTAATAGATAAGATACAGATAATACTTGCAATGTAGATGTTAAAATGCATTGGTGCTTTTCACCCTCCTAAGTGCTGCTTTGAGCATCTTCAATATTTCAAGTTATCTCTTCAAAATTACATCAGACATCTGGGATAGCTGACTGTTCTTGTTAATTAATTCTTATATTTAGTGCTCTGCTGTTGTCACCATTTGTTCATGGATTTTTCTTTTCATTATCATAATATTTGTTTATCTGACTAAATAAAGCAAACAATAACATTTTGAAGCACACTACAGTAAATGCAGCTTCCAGCATGGGCCGAAAAGCATACACGAAAGTCTCTTTAGGAAAACATGTCCCTGCCAAACCACATGCAGTGATGCCTCTAAATGAGTGAATTTAGGTAATTAACACAAAGGCAAGCCAAAAAATACAGCAGGAATGAGCTGCCAAACACCAATTACCTGTACAGCTAAAAATGGGGACAAGAATGCACAAAGGCTTCCATATCAAAGCCTTGAGGGAGTTTGTTTAGTTTTCTCTCTCTCTCTCTCTTTTTTTCTTTTTTTTTTTTTTCTTTTTTTAATCAAAAGCCTCTCTGTTCTGACTTATGGCTAGGTTTTCCTTCTGATTAAACGAGGTTGAGGAGAAAAGTAGCAACAGATAAGTTGCAGGAAACTTAAAGCCCCCTCCAAACTCTCAAGCCATGCTTTGAAGCCCAGCCTGACTTCTGCGATAGGGCTTCAACTTATGCTTCCTGAAACAGATGAGTGAGAGTTTAAACAACATTTCCTTGGCGTCTGGGAAAATGACCAAGCAGAGCCCTCCTGCAACATGCAGATATGAAGTATAACAATATGGCAGCAAAATGCAAGTTCTTTGTGGTACCCACTGCGGTGGAGCATGCTCCCAGCAGCTGCCATGAAGCTGCCCGAGAAAGGCTACAGAACTCTCTTTGGACATACGACAGCACCTGGATGGCCACCACAGGTCAATCTCATCACAGAGGGATGTCACTGAGAAGGAATGAGAAAACATGACTGGTTTGTTTTACCTTACCTACTGGAATACAGAAGTGTCCACAAAATCAGGAATTCCACTTTTTTTTCTTTTCCAGTTCCTCGGCAGAAAACCTGCTCCTGAAAAGATGTCTATTTAGAAAGACTGAGAGAAACAGCAAATTCTCTTGATGTCTCCCACAGCCCTCACAAAGAAACCTCAACATTTCATTCTAAAACCAAGAAAATGACTCAAACACTAAGAGAAATAAATACATGTAAGACTGCTGGCTGGTGACCTCTCTGCTAATACTTATGGTTAAAGCAAAGCTTAGCTAAACTTATTGCCTTTTAATTTTCTTTTAATTAATCCTGGTCAAACTCCTTGCTTTGCATTATCAAATAGGGACACTCCATCAATGTCCCAAAGCCTCCTGTTCCACTCTTCCTTTAAATTTACAAGTATCAGATAGGTAAGAATCCTCTTTATCTAATTCATTCACACTGGATTGGAGGAATTTTTTTGTGAAAAAGCCACAAAAGATTTGATTTCTAATTGCATTACTTATATAAAAAGAAAATTATTGCTTCTCTTGCTGGCTTAATCTTCAAATAATGAGAATATTTCCAGGAGACATGTATGGAGTCCTGGTTCTCCTTCATTTACCTTATTTTACACTGATGTAATTCCACCAACCTCAGACAAGTTACTCCACACTTACATCAGTGTAAACGAGTCGAGCCCTGGGACAGAAAAAAGGACTATTGGGCTGAAACCATATTCACATATTCTAGTTCAACCCTGGATGACTTTTGCAGTCTCTTTCTCATTCAGGGAAACTAAGTGAAATCACTGACAGTCAGTCAGTCCCCCAATGTTTACCAGGGTGTCTTTGAYACCGCCTTGGAAATCTTGAGATGTATGCATAGAGAAGCATCCACAAATAGTAGCCCCTGGAATTCTGGTATTGTATCTCACATGTGAATCACCAGAATTACCAAGTCTGCCTCAACCTTGGGAGCAGGAGAAAGAYCGTAATACAAGAGAGAGCAAATAGGAGTTTTGCACTGAAGAATTACTCATATAAATTATTCTACTAACATTTTTATTTCCCCATAATTATATTAATTCATTTGCTATTATTCACTGCAATAACACTCATCAAAATGAATTCATTTGGTATTAATGCTACTATGAGAAACACTTCCAGAAGAGTTCTACAGTAATTCAGAATTAGTTAAATGTACCATTAAACTAAAATGTGTTCATTTTTGTTGTTATTTTCAGGGTCTATTGAAAACAGATTTCCTTTCAGTCAGCTTTCTTAAGCATTCATCAACCCTGCAGTTTCTAAGTCAGGATGTGCCTGTCATTTAACCTTCATCCTCCTTCAATTTTGAGCTTGATTCATTTGTATTAAACCATAGACTGATAAATGAGCATTGCTTTGGCGACACAAAAGAGCAATCATTAAAGAAACCTCTCATAARGTATGAATCAAAGACAGGAAACCTTTACTCTTTTTCCCTGCCTTGATCTTCCCTAGCTGGGGGACTGCCTGCAGCAGCATACTCCTCTTGTATTTGTCTCTTGCCTTCTTTCATTTCCAAACTGTTTCCACCCATTTGCCAGTTCCTTTTGTAAAAGATACGCAGGTCAACCCAGCCAGGAGACAGTCTGCCACTGATTGCTACAATACAGTTTGATCGAAGTCTGTTACCAGTCTGAAACGTAATCCAGCATAAGTAAGCACGAAAACAGGCATGAGGCAAAAGAACAGGGTGAAGGCAAAGTAACAGGAACCCTGATATGAAAAACATATCTAATTAATGAAGTCAGATATACAGGGAGTTCATACCGTTTATCCTACAGAGAGGTGGGACAYGGAAGTTTACGCTTAGCACATACACAGGCATATGCATTTTTCCTCCTTCTTTTGAACAGCTCAAACCAATTTTCTATGACCTCTCGCCTCTCTATGGTCATCTACACTTGTGAAAATCAGTAAGGACGTATAAACTATAGTAATATCTGTTTATTGCTCTCATTACTCCCTGAATACTTTGCTTCTGATCTAATTTTCTTTTTTTCTTCTTYGTTTTACTTTACTTCATTTACTTCACTTTGGGTTTTGTTTATTGAAGGAGACAAAAATCCATATTTCTTTAAACTGAGATCATTACCTTTAAACAAATAGAGCTTGCTGGGCTCAACAGTATGATAACCTGGTGAAGTCTTACAGCCTATATTACACAGATCACAGCAGATGATTTGTGGGCTCCTTAMAATCTGTGCCTTTGTGACACAGATTTTTCATTTCTTATCCCTAGGCTTAGCCTTATATTTAAGACTGTTGTAAATCAGCATGCTTTCACTGATTCTGTATTATCTGCACAGGCCAGCAGGCCCAATGTTTACTTCCTTATATATAAATAAATTTAAAAAGATGTGTGTGTCTCCTTTCAGTGTCTGAGACCACTAAGGCCTCTGCTGAAGTCAGCGGAGCTACACCAATGTTAGACTCAAAAGCAGGGAAAACTGAACTGGGATCATGTCACAGCTAAACCCTGGCTGAGTGGAGGAGACAGATTTCCAACCAAAACTAACACTTAGTAGAACATAAGCACACATTTAAAAGGTCCCCCATCAAAACCCAAGGGGGGGGTATTTGCAGAAGCCCATATCAGAAGAGATCACCATGTGTAAATTTCTGCAGGCTCAAAGCTGAGTCCAAAGAAAATAGCAAACAGCAGATGCTGCTACTGGCACAAGTATTTTATAAGCTATGGCTTGCCCTCCAGATCTGGGGGGCCCATGATGTCCTTGAACAGCATTCCAGAAACGGAGTACAAAAAGCTTAGAGGAACCCAAACAGCAATATAACTCAAAAATCAATAGCACATAAAATTGTTTTTGCAGAAAAAAATAACATGCTTTAAATCATATAATACCTTGGGCCCAATCCATGGTGATGTAGGTGACTATTGATTTCTGTGGAGTTTATGGTGACATATTATTAGCTAAAAGCCTGGTCAAGAATTCAGAAAGGATGCTAAAAGTGTTAGATTTATTCAGACTGTGGCATCACCAGCATCATCTTTTGATTTATACCACTCTGTGAGAGAAGAACCCCTCGATGTAGATATACCACAACTGGATATCTACAAAACATGTGAAGCCCAGTTTTTCTTACTAGTGGGAGTAACTCACAAAGAAGCAAAAACATGGGCAATTTTGTGTGGATTGTCACTACTGTTATTTGAACAGAGGCATAGTTAATAAGGGAAAATAACAGCTTACAGCAGTACAAGGAAAAAGAGAAATGAGTCAAGGAAAACTGGGACTGAATGTCAGGAGTGATTTCCTTTCACTGAGATCCGGTTAGTCTGGGCCTAGTCATTCAAAACAAGATTAAATAAAGTTCACAATATGATTCTGGGAACAATCTTGCACCATCAGGATGATAAACATCAGCCTTATCTGACTTTTGAGAATAGACAAGCAAGGTGGCAGCTTAGTAGCACTCAGCAAAAAAAAATTTGGCACTATATGCTTGATGTTACAGCCAAATATGCAATAAGATGATATAGTCAACATAATAAGCTGAGAAAATACAAGAGAAGAGGGAGCAGCCTTGATCAAACTCTTCTTTAGAAGCAAAATAAATACAAAATTCTGACTTGCAAACAATCCTATTCTAATCCATGTTYACTATACCTGTTCAACATGGGATAGTCCCAAAGCACATACTTTATATCAATAAAGCCTCAAGAGTGATTAAAATAGGCAAGACAAACCGAGCATACCTCTGTTATGAATGCTCCTATTCCCTCTCAGATTGAAAAATTTAGCACATAGTCATCAATTAGTTCACTAGAAAAGAAAAATAAACCACAGAAATAGCAAGTCATTTTTAAAATAAAGGAAGAAATAAGGTTTAGTGTAATAATATTTTATTTTTGACAACAAGTGCCAACTGAGACTTCAGTTAAAAAAAGCAAAAAACAAACGCTTTTTCCTCTAATATTCATTTTCAGAAAGAAAGGATGTTCATAAATTCAGACAGAACAAAAAGTAGTGTTACAAATGCAAAGATATGTTGGGTATCTTAATCAGCACATCTATTTGCTTTAAAAGATCTCTCTTAAAGGTGTTTAAATCAAAAAGCAAATAAGCCATCTTGTCATTTGAAGTTTATTGCAATGCTTGTCAGTAAGGAGGAAAAAAGATATGGAAGAAGAAGGGAATATATAGAATAGAAGACAGGTACTCTCAAACAATAAATATTCTATTTATAAGTACAGGGGGATACAGAGCTCGAGTTTCAGTTTTGAAATCAGATTTAGTTTGGAGCCAGAATGTAAAAATTAATTTTTTTTAAGCCTCACTGCTAGCTTCTGCTGATATAGTTCGTGGTATATTTACTAAAAATATTCCTCTGTGTTAGGTTGAACTCCTTCTACCAAATAGGCAATATTTCCTTGGTGTATATCAAAGCATATTGGAGACTGCCATCTCTCTTAACAGAAACTTCCAGCTATTCCAAGCGATTGTTGTTGAAGGAAGCCCTGTTTTAGTGGTGTTGACATCAGCAAAGCACACAAGAACCCAGAAGAGGAGAACCTCTCTCTTCYATTCTGCTCAGAACACGTGGAAATGCAGGTTCTCCAGTTCTCCTGTCCTCTGTAGACCAAGTAACTGTGACAGTGAGTTCTTTAAGAAAATACGGAATGGCATCCACTATTTTTTTGAATTTTTAAAGGTTTTAAAGGTTTAAAGGTTCAAAATAAAAAAGTTCAAAATAAAAAGTGGGATTAAAAATTATTATTTGAAGAATCTTAAGACACTTGTCAGATTTTTCTAAGGTTTCAGTAGCCCTAAACAGGTTAAAAAACAAAATGTGAAAATGTACTGTTATTTTAGTACCATTATATAACTATCATTGATAAAAACAATAAAAAAGGCAAATGGTGTGAAATGAACTGGTCTCAGACTTGGGCATGCTAAATGCATGATTTTCCACTGTGCTTTTATTGTTGGTTTTTTTATGTACACCTGCTATAGCGTTAAAGAAAACATAGAGTGAGACAGCTGCCTGAAGAGAAGGTCAAGATCCATTTTTATGTAAACATCAGGAAAAAAGGCTAGTCTTTTTGATTTTGAAGAGATTTCTAGGAATGTCAGTAGACCAACTGTGTCAACTTCAAAACAGAGAACATATCATATTTAGGTAATAACATATTTAGGTAGAAACTCAAGCTGCAGGTGGCTTTTTGTAGCTCCTCTGCCTTCTTATCAATGTGTACAAGTACCTGAAGGGAGGGTGTCAAGGGGATGGGGACAAACTCTTTTCAGTTGTCCCATGTGACAGGACAAGAGGCAATGGGCAGAAACTGAAGCACAAGAAGTTCTGCCTGACCGTGAGGGGGAATTTCTTCACTGTGAGAGTGACGGAGCACTGGACCAGGTTGCCCAGAGASGYTGTGGAGTCTCCTTYTSTGGARATMTTCAAGGCCCGCCTGGATGCAACCCTGTCTAACATGCTCTAGGTGACCCTGCTTGAGCAGGGAGGTTGGACTAGGTGATCTCCAGAGGTCCATTCCAACCTTACTGATTCTGTGATTCTATGATTCTATGATTAATCTTCTAATGTGCGATTTCCTTTCCTGCAAATATTAACTACATGACACATATTTCCAACAGCACATGAGATATTGGAGAAAGTCCAGAGAGTGATCCAACTGTGCAGGTACTTCAGGAAGATGCTGCAAAGAGGAATCACCACCATTTAAACCCAGCAACATCTTCCAGGGCAGTTTACAGCAGATACCTGCCAGTAGCTTTGTATTATGCTGTTCAATATATGGATGGCAACGGTAGTCATGGTGTTTATTGTTGTTAAATTACATTATTAAAACTGTACCTGGTGCTCTGCAAATACACAGGAAGAGTAACATTCCCTGCTCCTGGAGATCTACCTTATTAAGTGAGCAATAGCTCTCAAGAGAGACTACTGGTGAKGAAAAAAAAAGGTGAAAGCAGGACTTTCTGCTGGCTTTTACTAGGACAATGGGATAAAGGTAAAGAGTGAAACCTGGGTATRGGGTAATATTAGATGCCAAAAAGAGCAAAGTCGAAGTGTTTTGAAGCAAAACCTATTATATTAAAGGACAGAAAAAGCTGCAATACTGGGGAAATGAAGAGGAAATGGAGGAGCAAACAGACAAATCAAGAAGAGGATAGTCTGAAAAGTGTCTTTTTCTTCATGAATTAGAAGAAAAGGAGGGAGAATGAGAGGCACTGAGGGAGAGCAGTACCAATCAGGGAGAGGGAATTTGGAGATGGAAGATCAAAAGGAGAGCTGATCAGCAAAAGACATGAGAGCAGATTTTTAGAATGAAGTCAGTGTCTAATTTACACTGAAATATCTCTAAATGCATGCCAAGGTCATGCTAGAAACTCTAAGATGCAGATGAAAGAAGGATATGCAAAGGGAGCTTGAGCAGTCAAATCATCTAATTGTTAATTCAGAAAATGAGTCACCAATGAAAGGGTACTGAACTGGAAAAATAGGGAAAATCTTGATAGTAAAAACAGAAAATCAAGCTAATACAAGAAATATTTATGTTCAGCCTATTTTCATCAAGGATTGTCCAAATAGAAAGCTGTGCATATATTCCACTTAACACTTCCATAGTGAGTTCAATCCGTGGGAAATGGTATCTACATACATGATTTTGTGCATGCATACAATCATGATTTTGATGCACATTGAAAATACAGGCTACATGGAAACGTCTAGACTTTCTGGACATATAGCTGCCTAGCTGTAACGACTCAAATCCCAGAAAACTATAGAACATCCTCAAAATCCCCCAGGACAGAATTACCAGGCAGAGAGAAAAATACATGTCTAAGGAAACCCAGACGTCTGGTAGTCTTCTGAATGTTAGATTCATCCTTTATACGGATATTGCTGCTATGTTTCTTCAATGCACTTTCCAAAGCTTATCTGTCTTTRTGTAGACTCAATTTGCCATTTGGCAATTATTTCATAATAAGTTTGGCAAACATTAAGTACTCTGGAATGGTGCACAGTGACCCTGGAAATTCAGAGGGGCATCACACATTTCAAATGTATGAGATCTAAGTGGGATTCAATATATTTGAGATCAAATCTTTTATTCATTATTAACCAGAGAGCAGAATTGCAGACAATGCTGACTTTCTATGGGAGGAGGTGCCTGAATGAAACTACATATGACCAGAAATATTTTAGCCAATATGTCATTTACAAATAAGTGCCAGAAAACAGTTTTCCATGAACGAGAAATAGGTTTCAACATGCAGATCTGTGCTGTTCCATTATAAGTCTAACCTCGTATCGTATTATCAACCAATTGTCAACCAGTGGCAGGTCATTCACATGTAAACCTTAAAATGTACTAAAATACACAAATAGGAGCAGAGCACAGCAATCTTCATCAAGTAGAAAGCAAATTAAAAGAAAATATGCTTCAAAACAGCTAATAAAATTTCAGAATAGAGGAAGTCTAGAACCTATAAATGCAGAAGAATTTTGTCAGAAAAGCCTACATGTAGATCATAATATTGAAAGATTTTCTATGAAAGATCTATAGCACAATGTTGCCCCCTTTGTATCCATTTAATACCATAAAAGGGCATCCTGTACTTGAAGATATATTCCCAGTAAATTGACTAGTTATACAGATTTCCCTTAATYAGTCCATTGCAATACAGAAAATACTATTTAGAGGAAAGAAGAAAATCATATAAATAGTACAAATAACACAAACATCACCGATGGTAAAGGGTAATCCCCAGGGCCTCATCATTTTAACCAGCCAGATCAGTGCTTTGATGAAAAGGCCATAGTGACTGCTTTTCATTTCATTTTGCCCAATGAATAAAGCATATCTTAACAGCAGCTTTACAGTGTGCAGTCTTGACTGATGTCCTTTCCACTAAGTCATTTGTGAGTTCTGCTACCAGCTCCAAACTTCACCTTTATCTTGTTTGCTACGGTTGCTTTTGAGCACTTCCTATCTTTTCTCATCAAGCAAATATAAACTTTGCAAGCATATCAAAATGCCTCCTTTCCATATTTAAATGAGGTATACTGAAATAATCATTGACCAGCCAGTTTCTGTGCCTATAGAGGTTATGTGGCATCCCTTTGTGGAATGAAATCAACTTTACTAAGAACCTTTAACAAATCAACATTTTTTCCTGATAACTTCACATCTAAGAAAATTCCATGCCTCTAATTCAAGAAAACAAGGCAAGGCATATTCTGTCTTTTCGTAACATATTTTTTGAGTGGCTATACTATACATAATCCTTTTTGACCTTCCTGTTTCAATCCAAATAGGTTCATGTTATAAAATTAGAGCTGACTGAATAGAATTAATTTACAATAGAATTTTTCAGATAGGTTACTTAACTTATTTTTGTAGGTATTCTGCCCAGTCTTGTGACAAGCAATAGGATGGTTAAAAAAAGCAAACACTCACAGCAAAACATACCTGAAGTGTCCTGGTTTGCAGCAGATACTCGTCTTCATGGCTTTGTACAAGAACTAAAGGAGCTRGCCATGGTTCTAACACGGAAGTCTGAGATCATCTGGTAGGGGTGGTAAACACACACCTGTGTATAGATTTATCAATAGATAAATATATTTTCTTCTAAAGAGAAATGTTGTTTCTATTATTGTAAATTCACAGGAGCTTGATTTGTGAGCCGGCTACAGTCCTACTCTTGTAAAAGTGTACTGCTCTCAGACAGCCCTGGAGTTGCTGTATTTCTGGGCACAGAGTCTTGGTCAAACTATCCTTCCACTTTCACCAGATTTCCACCGCTGTCAGTAAAAGGAGAATCCTTTTTCCTACGCCTATCCAACCTGACCATCTTTCAGCATGATGCGTCAAAGACACAATTGTATATGCTCTGACACACCTGTCCATGCAGTGAATGATAAAATGAATGAGCTTAACAAAAAGTGGAAGGTATTAGTAACTGAGAGGCCATCCCCTACTACACTTTTTAACCTTTGTATTGTTACACCACAGAATTAATACAATTCCTTCCTGATATACTGTGTTTTAGTTTGTCAGGTTAACAAGTGTGGGACAAGTGATCAAGGAGTAAAAATCCCAGTTATCAGAGGACATATTGAAGAAAAAGCTCATTTTTCACAAATTATGGACTTTTTATTGCTAGCAATGCAGAGAAGATTAAAGTGAGGTCTATATTTCAGAAGTGGGAAGATCAAATGATTTAAAACCTTTTTTATAATGACCTGCTTTGGAGTGAAGAATCAATTTCTTTTACAGTGAGAATCTGTTAATAGCAGAGGAGTGAGGAATGTGAGACAAGGAGGAAAAGAAAGAATAGCTCAGATGGTTTCTTAGGTCTATGTTTTGCTACGACTAATGAAAGAAACTGCTGCCATTGTTGCTGTGTTATGTTTGTAAGCGAAGCAATGGATTAAACAAAATAGAAGAATGCCTAAAATCTAGAAAATGTTATTAAAAGCAGTGTGGTGATAGTGTTTTTCAAATTGCTTTTTTATTAATAAACTATAGGTGGTACATTTCTTGCAGAAATGTAGCATGCTTAATTACATCTATATTTTTCTCTAATACTGAAAATGATCTCCTAGGCACAGTATCTTATATCTCAGGTTTCTTAGGGGAGTATAGGCCAAAGCTGTCATTGTCCAAAGCTAGGTTTTTCAATTCATGTCTCAGTGCATGTAAAACAGCAGCCTCCTATTCAGACTTACAGAACAATTCTTTGTACTAAAGCAACAAAATCTTGAATTTAACCACTAAATTTTCAAGTATTACACTGCATTCCTGCAGGTTGCAGCCAGTTCTGCAAGGTAGAACACTGCTACCCAGCACTGGAGTGCTCATCTGCAGTCTCCTCAGCCATGGTTGCACCAGTCAAGTTGCCTCAGATAGACACTGGTTATACTTTCTGGGTCTAGTTGGGGCCTTCCATATGGGAAAAACAGAGTGTGTTCATCCTGGGGACAAAACAGGCATCTAGAGGCTTAACTTTGTCCCAGTTAGGGCACACCTCTTCCACCCAGATGAAAGAGCACGCTGTGCACTGCCKCATCCACTAAGCTGTATATTTCCTTCATGATTTTCACACTGATCTAATTCCACTGGCTCTAATAAAATTAATCAGTCATCTGTAATTGCATCACATTACTATGCATCATCCATTGCTTAATGGACTTATATAAGCTCAAGGGGGAAATGAAGTCTTATCAATGGAAGGGAACATAAGAAAACTATAGGCCCACAGAGCTCTTCCACTACAACACAGTGGATATATCCAAGGCATGCAAATCTGACCTTCCAAGGAACAACAATATAAAACCAAATAGCTTCTTTCTGTAGGATTATGTCAGAATCCTATTCCACAATCTCTGAGCAGAAACCCAATGAAGTCCTACTAATTGTATCTCCATCAGATCTAATGGCCTTTCTTTAATATTCTGCAGGAGATTTCTTTTTTTGAAGGTATGACTTCACGTTAAATAGTAGGTTTTATGGAGATTTTATACTGACTTTTATACTTCCCTTCTTTATACTTTCCTCTTCTGCATGTTATAGCATTTTTACCTGAAGGGAAAACAACAAAAATTGTGTAAGGCACTGAAAATCCTCCTAAGGACAGTCAATTGACTGGTCTACCCAAAGGATATATATGTACCTGTGGTGAGTAAATAAGGCAGCATTTCAGTGTCTCTTTCTATTCATAGTAAAGCTGTAGAAAAGCTTTACTGAGGAATAATACTTAGAGATTTTCCATCAATTTTACCGCAAACTCTCATCTCCTTTCAGAAACTCTAAAATGGCTGTTCAATCTCAACAGCCAAATCAAACATTAGGAATCTAAAACCTGACAATCTTGGTAGGGACAACAAAGTTATTTCAGGCATATGTTTCTATTTATTTTACAGTCTGCATTTCTAAAAGTTCCATAAAAATAAAATTATTAAAAAAACTCTTGAAACTCCAAATGCCAATCATCAAGATATCACAAGCAACATGCAAATGCCTTACTAATTTAAAATGACAAGCAAAAGTGTGAAACTTCTGGAACAAACAGCAAAGACAACGTTCATATGAAATGATGAATCTTTTTCAGAAATTCTGCTCATAAAAGCATTCTGTTAGCTGCTTATGAAGCATGGCAAATAACTAAGTTTTAGGAAAAAAAAAAAAAAAAAACACGTTTCCTTCCAAGATCTGAGGACTGTGTTTTGCAGAAAGATTTGTGGTGATAAAGGGAGGTAGAAACCCAGGCAGGAAGCTGAAGATATTGTATAGGGACTCCAGAGAAGTTAACTGATGGTCATTCATGTACAGCTACATAAAAGCTGCTATCTCTGACAAAAACAGATGATGGTGAGGACAGATTCTAATCACATGACAGCACCAAAATTCGGTGTCATTTCATAGGCTTACATGAGGTTACCCTGATTTTAAAGTCATTATAATCAATATCTCTCCCTTCCCCCCAGTCATACAGAGATATAGGGCCATGAAGTACTCCAGTGCAAGTGGAAACAGCAAATGTAAAGAGAGAAAAAGGAAAAACTTAGCATTAAGCTTGGAATATGAATTATTTGTGGAAATAATGTATTTTGAGTAAAATAAATTACCAAAATGTCACTAACTTAATGTTTTCTGTAGGCAATAAGACCTGCAATGACTGAAACATCATAATGGAGTTGCAAGCAAAACACACACAAAGAGACACTTTTGAAATACAACTTAATTTTTCCTTATGAATTTTCATGCTCCTCTGTGATCCATCACAAGCAGATATTACACCCAAAACTCTAATACATCATTAAGGATCTCAGAGCCAGCCACAAAGTAGCAGCAGCAAGGGATAAGAACAGCCTTACACTGTGTCACTGCACCTTAAGTTATTTAGGAATTTGGTTTACTTTGTGCAGTAGGAGCATAAGGACTTTAGCCATGGAAATCAGCAGAACTTCAAGAGAATCTGGACTGCTTACACCTCTTGTGGACACAGTGTGAAACTTCCTAAGAAGATATTCAGAGGAAGTCCCCGGAAAGGAGAAGTCTAGGAGATTAAATTGAGTAATGAACACTGAAGGCCTGCCTTCTGCTCCTGCTTTGTCTTAGCACATCTCACATTTCGTATTACCAAACAACCACCCACCCCTGGACAGCAGTCCACACCAGAGAGGTTTCAGACACTGCAGTACAATAGCTCATATATTCTTTGCACCAGTTTACAGAGAATCTGTCTTCCCGTGACTATCTAGCCAAGACATAAATAAAGGTATAATTGATAAATATACAATTTGTCATCTGCTCCTTGAAGTCAAGCCAGAAATACTCTGATGGCATTGAATTACAACAATGAAAGAAAGGAAAGGAATTTCTTGTGCATGACCTGATACTACTTTTTCTGATTCTGTGGCCACACCACATATTCTTTCTGGGCTGTTATACCACTTAACAAGCACTGGATCTACTCCAAAGTTCAAAAAAGAAAGGACAAGAGCAATGAGAGACWGAAATAGGAGAGACAGAAGTGTAAGGAAATAAAAACGGGGTACAGAGCAAGGGGAACCAAAGAGATGCAAAGAGGAAAGAGGAAAATAAAGACTTGTGTGAAGAAAACTTACGAAATTTAGAGATTGGTAAGAAAAAAGTTGGATTCAGTACAGCAAGGCTTATGTATTAAATGCTATAGCTTTGTCAATTCCCTAAAGTGAAAAAARCTCTCTATGTGTATATAGCACTTTAAAAGTCACAAAAGGAAATAGGAAATGAATTCAATGCACTTGCTTTCTTGAATTTTTTTAAGAGCAGATAAATGCTGCTAACAGAGCTCTTTGCAATGTTTCAAAATGAATAAATGCCAACTTTTTTTTTATTATGATGTCTATCTGACTTTTTAAATGCTTTCCTTAAAAATGTTTTCACGCTTCTTTTTACAATTTTTTACAATTTTGCCGTATGAAATTTCACCAGAGACTTGCAAATCAAGCCAAATCCCACTCACTTGATAGCTGCTTTTATACGGCCCAGTGGAATGCAATGTGTTAGCACCACTCRTTCTGGGAAGAGAGTTTATTAGCAAGCCCTCCCTCCCCTGCTTTTCTGGCGCGGCGACGTGATTAGGAGAAATGCCGAGGAAGCTGTCAGCAGGTGGCTGGAGAGAGATGTAAGGTGCCACTTTGCTTTCTTCACTTGCGACCTTACCTCACATGACAACGAAAAACAAAATCACATCTTTGACACAAGATAATTAGGACCCTTGCATTTCACCAGGTCAGAGAAGAGAGACAAAAGAATAATACTTGTTTTGCAGCCCCAGTAATTAGTCCTGGAGGATTTCTCCAACTGCTACTGTTGGCAAGGAGAGCATAGGAAAAGAGCCACCGCTCTTCCTGTACGCGTCGACTGCGGAGTCTGCTTCCTGCTTGAAATTCAAATGAGCACKGCTCTGACCTTTACTGTCACATTTTTTATTTCGTAGACAGTTTACAAGGCCTCTCCAMCAGGCAGGTCATGTTTTAGTTTAAACAGAAATACTCTCGTAGGTGTTAGATGCTAGTTAATGATTACACTGAAATCATTCTAATTAGGCTCTGTTGTTACATGCTGCCCTTTAGGGGCTGCTGCTGTTGTCACATAAAGTATTTTGTAGAAAAATAATTGGTCTGAGACCGTCTTTCCCCTATTTTTTACATTATTGATCTAGTCTGTACTTGATCATTAGAAATACTGTGCATAACTTTTAGCAATGTCTCCTCTCCATCACTCCACAGCTCAAAGAAGTGGTGGGGAGACAGGGAGATTTAAGAGCAGCATAATATTTGTGAGATTTATTAACTCTRATTTGAGGAGGGAAATAGTCATTGTGTCCTTTTTCTAGCACACTAACCTGCCACCTCCCTAAGAATTTGGCTCACTCTGTGGCCAGAGGAGGCTTGCAGACAGGGGAGGCACTGCTATGCTTCATGCACTGGTGGGACGACAGGGAGTAGGGAAAGCAAGAGGGAATTTGAGTCTACTGAAGAACTGAAAAACAGGAGGGAGAAGAGCAGAGTAAGTAGCGASTGAAGAAATATAAATGGGGCAGAGAAGGTTTCAGTTCAACCTTTTACATTTGGCAAGGGACGTTAATGTCGTATGTTTGAATGCTAGAAGTGAATCTCAGTTGTTTCTTCTCTTTCAAACATGTCCTCTTTCGAAAGATAAGTCATGGAAATGCCACTCATTTCTGTGTAGCTTACATTTTGAAAATGTGAAGTGGTTTTGGATAAAAAGACATCCAAGAGCCTGAACTGCAGAACTCAAATCACCATATTACAAGTGTAACACTCAAGCATTTTTCTTAAAGCCCGGAATTAGTCTCCCTGGAAAATTCAGATAAGCTATCTGAAACATTAGATGCCTTCTGAATGCAAGCAAAAATCCATGGACCTAATTTTGGCAGGTAGATAGGCRTGCTCTTTAAACAGAAAGATTAATGGCCCTATTATTAAATATGCTTGGGGTAGTAAAAGTTTAACTTCGAGGCTTGCTTTTACTAACCACTATCTTCTCTCTTTTTTTCCTCTCTAAATAGTTCCCTTCTTGGGGAAAGGATAAGTAAGGAAAGGCAAAATGTGGCTAGTTCAGGCTGTTGTAAAGTAGTGTTTTCACTACGAGCAGTGGTGTATACCACAAAGTTATTAGGACAAATTCTACAGTCTTTGTAAGAAGTAACTGTATATTGACGATATTTAGAGGAACTGATTTCTAGCTTGCACTGCAGCTGCAATTACTGCAGTGTAGAATTGGCCCTTCACCTGCAAGCTACCTACTACTACCAATCTACAGCCATGGCAATACATCACTAATACCTTTATCACAGCCTAAATGAAGCATCAATAATTAAATTCCCATTTATAAAAACAGGAAATTATTCATGCCATCAGTGCTCACCATCAATAACAGAAGTAAACCTAACTATCTCATTATCCAATTGCAATGTGTGCAAACAGAACTGCCCGTTGTTGACAATAAATATTTAATAAGTGAGGAAACAGGAAGGATAAACCAAGGATGTACAGAGTGGTTGTCTTATAGTTACCACAAGAATTGACCCAGATGGCAATGGTTTACCCTGCTTACACCTCAACTTATTTTCTTTTCATTTCAACAAGAAATTGATCCCAGCTGGGTTGGATGTCAGCAATGGGTGTAAACCATCTGTTCTTTTCCCATCTTAGTTTATGATATCAAGTCAGATTAAATACCCAAATTCCTACCAAATTCTGTAATTCCTATGTGTTCTTTCTTTTAATTAGCAACCAAATAGTAACTGTATGTATCAATTAAAAATTCAAAACATTTTCTTGCTAAGGATGCTTGTGACTGTGGGAAGCCTGTGCTTTTGAGAATGCTGAGACTGTACCCATGTTCAGGAAATGCTGTTGCTTGATTTCATTCTAGACTCAACTTTACAGTTACCAACGAAATCTGATTCATTTATTCCTATATAAGAGAGTTTGGCTGAATATATACCTTTCACACATCAGGTATCAGACTCACCAGGCAATTAGGAGTCAGCTGTTGGAAACAGTACTGGAATTGTATATCCAGGAGTCTCTCCTCTGCATGAAAGGTGACTTAAGCTCCATCATTTCTGCCTGGATGTTCACCACCAGTTCCCTCAGAAGACAACAGTTGCTAACAACACATTATACTTGATTATGAACTAAAATTATGTGGTTCCTAATTCAAGTTATAGTCTGATACAACACACAGCCAGCATGCAATCTCCAGGAGATGAGGCATCTCTTTGACACCAGGCAATAGCAGGTCTCTAGTGAGATCCAAGATCACTGTTCATTTTCTGTGACTAGAGAATTAGACACATGGCTGGATTATAACATAGCCTGAACAAAGCCAGACTCACTGCTAGGTTATGGTGCCATCCCTTGCCTCCCAGAGCATCAAACTGCCCAGGCATCTTCTGCCAAAAGCAAACACACCTGTAAAAGCAGCTTGAGAACCAAAAGATAGGCCAGCATTGCTTCATTTCACAGGTGTCAAGGGCACTTTGCAAAGGGGAAAGGACAAGAAGAAGCCACCACTGGTGAAATGGTTGAAAGTGACAAAAATAGTGTTTGCAGTACTCATTTTGCAAGCAAGTTAACTGATGCTGTTGCCAAAGGAACACTGCAAGGTCTGTGTCAGGCTGTATCATGTGAAGCCACYATAACTGCTATGGAAGAGGTCAGCCTGACCCAGCAACCTGAGGTTTGCCCTGTGAAAATGGCCAGGAGCATCTGCAATAACAGAGCTTAGGTATGTGTGTACTGTCCACCAAACACATGCTCTGGATGGTGTTATTGTGCTGATAAAATTGTTTACCGAAAGAACAAACCAAACATTTTTAAACATTTAAACATAATTCATTTATGAAATATTCATCTAGCTAAAAAAATTCCATTATAAAATAGTAAATAAAATAAAAGCAAATAATTGAATGCAAATAAAACAGCAAATGATAAAGGGGAGTTGCGGGGGAGGGGAGGGGGAAGGCGTGCACAGAACAATCCCAGGTTGTCACTGCAGAAATGCTCAGTGGTGGAGGGGGGAAAGAGCGACAATATGCGCGGACTAGCACACCTAGCATGTTACACCCACCAGCGCAGGGAGCGAAGCAGCCCAYCGTGACTTCCTGAGCACTGCCCTGCTACACAACCTGCCCACAGCACAAGCAGACCACGCGCACAGCCCATGTGTGGTCCCTGCACACCAGAGCCAGGTGAAAGCACTTTGGGGATAAAGCAGCAACTTCTAGGGCTGGTTTTCTCAACACCACCTGATGCAAATGCTTTGCTTCCACAATACCTGTATGTCCCACTCTGCTCCAGTATGACTATTCACTTTCTTGGTCGCAATCCAGTACACAAGAGCTGACTGTATGTTAAAACCTTTTTCCTTCACTCCTACCTGCTGCTTCTGTTCCCGCCTCACTCAGATGATGAGCAGGGACAACGTCTTTGAATTTCATCTTAAAATAAAGCAAAGAACGCGTAGAGCCCATCCAGGCCATTTGAAGAGGAAATGAACACTGAACAGTGGGAAAGGAAAGCAGGGTTGGATGAAGAGGAGACAACAGAGGCAGATTAGGAGGGGAAAAAAATATGTAATTTCAAAACAAATGGAACATAAGTGTTTCTATCGTGTTTATATTAAATTTTGTGGCCACAATTATTTTTTTTTATGTGTAATAGGAATATAGAGTGGCCTCCTCAATGTAATTTAGGAAAGAATTGCCTAAACTGATATTAAGGTATGTGTGAACCATCCTGTCAAACTCATTCAAATATCTAGCGTTGGACATTTGAAAACAAATGAGGGCATTACAGGTATATCTTCCAGCAGTAAATAAGGAGACTAAATAAATCAGGTGGCAGAAATTAGACTGAAGTGTGAAATTCATGTCACTCAGGGAAAAAAAAATGCAAAATGTTAACAATAAATAAATATTTTAAGATTAAAAAAARAGAGAGAATTGAGAAAGAAATATTCAAAACACAAAAGGTGCGTAAGACTATGGTATGTGACAACTATCATAATTGTGTTTATGCTTTAATGTCCTTCACATCTATCCCGGTAGGTGCAGCACTGCTAGAGGGGACCATGCTTTTCCAAACCAACAGCAGAATACGTGTTGCCGTATTGGATATATATCAAATGACACTCCTGCTATTATCAAATCTGTTGGGGGTGGAGGACTAGTTGTTCAAAAYTGACATTTGAAAATACTTAGTCTTCTTTGGGAAAATGTGTTTTTATTTCTTTAACAAGCTTGTTCACTAAAATAGCTCCCATTCATGTTTGTTTCCCCACAGCAAACATAGACAAGGTGAATTTGCTAACAAAATAAAAATAAAATCTTTGCCATTTTCTAGATTTGTTATCTCAACGAATACATCATCACGTAATTTTTAACTTTGTGCTAAATGAAAATCTTTGAAGAAAGATAAATCCCAATGATCTGTTTAACAAATATTTGTATTCTCCCTTTCTTCTCCTCCTCCATTTATTTTCAAATCTTTTCAATGTGCAGATCATTGCCAATCTCTCTTTGGCTAGCATTGATTTCCTTATGCTCAAACCTGTCTTACCCACAAGCTTCATATACATCTTTCCTTCTTCCCACTCCTGACAAAAACAAGCACTGACTTCGACAGCCTTGGCAAGTTGCTAATGCTGTGTATTAGTGTATTCCGCCTTGAGTGAAATCAGTGTCTCTGCCCTTTGGGGATAGCATAGCCATCAGGTTTAATTTCATTTCCTGATATTTTAGCAGTCATGTTGGGGCTCCTGCAGACAACTGAGAATGAAATGCCTTTTTGACAACAATCTTCAGCACATCCCAAGAAAGGACACATATATTATTTTTTATGAGAGAGAGGAAGTCTGAGGCTATCAAACACCTAGACGATACAACTAAATCAAACATCAAAGTGATAGATCTCAAATATAACTGGATATGCACTTGCTACACTTTTATTATTTTCTATTTTGGCTACATTCTATGAAACAATTTAATTCAGTGCATTGTCCAGAAGTGAAATTGGTATTCTTTATCTTTTTCAAATGCAAATATACAGTAAAGCTAAAGGGAAATAATTATATCGCTATAGCAGAGTGAAAAAAAAAAGTGGAGTTAAAAGAAGAAACTTCTTACAACTTAGGGACCAATTCCCATACCAATTAAGATTTTATAATATACACCTCAAATATCTGATGCAGTATAAACAAAAGAACTGCCTGTGCTTCATTTCAAAACTGGTCAGATTAATAGCCTTTCTTTTCCTCTTTCCATCTCAAAATGGGTTGCATTTCACGCTGTGCTCAGACTGGGAAACAGGGAGACGATATTAAAAAGGGTCTGAGCTGCTAAATCAAAAGAGCAAGAGTTATGCTATAAATATCTTTTTCCCAAATGGGCAAATAGTTGCTATTTTATCTTCTATCTGATAAGGATTCAGAGTCTTCTGAATAAATAATAGTAAGCTAAAATAACAGTGCCAATATTTAAAGCAACTAGTGAGGACTACTCCTTTGCAAATGGATTGAGATTCTCAYATCAAAATTTCCCTCTCATAAAATCTCTGTGCCCTTTTTCCTGAACTGCACACTGGCAGAGTGAGTTTCTTCTCATAAATGCACAATTCCCTCCCACCCCAGTCACAACATAGTATTAGAACTAGCTAATAAAATGCAAGTGTAAGGTCATTACTTGTAATGAGTATTTTCAACACTCGCTACCCACTACCCACCTGATGAAATCATGCAATACAGAGAGTGAAACAAAATCATACAAGGGCAGCAGTACTAAACATTTTCTGGACTTTTGCATCCAATGACAAGAGAACTATTGACTTTAACAGATTGATTTAATAGACTTCCAAATCAAAAATAAACTGAAGTCAGAGGTAAAGCACTCAATGACCTCAATAAACTTTGAATCAGACTCTGTATAAATAAGGTTATGGAATTAAATCTGCAAAACAGAAAGCTTTGGAACATACAGCACCAAGGAATAATGGTAAAGATTGACATAGACTAACTGGACATTCTTTGGTATTAAAAAAAAAAAAAGGTCAAGGAGCCTGACAGAAGAATCAGAGACATCAAGAGGATCAATCACTGTATATAAATGTTCCTAGCAGGAGACTTTTGTGGGCAACTCTCTACCTAAAAGAAAGTGTCATGGAGCAGAACAGCTGCCTATTAGTAAAGCGACAGCCAGAGGTTCAGATGGAAAACTGATTTCTGTGCTGTGAATCATAACCTCTCATATGAATGCCTGTATTGGGAAATAATCAACAAACACACTGTAAGTGCAAAAAATAAAAAAAGAGGGGGGGGGRAAGAAAAATCTAACCCAAATTCTTCTATCTAAACACTCTCAAAGGCTTTCCACTGACCRCCATCACAGTAGTGGTGTAATCAGCCCAGCATTCAGGCGACCTGCGAGATCACCATCAGCTACTGCTGTCATCATGCAGTGCAAGCAAGAGAGCTGGGTCCCTGCAAAGGTCCATGTTTCTCACAGAGACGGACACACAGGTGGAACTGCCAGAGGTGCTGGGCTCAGCGGGTCAGATCTGCTGTGATTCGCATTTCCCTGCTGATGGTGGGGGGGGGGAGGACTGCTATGAGGTGCTAGAGTGTCCTCTGGCACAAAGATTTGATGCCCAATTAGGTTTAGAAAAAGTGACAAAGAGTTGATGCCCAATTAGGTTTAGATAAAGCTCTTCTCTGTAAACCTCAATTACCTGTGATGCCTTATGACATTCAGCGTTTACAAAGTATAATTACACAATAGTGTCTGACATTTAACGTCTATGGATAATTTAAAAGACTTCTACTTCAAAAGGGCTGCTCATGAGCAACAGTAATCACTTCAATTAGCTTGGCACCATTACAATGTAACAAGACCATTTGACTGCCTATTAGAACCAGCCAAGCTCTTCAAGTGTGTTAATTTAGCAGTCATTGCTAATTTCTGGGCTTTGCTACATTTGCATAGGAAAACACAGCCCTCTTAGCCAGAAAGGGAGTTTCATTCCTGTAGCAACTTCCTATTCTTAGCAAGGTTTTTATGTTGTTGTTGTTTTCAACCAGAAACATATTTCAAACAGTGAACTGCAGAGCGTAAGAGGTTTTTGTTTCATCAAGGGAGCTTTTCAGAATTTAGATCCAAGTTATTAATATAGCTTTCAAACTTTTTTTTTAGCTGCTCAAGACAAAATAGATTCAGAGGTGAGGGCGAAGATTCTCCATCCGCATCAAATTTGTTTCATGCAGATTAAGGAAAGTGTTTCAAATGACTATCAGTTATCTTCCGGTTTTCCTTTGAGCTCACTGAGTCCTCTAGAAAATTACCATTGTGTCAGGGTCCTCATCATGTATTATCAGAGCCAGAAACAGATAGTGTATTGCATCACCCTAACCATTACATTACATTTCACCCAACATTTAACATGATGTAGAATATTCTGCGCAAGCAGGAAACCTGTCAAAAGGAAGAGCTCTCCAGAGACCAGTCACATCAATCCAATAATTCCCATTAACCTGCTAGGACTAAACAAATGACCAAATTGGAAAAAGTCGGGGTTATTTGCACCTGAGATTACATAGACACAAGGGTGGCTACTGGCAGCCTATCAAAGGGCCAACTCTCCACAAAGCACTTATTCCAAAATAAAAACAAAAAACAACCCGATAACACTAGGGTGGCCTTTTCTCCCAAGCAGTCTCAGCACAGAAGCCACAATGAGCAGAAATRTACTTTGAACCATCTGTTTATTAAGTAAAAGACCTTGGCAGCAGGTGGCCAGAGCATGCAACTCTACCATTAACTGAAGTATGTCTTGTCAGTGGCTTCAGGGAAACTCCATATTGCCATCACTGCCTTGGGTTGCAGCGGTGGTAGCTTTTTAAATGGCACTGAGGCATTATTTGAATAAGATATCACAAGCATAGCCATCACCTAAAAGCTTAGCATTTCTGCAGAACTAGTGATGAATAAAGCAAACTACCACAAAGCAAATCCCTAACAAAAGGATGATTCTGACAAAGGGATAGCTAACAAAAAATACATCCCAGCTAACCTAAGTTTGTGAGGGGGTTGCTAGCTTTACTTTGAGGACAGCAGGAGAACCAAAAATATTTATATCCCATAAATATCACAGATACCTGCTCTGCTGAGAAGGACCTGGGATTTACGATGCCCATCAAGCCGAATATGAGCCAAAAGTATGCTCTAATCACACAACAAGGAGAACCTCTGAGAGACTACATTAGCAGTTTAGCCKGAAGATGGAAGGCAATTATCATACTCTCTTCTTGGCACTGATGACGTTGCACCTGCAATATYGTGTACAGTTTTGGTCTCATTTTCTCTGTATTTAAAATCAGTAACTGTATGTATATATATAAAAAAAAGAAAAAAAGTGCTTAAGTACTGAAATGACCTAAAAATTTGGGGCTGGAATTCTTGCAAAAATTGATTTTCTCATGAGATTTCTGGACTTCCTGCCTCAATTTAATGAATGTCTTGACAAAGTTTTCTTCATTTTTCTAGTAGGAGCTAAATGCYGTGAAAAAGATAGTCAAAGATGCTTAAGACAAACCATCCAGCTTCCTCTGCCTGTCAACAGAAGGTCAGCACTAGCTACTTTCAGGCATCAGAAGCCATTCTTTATAGTTAGATGGGAATTAAAGGGAATCACACTAGCAGCAAGAGAAAGGCTTGATGAATTAAAGGTTGAGGGACCAAAAGGCATACATATCATGTCCTCATTAAAGTGCAGTGAGATCACAATCTTGATAATATGCTAAAAGGTGGAGACATTTTTTCCTCCATGCCATAGCACATGAACAGGAGAAGCATTCCTTCAAATTGCCTTAGAGTGGCCAGATGGAGAATTCAGACAGGATATGGTAAAAGAAAGATGTTGTTTCTTGTACCATTTTCCCCTCATATTAGTTAGCCCACTCAACCACAATAAAACTGAGCTGTGCACATTTAAAATCTTCAACAGGCTAATATGATTTTCTGTCTATTTCCAAATGTATCATAAAGGTTTCAAATGAATTACAGGTATGAAGTAACAATATGCAAAAATTACCTGATATCACAATTCTGGTCAAAGATTGATTTTATACATACTTTACCRTTTTGATGCACACAGGTTTGCAGAATTATAAAGTGTTTGTCTTTCCCTAAAAACTGAAGTACCAGCAACTCTCAGCACTATCCTTTAAAATACAATGCTAGGATAAGTATAGTACAACATCACGTAATATTAATCTAGAAGTTTCTTCTGTATGAAGATGATATTCCAGAGCTAGATAAGTGCTTACTCTTTGATATTCTACTTTGGGCATCAAAGGTAAGATGTGCAAGCAGGGAAAACAGGAACTTGACCAGATCTCTGCTTGTATGCAAATGGTCTCTGTACTGACTGCCCAATAAATCCATAAACCCAATCCATGGTATATAGGATATCCTGGGGCTTCTGTAAATTGTAATAGATGCAGCTCTTGATTAGGCACAGGATTAAATAGTAGGAAAAGAAACAGAAGAGATGTTTCTTCCAGTTTCACAGTATAATATTAAACATATTATGCCCTAATTACAAGGGCTACTCTGAAAAGTACCACAATGAGAAATTCTAGAGGAAATTTTCTCTCTCCACTTTCTTCTTTCACTCTATTGTAAAGTAATATAACAGCTCTGAGATGGAAAATATGGGGGAAAAAAGATCAGTTTTATTGTGCTTTTCCTAGCAACACTCAAAGCAATTTCTTTTTCTTTTTTTAATTCATGAAAAAATTCATGAAAAATTGATTATATAAACAGTCAGGAAACAAGACTAGTATGTGTCTAAGGAGGAAAGAAGATATCAGCATAAAACTGATTCATCAGCAAAACTTTTATGAGAAAGGGGCATTTGACATATTTGTTCAATATCAGAAATCTTCTTTAATTTACTCGCTGTAACAGTTCTCACAAACTTGCATCTTTTATAAGAGACAAGGCTCATCAGGACTGCATTATGAATTCCTCTACTCTCCTTCCAGTGTGTATTTCACTTATGTCTTACAATAAGCCAACCAGTCTATTGCTCTTTGCAGCACAATTTTCATGGAGTCATATGCTCATTTCAAGGTCAGGCTCTTTCCACTCCCATAAGGTAATTTGTTTGTCATTGAAAGGGCTTCTGTGGTTTGGTTGTTCAGGGCTTTTTTTTTTCCTTGTGGTCTTTATGTTCACATGGCCAAAACCTAGTCTCATATACGTAGCAGCTTTCTCGTTCTGRAGTAATTTCCGTTCTGACTTCTCAAAGCTCTCTTCAGACTTTGAGACACCTCATCCCGTACTAGCTTTTGGAAGTGCAGAAAGCAAGAAAACCAGACCGAGCCTTGTGTCTGCTGCCACACAGCAAGCCTGAAAGAGAACTAGGAAATGAGCCTAGATTACAAGATCTCTTGCTTTATTAAACAGAATGGAAGAGGTTTTACTAAATCTCTACACACATGAACTTTTTACTTCCAGCTCACTCCATGGGTGGAGGTAGTTCGTTGGGCTTAATTTGCAAAGACTCGTGTGTCTGTGAAAGAGAAACCCAAAGACCAGAGGGCTGGGGAACAAAGGGAGCAAGAGTGGATTTGCCAGACACAGACACAGCAGCAATGGTAACACGACTCTGAGAAAAAGCTGGCAGACAGAGGGTTTCRGGGCCAAACGATGGCTAGCTAGCGAGGTAACAAAGCTGTCACCAGAGAGGCTGTCTCCTGTGTTGAGTTCCTACCATCCTGAGGGAAACAGAACTTTTATGTTCCTCTTATGCTCCTTTTAAATATGTAGGATTGCAACAGAAGTACCTGACTATCTTCAGTTTCTCCCATTATTTTGCAGAAGCCTGACTTTCAGCTGTCCAAAAAGCAGCCACGCTCCAATATAGATCACTATAGTTTTAAGATATTACAAGATAAGCCAAATTGTTCTCTCGCATTTTCATGCAAATGAGGAATGATTTGCCTGGGGAGGGGAGGGACTAATGTCTTGGTTTAAATGAGTCAGTTTTCCCTATTAGTCTCTCCAGCCACCCATTACATTTTCTTTTTACATCGCTTATGTCTCTCTTATGTCTTCTTATGCCTTATCAGTCCAATCTTTCCAGCATATATTCCCTTGATGTTTCTCATACTTTAGCATCTGAGAGTCCCAAATCTTCTCCTCATGACTTTTCAGGTGTGATTTTCCAAATGCTCTTCTTTCTCTAGTTGTCCTGCCCCTCGTATCATATTCCTCACCAAGCTGCTAACCACTTCACCYCCTCTTAGATGAGGACATGGTGGCCTTCAACACACCAAGAAAGCAAGACACAGTCTTCTCCCATCTCAAGGACAGAAACCATACATAATCCTTGTTTTCCTTTCTTCTATTCTCTCTCCACCTGTGGTAGTGAGCAGCAGTGGTGCCATTTCTTTCTGCAGCCAGTACATGAAGTGAGGCAATGATCTAAGCCAGTGTCCGGGCTTCCTATTGTCCCCAAGCACAACCCATTTGCTCAATGTTAGATGATCTCACATCYATTCTTGCACAGCTGACGGGCACCAAAACATTCAAAGACACCTGAACACTGCACAAACACTGCTGCCAGAGGCCTAGCTGCACTTCTTATGCTGAACAGCCTTAGCCATCCCCAAGTTGGAGATCAAGAGGAGACTTCTAGGCAGTCAGCACTGGCTGATTGATTGCTGTAGAGTCAAGTTTAACAGCTGACCGATCTGATAACATATGACATTTTACATCCATAAAACCAGCACCAAAAATACTGGAGGTGAACGATACTGCTAAACCCAATTTTCTGTGTCTGTAGTTAGACTCTGCTCACAGCTAGTGATAACCCAGTGACGAGCCAAGTGGGAGATTTCACCACTATCCTCCCATCCAAAGTCCACACTAAATGACTACAAAATTAGCTAAGTGCTAAACAAAACCTTTCATCACTGTAATAGCCAGTGTTAATTTACTGACTCCCGCTCTCTTTAAGACTTTTCCACAGCAGGCTGAAGAGAAAAGCAGTCTTGCTCTTGCCTGCAGGGGTGTTTTGATCAGCTGAAACTTTATCTACATTGACAAGACAGTAGTGAGCAAGTGTCAGAGCATTTTTATTCAGAACTCCACCACACCTTAGGAGCGCTTCCTACATCTCTGGGGGCTACAGGAGAGGAAAAATACAACCCAGAAAATAAAATATACTACTCTGACTTCTCACACAACTTAGGCAATGACTAAACATCCGGCAGCCAGCTTGTACTGTTGTATTACCCAAAATTGTATGATCTCTCCCCTACAAAAAAGAGAAACCTAAACCAAAGGCTGAGAGTTGGAGAGTGTAAAGAGTGCAGAAGGGGGACAGTGCTCGGAGGTAGAGCAAGAGAGAGCCAGACTACGGCTTATGTTGCCACTCCTCTCCAAAAAAAGATGTAGTCAGGCAATGAATAAAATATATATGAGGGGAATCGATTTAATTTAATCACCGTAAGTAAGTTGTAAAATCACTTCATGTTGGATGAAATATTCAATGGTTTCCACAGCCCTCTCATGCTCTCTCAGCTGAGGAGACATAGAGTATCTTTGTCAGCAGAGGCAGCTGCTCAGGGGGCTGAGACAGACCTGCCATCTGTCCAGAGCTGATCAGCTCATCTCTGATGCAGGTGAACATGCCCTCCATGATCAAACGGTGGGGGAAATGAAAAATAAATGCACTGATTTTACACCAGACAAACCTGGAATTACATTTGAGGAGGAAAGAAGCAGGCAGTACAGAGACARGAACAAAACAGAGGGAAAGTACTTTACAGTCAGTGAGGAAAAACCTATGAAACTGAAGCCACTACCATAAATGCAGGCAATCTCTGTGGCATTCCTTGTTAAAAGAATTGGTAGTCTGWGAAAAACTAACTTCCTACAGTTGCGTTATAATTTCCCCCAAAGAAAAAAGTAGTGCTAGAGGAAATAGCACATCATTATACTCCTATTCTTCCCGGCACACCTTAATGAAGAGAAGAGCAGCACAAGAAGAGCTCGTTTTGACCTTTTAGACTTCATTCAAGCCACAGGGAAATTCATAGACTGACCACTTACCAAAGAATCCTACAATGTGCGTCACTGAAACATCAACATAACATGCCCTGCTAGTCAAGTACATATTATATTAGCGTAGTGGACTGTACCGTTTAAGTAATGCTATGGTTTATATRCAGTGACTTAGGTGTGCGATGCTTGGTGTGGCATATTTGAGATCCCTAAATAAATGGTCATTATCAAATTCTAAGATTAAAATATGTATTTTAACTATTTCAATATCCTATTTCCTAAAGACAGATAAAGTGGTTAACAAAACACAGCACAATAATATGACACACTAAGATCTACCATACGGCTTATGTCCCAGTTCGAAATTTCAAAAYGTCTCTCATAACAAGTAAAAGATGGACTCCTTTAATAAAAGTACTCCTCTTTGTAAACGTCTAATATATAATCACAGCTGAGATCCATTCCAGCTGTCATACTAGGGGACAGACATTTCATGGGTTAATGCACATGCCTTTTATCATATGACAGAGGTAAGGAAGCATAAAATTCTAGTTTTACTTAACAGCCAACAAATMTTTTTAATAAAAGAGAGTCATTTTTAAAGTGATACTATTTGTAAAGTTGTTTTTGTGCTAATCATTTCTCAGAAAATTTTCTGTTTGAAACACCCTTGTTCCTGCCAGTAATTAAGAACCAGCTTAACTTGTCCCATGTTCTCCATCTCCAAAAACCTATAATCATGTTTTGGCTCTGGTTACTAATGAAGAYGAGGTTAGTGAATTAACCCTCAGTGATGTTAGTCTGTTTTGGACAGATGGTGGTCCTGTTTAAGAGATGTTAAGATACAAAGGTTCAGAATAATTAGCTGGTAACTGAAATTTAGYGTTGCTATGTGTAAGAGATGCTTATAAGAGAAAAAATTCCCTATACAGATATGTAGTAGTGGACTCCAAATTCACTCTTACACCTCTGGAAAAAAATAAAATCTTGGACTCACTCTGGACAGCCTCCTTAAAATGTCGGTTCAAAAGCAGGAATCAAAAAGGAAAAGTGAACATTAAAAACTGTTAGGAAAGAAATAAAAAAAGAGAGACCTCCTTAAAACATCACACACTACTCTATAAGCCCCTGGAAAATACACATCTCAAAACAGCTTGCTGTTCCAGTCACCACTTTTGAAAACTGGTAAAACAGATTATAAAAAGCATAGATAAAAGTAGCAAGTATGAAACACCTTTCATACAAAGAAAGCCTAAATAGACTTGGATCCTTCAGGCTGGTAGGGTTAACAAGGGAGGGGCATATGGTAGAGATCATGAATAGTACAGAATATGTGACTATGAAATTATTATTCGCCAAGTCTTACAAAATGACAAGCAGAGGCCTAGGAYGAACTGCTTCACAGAGAAAGGACAAGACACAGCATTCTGGAAATGGGTCCATCCCCTTTACGAGGGAGCTTGGGCAGATGGCAGCGAGCTCCTGGCATCCTGCTCAACAACAATAGTTTCCTAGTTTCCTCCTTCAGGAAGTAAAGAAAACTTAACAGCCTGTTTGCAATGTTCCCATGCAAAGGCAGGGCACTAATCCCTTCGGAGCACATGCTGTTCCATAGAGTCAACCCTGCAATCCAAATGATCTGTTGTTCTGATTCTGACTTTTCACAGTATCAAAAATAACATACATCCTACTCTTCAGTCAGCTCAGATGGGAAATAGGAAGATCTTAAGGCTAATAATTCTTCTGAAGTATAAGTTATCATTAGCCGTTGCAGTAATGGATATTTTTGTTAACTRTCAGCATCCTACCCTTTTGTGACTCATAACAACATTGGTTTCAACGTCATCTTATAGCAAAGGGTTCACAATTTTAATGAACAAAGTATGAAAAGGCATTTCCTTCTCTTTGTTCTTTATACACAGTAGAATTCAGCTCTAATGAATCACCTCTCCATCTGCATATTCTTAAACACTCATTTTTGCCTACACTTCTAAAAATACCTCTAGAACCAGCCTTAGATGTGTGGATCTAAAAATCTAATTCATCAGTCAGTCATTTTAGTCAAGACACCAAGAGGAATTTCTTTGTCCTCTCTCCATTTTTACCACTTGGGCAATGCCAAAACAAAGGCAACTGGTCTCCAGACTGCAGCAGGGATAACTCCCATCTCTCCTTCCACCAGCCTCAACTAAGCCACAAAAGAATAATAAAGAATGAAGTGAAAGTGACTTTTATTCTAAGTCATTCTGCAATAGCAATTGCAGAACAGCTCATTCCAACAGAGGGGCTGTTTACTTKTGTAGACAAGATGTTATTTATCTCATGAGATGGTTATTTCTGGGTTAGTTTAGGCAGAGCTTTGCAGAACAGGAGAAGCCAGCAGAGCTGCAGGCAAGGAGCAGAGTTCTCCCTATTCACAACCAAACTAAAACTCAGGGCTCTGCCTGTTTCTAGGGGTGTGATCTCTTCAGTGGACTTTCCACTTCCACCAGTTTGTTAGGCTAATAGCATTTCTACTACTTTCTTGGAAATAGTCCTAATTTTCTTGTTGTGTTCCTTCATTAAGTGTATTTTGGGCAAAACTGGAGGAGGAAATAAAAATAAAGGGCTTTTTTTCCTTTTCCTCCTTCATGTTCCATTTTCACATGCTAATTCTAGTCTCCAAATTGAGCCTTGCTGCTTTATTTAACCATGMCCTCATGTATATATCCAGAAAGCCTTTAACCCATCAATTCTGGAACCTCTCATGCCTTTTGGCCCAAAAACTAAAACAAATTATGTTTGCCTGAAAAGGGTGAGCAGCACCCCAGGACAGCTACCTTGCCTTATTCCTTCCATATCCAGAAAATCCTTCATCTCCAAGAAATAGTGTGTGCGTATATATACATACATACATATATATATATATATGTATATGTGTGTATATATATGTATGTGTATATATATACACACACACATATATGTGTGTGTATGGATGTATGTACATGGGAAAGGCTTTAGCATTATATAGAGATTAAAATAAATTTTAGGGGGTATTTTAATCTCTTTCTCCCATAGGTAATAAGGTAAGTTTAAACACCCACTAATGAACATGTGTTTTTTAAAAAAATAGCTTTTAGTGCAGCTAACTTGTAACTATCAGAGAAATCGCACCCCTCAGAGACCACTGGTTGTAAGAGGRGATTTCTAGCTGTGAAGCCCCAGGCCAGTAGCAATTCAGTGTTATCCTTTTGCTTTATAGCCCCTACATGGAAACAGTTGGTATTCTCTGTCCAAAAAACAGCATGGGAAAATTAGCACTAACTKGCACACATCCTGGCATTTCCAGGAAGGAAGTCAAAGGCTCAACAGGTGAGTGACTGATTTTCCCACTAGAAAAAACATCATCTGGACATCACCAGTGGATGCCATGAGTTTGTTCTGCTTTTGTCRTATACTTTTCCGCAAACATCAGAAATAGAGAGGTTTCGAAAGCTTTATCTTCTCAGTAAAGGCCAAAATAATAAGCTCTTTCTGGTTATACTTAAAATCATATTTGACAACTGACACCCTGCATATTAGTTAAATGATCAGATTTTTTTTTTTTTTTTGACTAGTTGGTGGGTTTTTTTGAAGATTTAAAACAGTGACAAGCAAACTAACTCTATGATCCCTGTCTGCAAAATCATCTAAGCTATTTTCAGAATAGTACTAAAGATGTTATTGTGGGATTTTCTACTAGCAACAGCTATGAATCTAAATCCAGAGCAAATATCCTGAGATTTGAAGACTTTTCCCTTTGCAACTGGATACAGTACATGATCTTCCAGAAAAGACCTCAAGAAAACACCCTTCCATTCTGTAGCAAGCTGTAATCTCAACCTAATGTGTAACTCATAACGAGAAAAAGAGAAAATAAGAATTGGACTACTGTCTTCATTCTATTCTTCCACAGAAAGCCATTGATTTTCAAAGAAAAGGCTCTTAAGCAGCAAGTCAGGCACTCCAGAATTGAGGGATTCTGTTAGCATGAATTTCTGCACATCTTTTACTGAGTATTTTGTTCCATAGCCTTAATGAATTGCTATTCATATGTCTGAGAAACTCAAAAGTATGACCATTCATCATACCTAACCAAAAGAAAAATATAACTTTCCAGCAACTCCCAGAAGAAGGCTGAAAAATTATTAAAATCCAGGAAAATAATGTTTCATTTTGTTTGGAAGAGTGGGGAGCGAGGGAGAGGGAACTCAAGGCTATACCTAGTCCTTGGSTTCACTTAAGGAAATCACATTAAAGCTCTGGTACACACACARGTCTGACTGAGAACAGAAGATGACCAAAACGAACACTACAACTTTGCATGTCGGTATATCACATTGAAACAGTGAGGATACTGCTGATCCGTATTCAGCACCAGGGCAATATGTGCCTGCTCTATAGGAGGGCTTTTAAACATCATCTTTCATACAGGCTGTTTTGCTCTCCGAGCCATCCATCTTTCTCTTCTCTGCTAGCCAGCAGTTTAGAATTGCTCTTTACTACACTTCAGATTCAGAAATGACTTCCGATTTTTTCCTCCAAGGGAACAGCCTCCCTGCCACTGATCAGGGATTAATCTTCTGATTGTCAYGACTTTTTTTAAACTGACTGTAATCAATAAAAGATTTAATCYTTGCACAGCCATAATGCATAACACTGATTATTTATGATAGAGCTCCATAACCGTTCTTTGATCAGTGATTAACTCGTACCTACCAAGGATGCCAGACACAATTATGCTGCTTGCTTTTTCTTATTTTCAACTTCAGGCACTACTGTTGACTAACAGAATTGAAAAATGCAACAGTGGTAGTACAGGATAACACTTATTGTCTGTGAACTGAAGTATACGTTAGCCTAATAACAGAGTGTTCAGTGGGGCTGATAATGACAGTACAGCACATTTGAAAATATCAGCTTCTTATTCGTAACTACAAGAAAAAGCTTCACAAACACATTGCAGAAAGAGACTGTCACTTAAACATAGAGAAAGGAAAAAAAGTAYATACAGTGTTTTCAGTGGGAATTCCTAATAATTACAGAAATCATCCAGGAGCAAATCAAAGATAGTCATTATCATTCATATATATCATTTTACAYCTCTYTAACACYCTCTTTACCTAGTGGAACCAKGAACACACATTTCTTAGTCATAGCCACAAGGAGTTCTTGCAGATTCCTAACTGGATCATTTTTTTCTTAATAYATTCTTTTAATACAAATRTCTTAGTATGGCAAATTTTGTTGAYGAAAAAAGTCATTGGTCCAGCATGTKAATATGTTAGCACTGGAAAGACAAGGCYAGAAAAGTTTTCYTACATTCTTCTATCAACCTTTCTGCATCCCTGCCTAGAAGGTCCACATCAAACATGGAAAAAATAACTTTGGTTAAGATGCATCCCAGGTGTCTCACAGGAAGAATTTACCAAAGGTTTCTACTGACGTAATTCCACATCCACATAGCCCTTTGCACTGATCCCACAAATATAGCTTCTAACACATCTGAAGCACCTAGCCATGCTAATTCTGCAAATAATTGGGCCTAAAATTGCTTGCCTCTATTRCTGTCAAATACCCTTCCTCCAGATTTAAGTATTTAGATATTATCAAAGTAAGGATTAGGACCCTACAGTAGAATACAGAATAATGGCAGGAGCCTGCAATAGAATACAGATGCTTTACATGGGATGTAGGGTGTAACCCCCAACCCACATAACTGGAGGCACCCCTATGCAATCAGTCACTACACAGCAAGCTGGTTTGCTGTTTTTCCACTGCTTAGCACAGAAACATCTCGATGAGCATTTCAGAGAGGACAGAATGGCACTCAATAGAGAATAAAATTCTTCTTGTTGCTATTGTGGGCTATTTGTAAGGATTTAGCCAGCAGAAATCCTAAAGCTTCTGAAAGAGGAAAAATAAGATTAGTAGTTCCTGTGTCTGCATGACAGTTGCAACAGTGGTAGATTATATTAATAAAACCTTCTCACATAGCAAACCRCTGAAGTTCTCTATCTTATTACCTTTTTAGTCCTTTAGATCCTCCAATCTGGGAGCCAGGTTCCCAGGTGCCCCTCTTAGCACAGCTTCACCAAGATTTCTGCTACTCTGGCTCCACCAGGTGTTTTCACTTCAKTTAGGGGAGGGCCATCTCACCCGGGCTTAAATCCCTCTGTTATTTCACAGTCTTAACCTGAAAACTGCTGTCAGAGTGCTCACAGCTRTGGTGACAATAATACTTTTAAAGTTTTTTAAAGTGTTAAAGTTTTGTATGATAACATATAATGACTCTACTGGAATTTACATTAACCTAATCAATACTGTCGTAATTCATATTTAAGTTCCTTGTGTAATTATGCCTTGTAGCATGTGGTTTTACGATCACACACTRTAAAAAAATTAAAAATGATATTAAAAAGTACTTTTGACAGTTTTACTCATGGCAAAACACTCCTAAACATCCAAATTTCGTTGGATATATTACAAGCTTAAATATTTCAGGATTCCCAGCAGGACACCTGAATCCAAAAATTGCTGTGATTTAATTATGTTTATTAATAAAATTCTGTAGACTTTTATCAGCTGAAGCTTTATAGTGAACTTCTCAATGTCAAAGCTTCCTTTCAACCGCTCAATCTGGTTCAAAATCTTCCTTTGATAAGTTTTAGTAAATTAGGCTGACATAAGCTATGCAACTTTTAGACTGTTTAAAAGGAAGGGAAATTTTGTGAAAGAAAGTAATTGTTACATCATTACACAGCAGCATAAGGAATTCCCAGCAAAAATTATGCAAATTCACTTCTGAAAAATACAATTCCAGAAAAGACCCGAGTGCCCAAGTGAACTTAATACCTTGTACACTAGTGGCATCCCACMTATCTGAGGCCCGACAGCTATCAGCRYAATCTTGGTATAGTAAAGCAAATGTACTAGCGATTCCAATTTGCCACTTCTGTTTGTGAATTCAGATTCTTTTTTCCTTCCAAAAATAGGAAAGAAAAGCTGACAATACACACTCATACTCACACACCCTACCTCAAAACAGAGATTCATGCTAATGTTACTGTCATACTTATACAGGATATTCAATTTTCTACCACTTTGAGACACAAGACAAGGAAAAGCTTCCTAACAAATGTCTTCTAGATAACAAAGTACATATTTTACAAAAATAAGATAGGAGMGATATCAAGGAGAGTTCTTCTCTTTCTCATAGTAACGGATCATATGTTTCCTGAACCTTATGTTGCTCCTGTTATTTAGAAGCTGTGTTTCATTTATGGAGGCCATAAGTGAAACACCTTCCTCCTGGATTCTCACTGCTGCACACACTCAATTCATAAACATTTACATTTATTTCCTCTGTTTTGATTTTGCAAATAAAATAAAGATATATCACAATTTCCTTTCTTTTTAAAGGAATTTGTACACATGAACATGCATGAGAGAAAGAGTAATTGATTTGCCTTATATCACCTTGTTGATTCACAAAGGGAACCTCTCATAATTACATCTGCAACTATCTGGTAGTTACTTACAGATGTTATTTTTATCACCTTTCCACTCATTCTCTTTTCTTACTCCACCCAGCTTGCTGTCTCTCTTCCTCTCCTCTTCCTCTCTTTTTCTTTCTTTTTCCTTCTGTCCTTTTCCTCTTTTTGCTTGCTCTTTATCTCTTTTTCTTTCTCTCTTCCTCCTCTCTTTCTCTTTTTCTCCCCCTTTTTTAACAGCTTATAATTATTTCCTGTTGCATATTGTCTGAGAAAGCTCTCTAGCTCCAAGTACAAATCAATAAGTTATAGTGATTCATAAAAATAAGACTGTCATCATTATTGTTCAATTATTGCTGGGTCTGTGGAAAGATTCTTCAAGAACTGGAGGTTTCTTCACTAATATTTATAATCYGCATTGAACACTGCTAATGAATGAGTGGGTGTACATTAGGCTGAAGTGTAGTGGTATTTGATTTATACTGAGTCCAGGTCTGATTGTTAATGTTAAATCCATTACAGTATCTCTTAGATCTGCCTTAATGTACTTTCCTACATACAAGAGAGCTTAAACATTCCCATTTACTTAGCTTTTCATTATTGGTTGAATATTTGTCTTTATTACATCATCCTATGATAAATTGGACTTGGGATATTTTGAAAAATTGCAGTTTATTAAAGCTTCACTTGTCAGAAGCCAGTATCTTAAAATTTCTCAGTAAGCTTGATAAAAAATAACCAGTTGATGCTAAAAATGTAAAAAAAAAAAGAAAAAAAAAGAAAAAAGAAAAAAAATCGTAAAACCAAGATGCTCAAGGAAGAAATTCACATTTCATCTTGGGGAAAAAGAAATTCACAAATAGTTTGCATTTAGAAGAATGAAAGATACCCTGTTTACCTAAGCTGTCACCTTCTCAGTGTCTCCAAGGGGAAAATTCTTTTCTCTAGCTCAAAAATGCTTTTCCTTGAAAAAAAAACTATAAGACAAAAGTGTAAATAGGAACAACAGAGTAGGAAGAACATGCAAGAAATCATCAAGTTCCAACCAAGGTCTGGCATTCCACAGCAATTCTCCAAAGGCCTTTGAGTATTAAATACACAGGCTGACTACAGCATTTCTGTCCATATACAACAGTTTTCCATTCGCAATACATACATACCCAACCCAGGGCTGCCAAGTCAATCTGGGCTATATTTCTGACGCTTCCTCCATGTGACCCTTTTTTTCCTCTACCTGAATGTTTCTGTCATTGAGCAGTCAGTGAGAGTTATTGTGGTCACTGTTTAGTTATTTTCAACTCCTTTCACCAAAGTAGTAAGCTAGATCAGAATCTTGTAGGTTTGATTTTAGTGTAAAAGAAGTAATTGTAATTGGTAATTTGTAAAAGAAAAAGAAAAAGAAAAAGAAAAAGAAAAAGAAAAAGAAAAAGAAAAAGAAAAAGAAAAAGAAAAAGAAAAAGAAAAAGAAAAAGAAAAAG
>NW_028185150.1:6322964-6350088 GCF_003343005.1 Rhea americana
AAAAAAAAAGAATCCCTCTTTTCTCTCTTTTCTGATGCAGGAGACATTAAACAAAACAGCTCACATTCCCAAGGCTCTTTCAGCCAAACATTTAATTTCTCAAATTTCTCCCAAGCCAGCAGACCAACCCTCATTCCCACAAACTCTGATATGGGCTCTGATATGCCTGTCCCCTCCTCCAGGCCCAGGAAGCCCTGGAGATTTTATCTGTTCCCTCAGGGTTTCACTTCAGTAAGGGAAATCMCTACATGGGAGACAGAGCAATAGATTTACAAGGTGTTAATCTCCAGAGAATGGAGGTGTTAATCTCTCCAGAGAATCTCCAGGTTTGGCTTGGAGATGGGGACAGGTTTGGAGGTCCCATGCACTTGTCCGGTGCTGGCCAAACATCAAAGAGCRGGTCCTGCAGCTCAGGATGCACATTTGTCCCAGGAGTCCCCRAAAGGACCAGGCAAGCCACCACTCTTCTTGGCCTGCTCTTGAAGCTGAGTAGGTTTTGCGTTAGTCCCTCACTCAGAACCACATCTGGAAATATAGGGCAGATCCAAGTRTACAAACTGCTGTAAATTATTCCAGTACCTCTGGAGAGCATTTACAAATGTTCCAACAACACATATAATTGTTTATTATATCAATTAAATAATAACCTCTTTCTAAGTGATAGATTTTCTTAAATTYCCTTTTTTTCTCTTCTACAGTCTGATCTCTTCAGAGTCTAAAACAGAACTGACTTACAAAAGCTCAGCCTTTCATCAGAGAGTCCTGCCAGGAAAGGCAACCTGATCTGAGGCGTGCTCTCCCAAAGATTTCCCTTAAATCACCCCTTTAAAGTTGACTGGGCATTGTACAGAAAAGGCTGTGAAATTACCTTACCTTTCTTACTATACGTGGATTTACTGTCATTTTACTGTGTGTTTCTTCTATTTCCAACACAAYGTTGCTTTCTTTAGTGAGGGAATCTGCCACTCCAAGCTGGAATGATCTTTCTTGCCTCCCAGAACTTGGAGGCAAATAAATTTGCAAGTGATGCAGGTTCATTACTGCAAGCAGAGGAGGCTACTTGCAGAYGAATGTTTGTTCTTGATAGAAGTGTGGATCCTGCTGCAATCTGTCTTTCAGATAAGGCTCCAAACTGCACAAAGTGTTGCATTCTCTGTTTAGTGGCAATTTAGCAACTAGACAGCATTGATAAGAACTGAATGTAAATCACTGAAGATCAGTTTTGATCACACAGAGGGTATATGTTAGATTCTGAGAGTGTCAGAAAATCCCATTAAAACATCACACTCGCTTAAATAATAACACTGAGACCTGGTGGTATATTTTTCTTTCAATTCACTTGCTTGATAGAGGCTGCAGAACTATTCATCACATTAAATAATATAGGTGGTTAGGAGAACATGCACAGAAATCTGCAGACATGGTGTAGGATTTTCTTCCTGGTTGTTTGACATTTTCTGATTTTGAGACAAAGCACCAACAATAAAATCTGAAAATTTCATTTCTTACTGTATTCCAGGGTGAGTAATAATCACAGCTTATTGTTACCTGGAATAACATACCCTGAATTTATTCCAGTCTGAGAGGGGATATAAGTCCGTGTAATACAAAAGCACAGTAGATGCTGACAACCTTACAGACTCTGAGAAGAGAAACCAAAGAGAATGGACTTTTGGGAACAGAGTGCCCTTCTGCCTGCTAGGCATAAGGACTGAGTTTTTGCATCCTGTCTTCAGTGCTTTGCATAGAAATCTTTGATGACTTTGAGGCATTTTTGTACCCTGCTGACCCTGCCTGAGAGCCAGACTGACCTCAGAGTAGTTAAGCAGCTTAAGCCCACAGCCACCCCAGCCTGCCCACATCGCCCAGATTGTCCACACTGGGCCTGCGCCTGGGAAATCCTCCACAGCCTAGAGCCCAAAATTTTAGCCTCTCCTCTCGTGATCATCCTCTTTCTTGGGTCAGCTTGAAAAATCTGGCACAGTCATGAGGATCTCAGGCAGTCCAGCAGAGCAACATTACAAAATTGCAAGTGCAGACAACTGCTACATCTTTTCTGGAATAAAATGGCTCCCCTTCCTTTTTGGTTGATAGCAAATCAAATACCTTTCCCCAGACTCTGATGCCACTGGCAAAATCCAAAACACTGGCATGGCCAGTAAGGAAATGAATGAAAGAAAAAAGAATCTATCACAACCACCACACGCATTCTGCCAGAGTCTCTACTCCACACTTATTCCTTCAGATTTATCTACAAATTTCAACAGCAACATTTTGTTTAACATCTTGTCAACAGTCTTATTTTAAATATTTTGGCATGCAATAGTATTTGTTTAGATTTCTGCCCCAGTAATATAAAGGTTATTACTTTTCTCCATAAAAACAATAGATGTTTTTGTATATCTCCCCTCTCAGACAAAATGGTAGCCAATGCCTGCGGTTAGAAAAATCATGTATATCTTGTAACAGGACTGGTGAAAACACTTCCGAAACAAATTAGAGCTTTATAAAATTGCTTTCTTCTTACTACTGACAATAATTTGTATTTTTTGCAGTGATTTCAATGGAGAAAAGCCAAGGCATAGAAGACAAGACATAAGCTGCAAGCCAAAGAAAGACATAAAACCTGAATTATTCTCTCACCCTCACARATGATCCTACTATGGAGTGCCAAGGTATATTAACAAGTCAGTGGAGGAAACTTGCTCTGGCAAGTTACTTTGCCCACAATTAATTTGCACAGGAGTGGTGTTTGACTTTGGCTGTGCTACTTTGTAGTTACAGATCTACTGTTGCCTTGTAGTGTATTTCCAGAAAGTCCTTTAGTGTGACAAGTATAAACTCTCCAGCACGTCTACATTTGGGAGGTGTTTAAAAAAGAGAAGTAGCTTTCTTTTAGGCACACACTCKCAAGCCAAACACTTGTTTACCCTCTTACAGCTTGATCCAGTTTCCCATGAGAATGACAGTCTTTTCATTTATTACAGGGTTAGCTGGGCCAGAACTTTAATTGTCTTTCTGTTGCAAAGAAAATACATGGGGCTAGTGGGTAATAAAGATACCTCCTATTTCTGTATGAGCTAGAACTCTTGTTGCAGTAAATTGTCACTGATTGTGTTCCAACACAATATAAAACTCTGCAAAGCACAGCCGGTTTCATTGCTTTATGACAGTACAAACCTGAAGAGTCTGGACACAACACGGAAGTAAGGACATTATTAAACCAGTAGAACAGATAAGAAACAACAGGCCAGCAAATTATCCCATTAAGAGAACTATGACACATTCTAGAATGTGGACTTTAATGATAAATATGCTTATTTTAGCTGAATAACTATTAATAATTCATCATTTTGATAACAAGAGGGACTGGCCAATTTGTACAAAAGTTGTACTTCTTGGTCTGGGCAAGAAAAAATTGGTGAGTCATTTATTAAAGAGCAAAATCAAACTCAAAGGACGAGCCAGACTTAGAATAAATGGGCTGTAACAGTACATAGTATTTATCATGTTTAAAAAGAAGCATGACTTCTGGAAAAAATATGCTTTACATAGTCATATATTGCTATTCTGCAGCATACTTTAAAGACAAAAAACAGATCCTCAAATGTACATCCTTTCTCAGTGCTTACCACATTGTGATAAAAGTTTAGGAGTCAAGTCCTGATGGAGAGAACAGCTGGTAAGGGTAACAGTTTAATGGGGAAACACTGTTCTGCATAGATCTCTCAGGAAAGCAGGATTTGACCCAGCATTTTCTAATATGTATTTGCCAGTAAATCAGCAAGCAAGTTCCTGAAAGTCTAGCTTTCTTTTGCTGAAATCAGTCACAGAGGTCCTATAACATTCAAGGAAAACTCAACCTAACCTTGCAAAGGGCAAACTTGATAACACAGTTTGTGAATAGTACTATAAAGTCATTAGGATCAAGAAGAGTATGTAAAGATGATCATATAAGTTTCTATGAGGCTAGCAATTTCTATAATAGTATTTACTTTTCATGATATTTCAAAATTATGATCTGTGCGTCTTGAGTTCTATGGGCATTACGCATGGAACTAATACAGGCAGTTCATAAGCAAAAATCTTTTCTGGCTAGATGCACAACAATTTTACTTGCAGCAATGCTTTATCAGTATTGTACCACCATCCTTATTCATCATTTTAATAATTTAGTATGTTGTCCATTAGATTGGAAAAATATTCATTAAAATTGTCTCTCCATATTATTTCCAAGTTTAAAAAAAAGGATCTGAATTTGTATTCCTTCTGTATTTGTTTCTTGCATGGCATCTAACTAATAAACCTAGCTCTATTCTCCATTATATTGGTTTTTGCTYGATGTATCTCATTTAATTTAATTAGTTAATTTAATATGCATGTGTATAATGTTAAAGATTAATATATCCTCAGAGGTATAGAGTCTGGACAAGAGACCAGAGTCACTGAAACAGTAATCCCCTCTAGGYCCACACCTACAAAAATATTTAGATGTCTAGTTCCTGCCAGGTCCCTAAATCCACTGGTTTCAGTTGAAGTAGGCCATTCAAACTCTTATATGGCTTGGGGTCATATCGACTATATGGACATGTGAACTTTCACTACTGTCAATAGGAGGTGCACTARCCCTACAGCATTGATGAGAAAAGGTTTTTACACACAGATTTTACATATAGATGCATATGCACCCGCACACATATACACAGCCATACATAGAGGTCTCTAAATATGGATTGATGTGCCTACCATATACTGTTACTCTTCATGATCTCTGTCTATGATTTATATTATGCGTAYAAGACGCAGGACTGATATGAGCAGATGAAAGTAAGGTTTAATTTTAAAAAGGTTTCATCCAGCATTAATATTGCATCTAAAATAATAAATGTTTGAATGGTTCATCTATCTAGTGAAGTTGCTGGCAGGCATATTCACAGAAATAGCACATTTTAAGAAAATAATGCGGAGAACTTGAGGTGAGTCAACTCCAGGCTTACACAGAAAGCTGCACTCCCAGAACCAAGTCGCCTTCCCAACCACATCGTCCTTTTTCCACGCATGCTATGAGAAACTGCAGGTGCTTTAATACAATAGGAGTTAAAATGAGGAAAAAAAAAGAAACAGATGCCAGTAAGTTAGAGTCGACCATGAATGGGAAGCAGAATGTTGAAACCGTAAGGTGCTTGTGGATATCTATAGCACATGACAGAAGTTTGACAGGCAACTTAGCCCTACAACTGTCAGGCCCCCAAACCAACGAAGCAGAAAACAAAAGTGCTCCCAAACATGTAAAAAATGATTCATCTGACTGTTTCACTTTGAAACGAGGAACAAAAATGGAAGCATTCCTATTCCCTATTGAAAGTAATCACAGTTTTATATCCCTCAGTGTTTACATAAAGAGAGCTGTTTATTTAGAATCCTTGGTGATAAGGACATGGCAAGCTCATAACTTATTATATATTCTCTTTTCATTTTGTCTTTTTTGGGGCGAGAATTATGTATATTTTATGATAACCCAAAATGACTTATACATAAAAAATACAGACTTTAAAGATAAAAAGGATTAGTAGCAGGTAATGCATTTTCCATGAGTGGCTATAGGGCTCTCAGTTCCAGAACGTACAGACTGCATACAAATGAATTGATAAAAGTCTGAGGCTGTGGATGGGTAGAAAGGCTCATGCTTTGCTGGAGATGATTCTTAAAGTTACAATAAATCAGACAGACAGTGTCGGCCTTTGAGGATAAACCTGTGATGGCTTGTTGTGCCTCTTTGAATCGCCTCAGAGGCCCAGGGACTAAAAAGTGCCTAGATGTCACATTAAATCTACCGGGAGGATGGAGCACTTCAAAGAGGAACGCAATCAGATCTGATGGAAAATACATTTTCTGAAAGCTACTGACAAAAAAGTAATCTTTGATGTGGATGTTGAATAACAATTGATATTGTCTTTCCTGACATTTTTCATTATTGCTGTCTTATACAGCCTACTTCATGTATTAAAGCAATATTAACTGTTTGACGGGGACAAATCCTCAAACTATCACATAAGCAATTGTTTCTGAATTGTCTTAGCCCACTGCCTGTAAAACCTGTCCCAATAACCGCTTTTAAATATGATGGTACACTCTTTTCCTTGTCTAGCTAGACAGTGTCTGAGCCTTGGCATAATACAACATTGCCTAGGGGATATTAAAAATGGTTAGGTGGTTATGAGGTGTCATTTGATTATAAGCAAGGAACGGTAGTGTTTTCTGAAGGTGACTTTTAATGAGAGAGGTCTATAAAAAGTTAGTCCTTATTATTCCCAATGTACAATACACATTTATAACAAGTATATGTACTGAGAAATTTCAGATCTCCCGCAATTCTTGGAGCTTAAAAGAAGAAACAAGAAATGTACAGGAGATCTTTGTTATTTATGCAAGGAAATAAAGCAATCTGTAGCTGTACAAAATGCTATAAAATATACTGTGGTTAAATCCCTCAGTTGTTACTGGAAAGAAATTCAAGCAGATCTAGTAGCTACATGTCATTTCAAAGGACTGAATCCCTCCTGAGATTTGATGTCTTAACCTCYTACCATAAAGATATACTTCTTTATCAAAGATATTTATAAATCCAAAAATCTGTAATTTTTAGATGACCTTGAGCTACCAAGTGGGTTGGTGGAGAGACAGCTGTAGCTCTGATCTGTTTAATATACAGGGTTAACTGTATTAGCACCAGGGAGAGGCACATGTTCAGAAAACCCAAGTCTGAGAGAAAATCACAGCACCGAGATAATCTACTGCTCTCAGGCTCTCACAAGTTACTAGCATTTCTGTTCCACTATAAAACTGTGAAGCAGTGATTGTCCCTGTTTACTTCCAACTCCCTTGACAGTCTTCAATTTTTCACACTCTGGAAGATGGTTTAACCAGCTTTTGTTCCCCTACCATGACTACCACTGCCAGTGCCACCACCAGGAGCCTTCTGCAGCCACTCATTTCAGATCATTTCTAAAAAGGGTTTTCAGTGGAGTCTCTTCCCCAGGAAAATACTTAATGATGTACAGTTAACGTGCTATATAGCATAATAATGATCTGAGAACAGTTCATTTAGGAGGATCCATTGATTAATTGTGAGTGTATCTATCTCTCATAGGAAAGAACAAGCACCACTGCTGCCCAGCTGCACAGTGTGGAGCTATAATGCTTTAGATATTTTTATTAACAAGTAGGAGAGTTTGAAAGACAGCACTCAACATAGGCCTCTTTCCGCTAGAAGACCTCTGTTGCCCTTCAAAAAGTTACAAAGAAAAAGCTGACATTTGCCACTCTACTGCGCTGGCCTTTGCCCAGCATTTGGAGGTGCACATGCTCCGCAAAGCCATCATCCCCTCAAGGAGGTGGGTAAATCACGCTGCTCATGAGCATTTGTGCCAGACCTGGCACGCTCCTGGCTACCACCGCACTGTGAAATTCCCTAGAGGACCAGCATTCAAATGTGCTTTATTGCCACCCAGAAGGCAGCTGCTGTCTTCTCATCCAGTAGAGACAATGAAACCTTCTCCTCTTGGATGGTTTGCAAGTGATAAATGACTCTACCCCAAAGGAAAAAAAAAGGGGGGGGGGAAGGTAAAGAAAGAAAGAAAAAAAAGAAAGAAAAAAGACATCAGCAACATTCTCTGCAGTTTCAAAGGTTATTCTCTCTTATCTTCCATCCCTGACTGTTGCTTTATTATTCTAGAGCTGGCTGAGGCCAAATTCATCCTGTATATACTTCAGTCTAAAGTTCACATCGGCCCCTTTAGCAGTGAAGCTCCTTGACACTTCAACCTCTGTTCTACTAGAAGGGATTTCTTTTCTTTCGTGCTCTCCATTGCTCTAGCCCCGATGGGAACTCATCCACTCCCAGGTTTCCTAACACCTTCCTTCTGAGTTACTTAAACAAGACTGCCTGGCCAGCTGAAACTTCTTTGAAGTCTGGGAACATTTCAGATGTCAATTCATGAGATTTCCTCTCTCTTTATTTTAGACTGCTGCCAGTGCTTGTAAAAATCTATGAACTGCTAAGCATTAAAACCCCATACACAGTGAACTCCTGGCACYGATTTTGCATGCCTACAGTAAATGGAGAAAAGGAAAACCACAGCATTATCATAATGCGTCCTTTGTGGAAATATTAGAAGGATTATTGTTGTTAGGGAGTGGGGAAATAAAGATCCATTAGTTGGCAAAAGATGTGTAAAAAGCTTTTAGTTCTGCATTTATGTTACTGAGGTCAAACTAGCAATCCTCTCTCCTTTATTTCCACACAGGTCAGAGATTGACGAGACAGCAAATCTGGCTTTAGATCAGCTAGCACTAGATCAGAAACACTGCAACAACATGATGCAAAGTGGCCATATGGTACAAACTCACGCCACTGACTGGTGTATGCCCAAGATTTTTTGATGGGTTAATATTGTATGGGTAGGCTTTATGGCAGATAAGGTATTGCCTTTCTTCCTACATCCAGCAAACATTTCACCCTATGCACTGTGACTTTGACAGAAATGCTAACATATGCCCTCACGTGATTTGTACTGCTGCTTGATCTGGTGGTGGTCTGGCAGTACTCAATGCTGATACTAAACACAGGGCAGTTATAGCTTCCCTCACTAATTTTGGGCTTAATTATGCACAGTACAGAGATAGAATATGYGACCTGTAAGTTCAACAAATCAAAGTAATAAACCAGTTAGCTCCAGCAGGCCCGTTAGTAAAAGAAACACAATCTAGCATGGATGAGAGCACAGTARCTGCAAAGCAGCTGATTTCCAAGGAGAGCAACCAGAGCAATTGCCCACTCCAGGCTCACTGTTCAAAGCTGACACTTGGCAGCAGGGAAATAAATTATCTCACTTGGGATCCAGGTGGCAGGAAGAGGAGAAAGACCAAGTTTTAACTCCTTTCCGTGGTTGTCCCATACCTACTTGCTACAGGAGCAGCAAGTTGCTCTTACCAGGTAGCCAAGTCCCCAGAAGGCACAATACAGTATAATTCAGTCCATCTCCCTCCAGAAACACCAATCCTCTGCTGCAGCTGTGACATTTTAGCATGTGCACACCAAGGCAGGGCCATGATAACATGCAGGCTTTGAATTACTGCTGTTGGAGAGGAGGGGCTCAGTTTTAGCACTTAGTTTTAGTGCCCCTTCACAGCTTCTGCTCAGACCTCTGCACATTGCAGCAGGGCTTGCGCATTCACAGTCTTCCTGAGCAGATCCGTGAAGCGATGTAAATTGCTCTGTAATTACTCAGATGCTTGACAGAGTCTCGTGCTACTCGGTGTCCAATTTATAACCAGTCAGCCCCATACGACAAGCAGCTCCAYGTGCATTAACAGCTGATTCTGGCTGGATCTTGCCTCTGAGAAGTTACATCCCCACAGGATGTAACAAGACAGTTGCATAAAGCTGTGCTGGTAAAAACAGTCATCAAGGTCACCATTTTCAAAAGCACCTAGAGCTGAAATGAAAGGCTAAGCAGGTGGTGTGTGGCAAAGTGTCAAAGCTTTGCTAAACATGGCCCTTTCCTCCCAGCTCTTTTGACAGAAGCACGTATAAGAATCAGCCACACAGAAACAGCTCTGATTGATGGGCAATACTTTGTCTTAAGATAATTAAACTGATACGTACCAGTACTGTGATGCTTTCAGCAACCACCTTATGAGGATTTAGATTACTCCTGTAATGTAATTTTGCCTGGGAACAGGTACATGCATATAGGTACATTGAATTCATATGACAACAAGTATTTCGAGTCCCATCTTCAAGATTCTGCATTTCCCATTTCTTTATGAAATGTACTGGTTTATGATGTAGAGCTATTACAGGAACATGGAGAACCTGTTTCATACTGGTTAGACCAGGAGACTGTGAATCAGTATTCTCCAGCTCTGTTTCCTTATTCATCGTTAACTTATTCTTCGACCTCTCTTTTTTTTAAAGCGTACTATAAATACAAGTAGTTGTGTAATTAGCAGAGAGTTAATTACAGRGCAAAAAATCCATCACATGAAATGGAAAAGAAAAATTAAACATAGATTTTAATGTCTCTCAAGCTAAAAGGTGCAGTAGTGATCTAGGAGCAGATGCACCACCTCCCACAAGAAAATGAAAAAGAACATTATATTATTATTATTATCACCATAATCATCATCACCACTGGCATCCAGAAGTGGCATACTCTTTTAAATTCCCCCCAGAGACTACAAAGTCAAGGAATTTCTCCATTACTGATACATTTTAAAGGCTGAACCAACAGCCTCTAAGACAGCCTCTTTCCATGCCCTTCCTCCTAATTGATATCTCTCAGGGAGCATTCGTCCTGTCTGAGAAAATCTCCAGGAAACTCCCATTTGAGCCAATCTGAGTATTCATCTGAGTGAGAGATGGAAGACACTATTTTTTGTCTCCTCCTGGGGTGGACAGATYGCGGCATTTGCTCCAACAGCATCCTTATATCTATCAGTTGGGGGAACATAAGACCCAGCTTTAATTTTTCATTTCAAATTCATATAAATGGATCTGCTGGCCTGTAATTAATTTGCTGCTAATTACACAATTACTCTCATTTAGAGTATCAGTTAAAAATGAATTGATGTTAACCCAGTCTAATTTTCAAAACAAATTAAGCAAATTGTTACTTGATTTTAAATCAGGTAACTCAACCCCTCTGTTCGGTTTGCCCGCGTGGTGCCACAGCCGGCTGTGACGCTGCCGGATGCTGCCGCTGAAATTGTCATYGCCTCGTTCTAATGCAGCAGCAAGGTGAGGATTAGGGGCTGCCACTGCCTCTGCTTGTGTGGCCTTTCGCTTTTCCCAGACTCCTTTTTAAGCTGCCCACTTTGGACTTGCTCATTATGAAGATTTATATCATCATCTAGTGGAACTCCCTTTAAACTACAACCCATTAACTCTCCTAGTCTGCACTTTGCATGCAGACTGAGATGGAGAGAGTAAGCAACGAGGTTCTTGTATTGAGGTTACTAAATATAGGAGGATTTTTGACATCTCCCAGAGCAGGAAAATTTGCCATAACCACTGTAATTAAAATCTTGCTCAATATTTGCCTAATGTCGCATTAAATCCATGTAATGCTGCCACTTGTCTCCTGCCCTCCCAGCCTTCCTCAGTGTTATTTTTCAGAGTCTAGACACAAGTGCAGCAACAGCCACAGCTAAGTTGCATTCGAATCAGACAAAAATTTTAGTATAAAATCATGATATGACCAAAAAGAATAAACATATAACCTATGCTCTCCACACAGACTGATAAATTATGCCTGAATATAAAAAATGTTTTATCCTAATTTTTCATCCCAGCGGAATGGACAGCACTTCCTCTTGTTTCACTCCAATCACTCTTGCCTCGTAATACATGCGTGCCTTTATCAAGCACAGAAAGAGATTACAGTTCCCACAGTTAATTCTCTCCACTCTGCCAAACAGTATCTAAGATCTTTCCTTGCTTAATGCAAGAGTCCCTACGGACATCTTCCAAATGAATTTGTTCTTCTTAATCCCAGGAAAGACTGGGGAATCACCTGGAGTCCCACACTGTATCAGGGCATCCAATGGTGTTCAGAAAACACACAGAATCAGCAGAAGGAGCACACAGTATTTCCGTGCTTTGCAGTTGATTAAGAGGCTAAATGAGAGACAATGAAGTTTTATGCAGACATATCAATCAACAGGAGTATTTCCATGCCAGGGCTCACTTTTCAAACACTCATTCTGCACCTATAGCCAGTTCCTGAATTTAACAGAAACCTCTCACMAAATCAGTGCAAGCCAAGCACCCTCCTGAAAAAGTCTTCATGAAGTGCACAGAACGAGAAGCATGCACTCTGCTTCCCACCGTACTGGTCACATCCAATTTAGAGGTGAGTCCTGGATGCCCAGAAGCTCAAGGAATATTTGCCTGTCGCAGTGGCAGCGGCCCAGTGAGGTCAGGGGACCCTGTGCTACTCTGGATCTGTACCAAGTGTCCTCTTCCTATTTCCACAACGTGACTGACATCAGTGCTAACACCATTACCCAAAGCCAGAAATTCACCTTCTTTTCCTCTTTCATACAGCCAGTTAGTTTTCTGACAAACCATTTCTTCCCCATTCTACTATAATTAATCTGACTTTTAAAATTACACATGCACCTTGGAGCATGCACTCAGGCATGCTGCATCCTGCATCTGTTGCAGCCGCAACCAGCTCATGCTACAAGGATGGGAGGAAACACTGACCACGCATCTGCACTGCGGATTRGTTTGCTTTTACTCTTATTTAACACTAACATAGTTTTCTGTGACCAAATTGCTGCTGCCTCCCTCCCTGCAAAGGCACGATTAGACAGACCCCTTCCTCAAGCCGCAGCTTAAGAATTTTCCAACAGTCAAAGACAATGTAAAAGAGAACAGTAATCCAGTATAACAGCACTTGTTTTATAATAAAGTGTACTACAGAGCCACAGTGCAGCTGTTTCATCTAATCTGAAACATGTGCAGTCCATATTAATAGTTAATTTAGTCTGCTTTTAAATCACAGCAACCTTAACAACAACAAAAAGGCGTGACCTGCCTTTCCTGCAGGAGCCTAGTCACATTCCTCTCCAAGTTCTCCATGTGACAGAGCAGTGCTACAATTAAAGCACTATAATTTGCTTGTTATTCAAGTCAGGCATTAGTCCTAGTAATGGGGTGCTTGGTGGAGAGATGGATTTCCTTGTTAGGAGCTAAGCACAGGATTAGCTGAATTCTCCATGGAGAAATCTTGATTTGTTCAAGGTCTTTCATGTTTTCTACAGAGAAGGGATTATGTCTACTTAAAGAGGGGGCTTGCTTAAAAAGCTACAAAGTATAAGAAAAGGATTTAGGGCAGTCRAGCTTGTGGTTAAGTAGCTGAGGGGTAGAAGGAGTTTTAGAGGAGAGGATTATTTAAAGCCATAAAGTTCAAAAAATAATTGGTTTAGCACTACTGGGTCAATGCAGGGTAACATGCTGGAAAGGCAGTTAAGCATAAGCTAATATTCATTTTACTTTGGCTAATTATTGCAAGGATTCAGAGTATAGGGTGAAAGAAGAAATGTTCTAGCTCTTTCCTTTGGGGTTCAAATGCATAGCCCATTTCTCTGCTCCTGTGCTTTATATGTATATACATATATATACATAGAGATATCTGTTATGATATATATCATCAGCCTAGTGCAGGAATTGCAAAAGGCTCTTTTTAAAGCTTTGACATTGTTCGCTTAATGAGGCCATGAAGTAGACCAGTAAACACTTTTCAGAAGTGTTGTGGAAACGTTGGTCCTCCTGCAGCCTCCTGTCTTGCAGGTGCCTCCATTCCCTGCTCCTTCTCTTAAGACACTGACAGTATTATTATTGGAGTCTGACTTCAAGTGGAATGATCATTACTGCCTGCAACAAACCTTAGCAGAGGCCTTCAGTGCTCCAGCTCGGTGCTGGAGAGCCTCATTCTCCTTCCCAAGACTCCCCCCACCATGCTCACATGGCCCCATAGAGACCCACTAGCACTGCCAGCGCTATGGAGCATGGTGCCTCCATATGGAAAGCACCTCTGCATCAAGGGAGAAAGCATAGCTGTATGTTGTCCCATGCTTTTACCATACACACATGTGTTTTCAGGCAATGGATTTTAGGATCCATTCATCCCATCACAGCTGGAGAGTCCTGTAGGCCAAGCTGGAGGTTTCTCCAAGATAGGCCAGCCAAGCGGGCAAGGAGGCAGTAGACACATAGGTGAGGTATTTCCCAAAGGTGGAGTCTGAATGCAACATGTAGAAAGGAAAAAAGTATGCAGGGGTCCTCTGAAAAGCCTGTTTAAAGTAGTTCTACATACTCAGGTTGGACAAGAGCTCAGCAATCGCAGGGTAGTGAGAAGGAAGGGCATTTTGTAATCTGCTGAGAGTAGTTCAGCAGGGTGGGTGAATCATGCTAATAAAGAGAAGTAAATATTCATTAGAAGAGTGAGAGATACTGTGTCCAGCAAGATACACTTCAGCTGATTGAACAAGAGGAAGGGGGSATAGGAGATGGCACTGCAGAGAGAAACCTAGTGGCACCGTTGGACATACTGCACACAAGTCTGTGACATTATATTGTGACATTATACAGCAGCAAAAAAAGCAAAGTGTTTGGATCTGGATGGCATGTGAGGGAACTGGAACATACTGGTCTTTTCATTGTGCAACTCTAGTGCATTCACGTTTGGTATGTTGCAGCCAATCGGTAACTCAGAAGATACTGATAAACAGGATGGAGTTTGCAGTAGAGTGTAAAAAAAATTAGGGGTCCACAGGTGGATAATGAGGTGAGATTAGAGGAGCTAATTCTGCCTGATAGCTTGGCTAAGTGACAATTCAGTGCATGGTTGGAAGACATAATAGGAGATGTCAAATATTTGAAAGGTATAAAAACAAAGGCACTAAAAGGAGTTATTCAGAGCAATGCACAGGGTATAATGACACGTGTGGAAACAGAATCAAGAACAGATGCAGAATGAATGTTGGAAAATATGCTCGGGTAGGGAATAGTCTCCCCAAGGGAAACAGTTGATTATTCAGAAAAATTAAAAATGTTTACATGTATTACTAATAAGTGTACATTAGGGAACTGCACAGGTGGTAGAAAAGAATAAATCTTTGTGTCCAGTATTTTCATTCTGAGTCTAGGTAAATGTGAACCCATGCACAGTGGGTAAAATACTCTGGCAAAATACATACAGTGTCTATTGCTGCAGATCCAGCCAAACATCTGAAATCCTGTATTGTTTTCCTCCTTATTCTCATCCTTTCAGGAGCTCTGCTAGGTAAGAAGGCACATTTATTCCCATTCTGTGGGTCTCAAACTGAGACCCAGAGATTAAATCCTCAATGAGATTTGAGCATTGCCGTGCTCATAACAACAAACCAGATCTACCTCCTCGTGAGCAGAATAGTATGCTTGCAAATAAAGAAACTAGAGTCTGTTGACCTTCTTTTTTTTTAATCTCCATGCAGAAATGGCTGCAATTAGCAGCTATTTCTTTCATCCTCCACCATGACCAGTAGACTTGGTTCTTGGAGATTTTTTTTTCTCTGAGAAATTTCATTTGCCACACCTTGTAAACAGAACATTTGTCTTGTGGTGATCCTGGGTACTATTGCTGGCTCTTGCACAGGTTACCTGTGTAGCACTTTGCAAAAGCCACAGCTTCTCATTTGGTGTTGACTTACCCCTCCTGGAGACTGAAATAGCAACTTTTGCAAACATCATACCGTGAGAGGAAACTAATTTATTCATTTTTTGCAGAGTGCTTTGGATGAAAAGCACTATAAAATTCAAAATATTGTTTTTGTCTTGCAAGATTCATGCTACTGAATAGGTGAAAAGGTTCCTTTGAATAAAAGCTGATGATTTATCTACCTTTTACTGGCTCCCTTTGTTCCCTGAAGCTACATATTTAAACTTTGCCAGGTAGGAATTTATTATAGACACAGAAGAAGAGAGCAGTCTTTTAAAATCTCAACTGCTCTGCTCACACCAAAGTTCTGGGATGAAGTAAAAATGAAACCTCTATCATTATAGCCATTAGCTTTTTCCATTTCAAGAGGTTTATGGATTAAAAAAAAAAAAAAAAAAAAAAAAAAAAAAAAAAAAAAAGACAATGCATACAAACTACAGTAGAACTCATTAAGACTGAGGTGACAGTATCCAGCCTCCATTTATTGCCTTTTCCCAGATTAGAATGATTTGTGAGCATCTGATGATACTCTTTAAAGTCCCACTTTGCTAGCATAACACAATAAATCTCCACCACTGCCTTCTGCGATCAAACATGACATCTCTCCTGCATGAACGCCCAGCTGCCATACCAGAGATGCCAATGAGCCATCATTATTGGCACAACAAAGAAATATTTGGCTGAGCTGTAACTCCCAGTTCTCAAACTAAGCATTCATTTTTCACATGCTGATTCCTCTTCAGAAAGGGAAGTGATTGTGTGAGGGACTGAAATCAAGCAAGAGCATCCATACCAGTAACTACCTTGAGGGATGGCTAGTTTTGTGATGAATTGAAAATTCTGCAGTGTTGTTGTTTGCATCTTCATTTTTAAGTTCAAATCTACATAAGACTAGAAGGGACAACTTGGGCCATATAATGGACATGTAGATCCAGGAGGATCTACAGATAACCCTCTACACAATGCAAGCAGCAGTACACTTCGAGAATCCTTTGATCAGCTAAAGCACCCTGAAACAAAATACAAAAAGCCCCCCAAAAGAGAGGGCGACAGGATGCCAGACAAACAACAACCAGCCTCATTTTTGAGCCCAGCCTTTACCTGGCCCAGTGAGTTATTTAATTAAGTAGCATCTCGGTAGGTCCATGGATGGGCTGCTGCCATGCAGCTTCCCAGCAATGTGAGGCCAGAAACCTGCAATCCTGCTCATTGGGAAAACAGCTCGAAGGGAYAACTGCGACAAGTCATATGTAGCCACAGTGAATAAATCCAGCTGGAATCTATCAGAGGGACCATCCCTGCTCCCCTCCACGAGCAAGCACACAGCCCGCCTAGTGCACCTGACACCCCTAGGTATTCCTGTCCTTACGATTTTATCCTTCCCATTCTAAATTGCCTCAGTCCTTGTGTAGCCATTTGTTACTTCATTAACATTTAGTCTTTCCAGAGGAGTATTTCCATCATCCCCTCTCTGAGGAGAGTGATGGCAAAAGAACAGGGCATTAGGTATGTGTTCCCGAGCAGGAAGATTAAAATTTAAATCTCAATACTGTTTAGCTGATTTTAAGAAATAAAGCAAAACRAAATTCACCCTACAAGAGATATTTAGTTTCCTATAGCTGTGAGGAAAACATAATCTAATAAGTAATGAAAAGAGCTTTCTTTTTCTAAGGAATGAATTGATTTTTGCTATATGGTGTACGTAACTTTTGCATTTCATCGTATACCCAGTGAAAGATCCATCTCAAATCTTTGTCCCATTCTTTTATAATATCATGTTCAGATTCAAACTTCTTTTCTAAGTAACGCTTTCTGCCAGATATATGTATTTTAACTGGACTTGTATGGCACAATAGAGACATCCAGTGGTTTGTTAGATTATTAAACTCATGACTGTCACCAAAGGCATCCTACAGAGCTATTTCCATTAGATAATGGTAATTTCARTTTGAGCTCAGACTTAAATTTAAGATTTGATGTTAAGCAGCACTAATTCAGGAACTTGCAGTAATTTGACATCTGATATTTAATTTAATTTGTCATACATCTAACTACTTTCTTGTGATTTATGCGAAACCCAAGCTTCATTTATACCCTGGGGTAAATGTTCGGTCGCCATAAGCCAGGGTAGCTTTGCGGAAGTCAACGGAGTTTTGCCAAGAGCTGTCAGAGGACATGGCCCTGTGTATTTTGGAGAAGTGYGAAGGCATTTCTATGAGGAGTTTCACAGAGGGAACTGCTGAGTTTTTGCTTGTGTTTATCGTACTATTTTTAAAGGATATTGGGAGACAACATATGGGTGTCAATTGGGCACAAGTGTCAATCATCTAATTAAATAGTAGCAAATGTATTTTGGCACTTTAGGAGGGAAAGGAAATTGCTTGGGGCAAAGAAAGGCCTCACAGTTGAGAGGAGGAAGGCAGCCCAGTGGAGAGAGACAAGGGAGAAATTTAGCAGCTGAGTGATGGGGGCAGAGCTCTGGAAACACTGAAATAAGAGAGAAATGAAATCTTGAAAGAAGAGGCATTAAAAAGAGACAAGCAAGCATGACAGTGAACCTCAGATCAGAAAAAGACAACATCAGCAGATCAGACTCTGGACTGATTTAAAATATGAAAAACTACATTTATGTTCAGTGGGGCCGCACAGTGTATAAGTCAGGGTTTCTTGGACAGAATAATATCCTTAAAAAGACAAAGTAAAACCTAAAGCTAGCAGGCCATGGGGAGTCAGAAAAGGTATGCAGCCCACCAAGGAGGCTGCAAGGCAGCGATTTATTAAAATGCTGCTTTTTCTAAGGGTTTGATCTAAAACCCATTTAACCCAACAGCAGTCTTTCCATGGACTTTGGATCAGGCCCTAAAATATAAATGCTTGACCAGCTGATAAAGTGAATAAGAGCACATACACTTTCTATTCACAAAAGCAAGGAAGAGATTTTAAATTGCTTTCTTTCAGACAAGCTATTTACAAACAAGAGGCAGTGCTGACGCATGCWCTGTGACTTGTTAGAAGGAGATTGAGAGGAGTTAACACTAATCAGTGTTAATTAGTAGYTGGTATGAATAGCTCAGAAAAATTTAACCGAAACACTGAATATATTCACTAGTCTCACCTTTTTTTTCCTCCTTTTAATAGATGCACATGCCTGTACAGAAGAACTGAATACTGTTTAAACCAAGGCGCTGTCTGGCCTTGTGGCACTTTCTGATAATGACTGTAAGAGAGTCTCATAGTCACTATAGAAGACAGAAAAGAAGGGGACAAGTATGTATTATGTTTCCCAGCTACTCTGCCATGTATTTGCTGGTAGCTATATATTTTCACATAAGACAGTTTTGGGATCTATTGGGCAAATATAAATGAAAATAACAGCACAACATGGGAAACTCTAAAGTGGTATGCTCCACTGTGCCAGGAGGATCTTCAGCAGGACCCCTTCTTCACAGTTACACCTACATGTTAATCAACCGTTACACCTAGGAGTTAGCCCCTGCAGACAAAGCAAAATTGCAATGCTTCTTCATCTCACGTACTTTGGAAGTGTATGTGTTACAGGGTATCACTGCAATGCAAGTATTTGGATTCACTCTGCCCTTAATTTGGCACTGTACAGTGATTTGGAAGTCCTTCACTTTTGCACCAGGCTGTATTCCTAAGCCCCAATGCTTTACATTCAACCTTGTTAGCATTAGCCAAGAAAACTTCCACCCACTATCTGATGTTCATTCATAGTCCCAATTTCCATGGCAGGTAAATGGAGGGATTGCTTGACTGAACAAAAAGAGCTCTGCCTGCAGTAATAGTTTTTCAGGTCTTCAAAGCCAGATCCTAGGCTGAACTTCAATAGTTCACAGAGCACTCTGTTGACAGAGGTAACAGGGCAACCATTTCATTTTTTATTGAACCATGTCTYAAAAATTCAGTAAAGGCACAAATGATAAACAAACATTCACAGTGAAAAATAGATTGCTGGTTTCCAGGACAATTAACACATAACATTCATCTCAGGGGACAACTGAAATATTACAGATAACATTCAGTACTGTTTTTTCTTTATTTTCTAGTAGTGCTTGTGAAAATTGCTGGCTTGACTCTTGTGGCCAAGAGTCCACAGCAGCTTTTTAACCTCTGAATAGGCAGGAGCCCCAATAACAAAAATACAGCCTTCCTCATTCTGTTCACTATCACCTTGAATCAGCTTGACAGAGTTAGATCAACTCTAGGAACCAGCTCTAAGGATATTTTCACCGTGCTTATTCACTCTCTGGCTGTTTTGCTAATCTTATTACCACATTGCAAACTATTTCCTTTTCTGATAGTATCCTTTTTATGGGGAACAGAACCGCTTCTTGTCTGCCAAATCATTTCACGTAGACATCAAGAGGAAATAGTGTTCAAGCAGMTATTGCTGAAGAAATAATTTGCACATTTATTAGAAGCTACCAGAGCCTGCCTGGACAGGAATACATATGTATTTAGCTTTGTACATAGCCAGTAAACATAATTACTTGGACCTTTCAGAACTCACAATTTCATCATATCACATATGCATGTAAAGAGCAAAACTAAGGATTGTTTCATCTGAAAAGACTCATAGAGTCTCATAGAGTTTCACAGCATTTCATGAACTATTGACCAGGACCTAGAAATCAGTCCTCTTTACACACTTGACCTTTATCCTGCAYATAGATTTTCTTGGGTTCCATTTTCATTCTCTTATATTCCCACATATGCCTCTCGGAGGAAACTCTGAAGTCAATAAAAAAGATAGTTAGCAAATGTTGAGTTAAATTTGAATATTTTCAATTATTCTGACCTCTTGAGAACTGAAAATCTATTACTCAATGACAGCAATCAGAAGATTTAAGGCATAATTATATTCCAGATGGGTTTTACCCCACAAAACCAAAGACAGAGAAGCTGTGACTTTCCTGCAGACACCCACACCTCCAGCTGAGCTGAGCAGCATTTACTTTAGTCCAGTTTGGGCAGCATCCATTTCCTTAAACATTTATAAGAGATTTCTGCTAGAGCTTCTTAGAAAAGGTGCTTTCGGATGAGTTTTGTTTTTCTGATGCCTGAGCTAAAAGACAAGCTCTACCATATCAGTGCTGCTGGAGTTTACAAAGTCTTAAAATTAAAATGTTATATTACAGAGAGTAGAAAATTTGCCRTAATCTGCATTTCTCATGAAATCCTACAGAAAGGAAACATAACACTTTTCAGTAGATACTATTTCATTATACACCAACTACAGAAGATGGCCATAAAAGAAAGATGGCTGTCAGGTACATATATAATATTATTCTATTCTCAAATTCAGACTGCAGAACATTTAAAAGTACAGGTGAGGCATCAGGAGACTGTGACTGGCCTCTCTTCCAGACTCACAGGTAGTTTTCAAACTCCCCAAGCTTTGACCTAGCTTGCTTCATCTCCTACAAGATTCTTTCGTAACATCTTTCTAATGACTGTCAGCCCCACATAACACAATATGATTTTCCAAATACCTATTTAAATCCATTAAATCGCATGTAGCATAGTCTATGGTACAGGAAAATTGTGTTACTCACACACATGACCCACAAAACACTAGGTTAAAGAAGACTTGCACATAACAGACTGCTTTTCATTGGCTCTGATCCTAAGCAGGCACTGTCATTCCTCCAATAGTTGTTCCCAGCACCCTTAAAAATCCTTCAGTCCTTTCCTTAACTAGCCATGTATGAGGCAAAATCCAGGGAGAATGCAGTTGTGCAGGTGGCTCTTAGGAGGAGAGCTGGGATGACTTCGGTGCCCCAAGCTGGAGTCCAAGGAGACCTGGACCGAGCCCTTGGGGGGGCGTCACGCTTCCTTGTGGCCCAGGGCAAAGCATATGCACTCCCTGCTGCTGAAGGGTCCTCATTTGCAAAATTTTACTCCCTCTTTGGAGGGAGTGCGTGTGCTTTGCCCAGGGCCACAAGGAAGTATGACACCGCCCCAAGGGCGCGGTGCAGGTCTCTTTGGACTCCAGCTTGAGGCACTAACGTCGTCCCAGCTCTCCTCCTAAAACCACCTGCACAACTGCATTCTCCCTGGATTTTGCCTCATACATGGCTAGTTAAGGAAAGGACTGAAGGATTTTTAAGTAAAATAAACCCATAACTCATCCAGTACTTTTAAAAACCCTACTTTGAGTGGACTGGACAGCTGTATTAGAAGCGCTGCAATATGATGAATAGAAAAATGCAGGCTCAGATGAAGTCTTGATTAACTTGTCATTCTAATCGCCTCTGGAAACACAGGGAAGAGGCTATTTTATTTTTAAATTTCCATCTAGGTGACATCTAGTGCAGCAGAGAACATTTGCATTGTTTTTCACTAAACATGTGAGTGGGAGAATATGAATGCGAGACTTCTCTGTGTTTTCTGTATGACAGAAAAAGACAGAATCAGAAAAGTGATTTTGAACCTGTATGCAGAAGATCAGGCTTTTATTGTAAGACTTACATTTTGAAAATGATTTAGAACAAGCACCAACTAGAACCATTCCCTAAAACCAAATCAAACTTTGAGATTTTGAAGAATTCAGTCTACTTCAGAAGGATAGAGGGAGAACAAGAAGCTTTCCTGTCCCTTTATGCTCCTGAATTGGCCTATATTAGAAACTACTGGACATTTTGTCAGCTTTCATAGAATTTATAGGTCCATGTTTCGTAATCAAAAATTTCACATAGTTACAGGGCTTATCTGAATTGATTCAAAACTGAATAGTCAGATATTGGTAGGGAAATTTGATAGCTGTGACAGAGTCCTGGAGGAAGCAGTTTTGAAAGGAAAGTTGAAATGTATGTAGATGTATTTGTTAAGTAGGGGGAAGGTCTGGAGTAATCAAATGAATTTATCAAATATATTTTTCCCTGCCTTTCTTCTACTTAAAAAATAACCAAGAGCCAAAGGCCACGTTGACTACTAAACCTTCTGTTTACTGTCCTGTAAAGTAGTGTCAGGTAATACAATTCAACTCACATTCATGCTGCATGAGAATCAAAGTAATATTACTGACAGAAGAAGCAGTTACATAATGAACAGTTACCTGATGTTGGAATGATGATGATTTTAATGTGTAACTGGACTGCTGAACTTCTACCCTTGCTCAGTGATACTGGTTACAAAGACTGACAAAAACAAGCTCATACTGCTAATCAGTTATCCCCAACTTTTCTGCCTCACTGCACCCGTGCATCCATCTGCCATGGTCTAAGCCCTTTCATAATCCATTTAAGCCCCTTATGCTTCCATATACATTCGCTGCAACTTTAGGTTGGTGCCCTGTCTACAAGAGGAGATCAATCTAAGCCCACCCTGGATGCAGAAGAGCTGTCACTAGAAGYGAGCTGGATGCCCTATATTCCCACTCACCAATGTGAAGACATCTGACCTCCTCTGGCTGTGCAGGTTCCCACCAGCCAGACCCAGCTGTCAGAGAAAACCTGTCCACTTTGGGAATGGAAAGGGAACTCATCCTCCAGCCAACCAACCAGGGAACAGCCACTCTCTATCACTGTTAATAACCATGTCTCCATCTGTCCTCCATATCCACCTGCTGTCTTCCACTCTACACTGAGATTGGAAGGTCTTTCATGAATAGCCTACATTTTTTGTTACGCTTAAACAAAGTAGAGTATACCACAAACATTATCTTTGATCTGTTCATAGTACTACTATACTATATATTCCCACAACTATAATAATAATTACAATAATGCACAGTCAGTGGTAGAGGTCACCTGCTTGTCACAGTGCAGTCCAGGAGAGGCCACCACTGGCCTGCAGTGAGGGGTAATCAGGAGCTTTCGATGGCTGGACTAAAAAGCTATGACACTGAAGAGCTATCTGTCTTTTGGACTTTAGGGGCCCTAAGCTTTGTCAAGGACTACAGTTAAATGGTAAGAAGAGCTGGCCAAAGTGCATGGTCAAAGAAAAGAGGCTCCTTTGAAGAAAAATGATATGGAATTTGTGGGAGATTTCTATACTTTCCCTGTAAAAAAAACAAGGCTGTAACTGATTTTTCTCAGGGGCCGGGAAAGGAAAGTGTAGAAAAGGCAGGGAAGTGTGTCCTGCCCCTAGCAGGTACATGTAGTAATGAGTATCAGCATGCAGGAGTGGTAGATCCAGGGGTATATTCAATTACAGTTTATAAGACTCTAGTTAAATAAAGCTTATAAAGCCTTAGTATGCTAGTTTTAACAACACTTAGCATTGTAACTCTTTCAGTTCAGCTGTAGAACAAAGTTACTCTGCCAAGACACTGAGGGAAAATCATTGGAAACTCTCAGAATGGGAGCTTGATTTCCACAATTCCCAGTGATCCATTTTTATGATTCAAAAATATGCACCAGAGATAGAAAAGCACTTTGTCTTGTCATAGATTTATTCTGACAAAGCAATCCAGCTAATAATGCTCTCTTACCATCCCCTGAAATCTGGAAATGTCCTAAAATATACAAAAACAATCACATGAAATAAAAAAACCTCAGGCACACATTACTCTTGCTCGATCCTTAGAAATCTGTCAGAACAAAGAAATGAGAGCAAAAACAGTATTCTGGAAGACATAATGTTGATGCAGGCACACAAACCTATAAAAGCAAGGAAGTTCTGAATCCAGGCCACTGCGGAGCCCTAAACACAGGCCTATTGTGTTTTGACGCTGCAGCAGCCCATATGGTCTTCCATTAGAGGGTCTCAGAGCAGTGGGCAATGTTACCGTACCATATGTGCTGATTGGAACAACTGAGTTGATTTATGTTAGCATCCATAAAGATATTTTTTGTTTCCTGTTTTTGTTTCCTATTCTTGTTCTCTCAGTAAAAGCGTAAGAATGGAGAACCTCGTCATTATGGGTTTCCAGGACTAACATTAAATTAAAGGTCTCTAATAAGAGCCAAGAAAAATGATTCTAAAGCCTACAGTGCAGGAGTAAATGTTTAAAAGTGAGCTCTATAACCTGAACCTATGTGCTTACAACAAGCAGAAGATCCTGGTTTCTACCTCACAACATATTCTAACTGATTTCCCATTAGGAAGCCAACATAAAGGTGACAGCCAGAAATGAACATGATGAAAATCTACATCTGAAAAACTGAGCTTCAGAATGTGTATTTTTTTTTAAATTTTGCTTTCTAAAATAAAAGCAAATCAGAAGAAAAGCAAATAAACATTTAAAATTATATCAGAGGGTAAAAATAAGGGAACCTGCAAGCAAGGAACAGCAATGTAGCCAAWCAGGAAAAGCCAACATCATCTCTCCTTTCCGCAGGAGTATGGACCAGCATTCTTGGTACCATGGATCAGCTTTGCATATAAAAATTGCTGCACCACACCTGACAAATGTGCTACTAAGTCCTGCAGAGCATTGCATACTTCAGRGAAAGATCATAAAATGGAGACTAGGGCACAGGAACAAGAGGAGTAGATTTGATTCTCCTTTTTATGCTGTTACCGCTCTACTACTCCACCCCACCAGATATCTTTGTCAAATATAAGAGCTTCAAGGTGAGGATCTAGTTCTTTATTTTACAGACTAAAAGAGTTACCTAATTAATTCATTTGACAATTGCTTAGCTTCTGTATTTAGAAAATGTAAAGGAAAACATGACATAGCAGAAGATATCAAAAGTATAAAGAAAGAGAGCACTCAATTCCCATTCAAAATCTTGGTCATCTATTAACCARCCACAACAATTATAGCAGTTACTCTCCTTCAGCTCAGCATAATCTTCTAACCCAATTTTCCTTACACTTTTTTCAGAATCTTAGAAGAAAACTGGGTGCTCCTGGTGCAGATGGTGTTCTAAGTTGTTGATCTGGAACACGTAGAAGGAAAATAAGAGCAATTCAAGCAATTGTGTGTATATATGTTTTTGTGTACATGTGTTTATGGATTGTGCGTACACAGACAGGCTGGCATAACATATATAAAGTACTAGGACTTTCAGAAATACTACCTTAATCTGCTTAATCATCCCCGCTTTGCCCATAAATAAAGGAAATTAAATCAGAAACAAAATCAGAAGCAAAAATAAGTGTTCAAGCGACAGAAATCATTGCTACCAAGTTAACCACAAGGAGGACCTGTGCAGTGTACTCAAAATCATGGGAGTTTCTGTTAGAACCAAATGGATTGAAGCTGAGCAAAGCACCACAGACAACAATCAAAGAAACAGGACAAAGCCAGAAAAGAACTGGCRACCCATGAAAGTAAGCAAAAAGAGGTTCCTTGAGGCAATGCACTAGCTAAAAAGTCAGATTGCTTACAACAAGCAGAYTTGTTCCTCAACTAATGAAAAAAATTCATATGCCTTCTTTGTAATTAAATGTCATCCCACCAAGTAATGCTGAACTTATCAGCTATTTCTCTTAGCGGAAACATTAATCAGATGCATTTGAAGTTCTTTAAATGGTAACCATATGGTCTTCAAAACCCCCAATTTCAGGAAGCATGGAGCTCTGCTTTAGGAGAGCAGAGGACAAGAGCAGACAAGTGCAGTGAAGTCACCAGACAGAGCAGAGCACAAGTCCAGGACTCATTGAGCAAGTCCTTGATTTGCGTATCAAATAAGGAGCGTTGGTCCAACCAAAAAACATTTCTTCCATCTGGATATTCATATTATGACAGAATGCCTCACAGGGAAGGCTAAGTAACTCCATTTATTGGTGCTTAAAATACAGTCAAACATCATTCAGAAGCTGATGAATTTGGAAAAGGACAGAAGTAACCAACCTGCAAAAAAACCTTTTGTTTTTCTTTTTTTTTAATCCCTCTTCATTTCATCCTAATCTCTCTGCTGTCCTCAGTCAGTAAACACGGGATAAATAAATTCAGTCAGGCAGTTGCCTCAGCTGCCACTATGGTGCTTTCTGACACATAATTAGAAAACAAATGGCAGATTAGCTTAATAATATTCATTAGTATCTAATGAAACTGAGACTGTTTCCTGTTCAAGGCATGTTAGTTGAATTTAAGTAAATTCTGTATTTCCACCCTTTAGCCATGAGAAAAAGATTAGGGGGAGGGGAAGAAAGAAGGCATGCAGTTAACCCTTTCTCTCTTAGCCATGCTGTAAATTGATAATTTTTCCCAAGTCTTTCTCCTAGTCTGCAGGGAGGGAACAGTTAACAGAAAAYCAGGGCCTCCTCTCAGGCATTGTTGTTCTTTTTTCCAACCACACCCCCAACCCCCGCCTCTCTTTTTTTTTTCAAATTATCCTAATAAGAATGTTAATGATATGCAGAAATCATAGCTGTCTTGCTGAATCGCTGTAGGACTGACCTCCCTTGACAGTTCTTAAATTATTCAGCTATCAAGGGCCTGCTAAACATTAAATTAAGCATCCTCTCTCCCCTGTCCTAAACCATTAAGTTATGCAAATGCACAGATAATGGGGCATATGACAGCTGGAGGCATTAATCAGGCAGCTCTGTCTCTGGGCTGTTGTTATGTAGAAACCGCATCTGCCAGCAGACAGAACAGACACAATTAGATCTCACTTAATGGAATGAGAAGAAACTACCGAGCTCTCTACACTCGTGTTTGGTTGTAGACTTGGGAGGGAATAAGGCACTGGGGAAATCTCCCCGACTCTCCATTTCTCTCTCTCTTATGCTCACTCTTTTTTTTTATCTGTTCTTCCAATTGAAATGAAAAATTACCTGTAATTGTTATCATTTGCAAACAAATCCTGTCAGAAGAGCCCCCTCCCATTGCTGTTTACAATGGATATTTTTCTTCTTCCCTGGTAAGGGTCCTCAGGGAATTTGCTTCATTTGTTTTTTTAACTAATGCTCTGTCTTTCGGGGGGGGGGGGGGG
>NW_028185150.1:6350758-6377005 GCF_003343005.1 Rhea americana
TTTTTTTTTTTTTTTTTTGAAAGCAGTGGCTATTTTCCTGGGTCTTATGTTAAGACGAAAATATTTGTGAGATACTGAGGCAAATTAGTGAAAGTACATCAGTTTGTCTACTGCTACTTGAATAAGCACAGTATTTGTTAAATGCAGTCAGTAGTACAGGTCTTTTTTTCACCCAGCTGCCACAGTCAGAACTCYTGCCAAAGATTTCTCCATCCAAATTTAAAATTTTATCAGCTCAACCTTTAAAATTGTCATTTTAAATATCATCACCCTTCCTTTCATCACCAAAAGCCTGAGACCTGATGAGCTTTACTCTGTCACCAGAAGTTGCCAAATCTGGAATCTGTTGAGGAAAACAGAGTCACAGAGCCCCAAAATACCAAGTCTTCCTCAGGTATTCTCTGTTAAAARAGGAAGCATTAGGATAAAAATCTTAGATGCTCACAGCTACCAAATTTCCACATTTAGAGATATCACAGATGGTAAGAGAAACAAGCTTTTCTATTATTTTGGGGACTTTCTGAGGCAGCTAGTGATCCAAGACCTTAAAACTGTAGATCTTATTAGAGTAACAATACAGATTTTCTTGTGACTTCAGTTCATTCTGCCTTTCTCTATTAATATTATCTCAGTTGTATTGGGAATTTGGCAGAGTGAATATGTGTCATTCCTATCCTTTCCTCTGTTAGACTAAGGACAACTTTTTCCATTGTTCTAGAAATCCTCAGTTGAGGAAAATGCTAGTCCAGTATAACATAATACCTCCAAATCCTCCTTATTTCATTTTATTTTTTGACAAACATAGGCTTCAGACATGACTTTGCATRCTCAATTTGGTGATGTTCTATCATACTGATAAAACTGTAGTTTCTCTTATTTCCAAAGGTGCTCCCAGAGCACCAGACTATGAAGCACTTCAAAAATTTCCCTGACGCCAGAGATGATTTGCAAGCCATGTAATGCTTTCTTCATTGTAGAGGTGCTGAATGGCTAGTGGCTTAGGACTACAAATCTTCATTTTGAGGTCTGATTTCAAAAACAAACGATCTCTGATTAGCATCTTAGCTTTTTCATAATTCCAAAAGTATTTGGCAGATCACCAATATATTTGACATGTACAATTGCATAAATTCCTGAAACCGGCACTGTAGAAGAGAGGACAGTTGCAGATAATCAAAAGCGCTGTTTGTTCCATATTGAACACTCTGTGACATTTCACTGTGTTCTAGAGCCAATTTTGAGATGGTCCTGATGTTATAGCAGTCATCCGTTAATGCTGAATGCATTTATTTGTCAAAGTCAAATAAGCTCCTCCATACCAACGCATACTATAGTTTTATAACCCTTCATCAGTTTTTTCAGTTGTATTTTTCAAAAAAAGCTAAAAAAAGTAATCTGAGCAATCTGAGCACTGGGCTAGAACAAGACATGCTTGGCTATGTAATTAAATACCTCTAAAAATGCCTAAATAAGGCATATGTAGAAAGTAATTGCAGCCACTCAGAAATATGTCTAATGTAATCTTTGCCAACAGTACTGTTTGCAGTCCAACATGATATTTAAAACACAAAGCTATAAGAAGGCATTCTCCCTTTCTGGTCTTTGGCTACACATTGCTTAATATTTTGTCTAACATACGTGAGAATAATTTGCTGTATTATCTCTGTGTATAATATAAACTATATATTTTATCTGATATTATTAGTAGGCTATTAAGCAGATGAAAATAAAATGTCATGTAAGGCAAATGATTTTTGTACAAAATGCCGTGTACAGAAGCTAAACAGCATAGAACATACGTGTGTTTTAAATGAGAAAGTGTATGTGCATTATTATTGTTGCTGTTATTGTTATCAAGCCATGTTAAATAAAAAATATTGGAAAGAATTAAGACTGCAGTAGCCAAAGATGGATATTCAGGTAATCGCCTTTGCCTTCGTTCTTCCCTGACAGTGTTGTAACAGCATAGTGCTCTCAGACTCCTTTTTAGAAAGTACTGTGATAGTGTTACCTTTACAGTCTATCTCAGGGAAGAGCATGTGTTCAGCAAGACTTTCAAAGTGAGAGCAGACGTGAAGAGTAACACTCAAATTGTCGGCTTGATTTACGGAGCAGCTATCCCACTCTTTTTTCAAGAAAACTTGCCCTCAAAGACTATTTGAAATTATTGTCTATTGATAAAGACCACAGTCTTCTGCCAACAAATGTGACCATATGGAATTTTTAATATTTAACATCCAAAACAAAAGTGTACTACCATCTTCATGTGTGTTTTATACCACATATGTTCACACATTTGTTTTGATAGGAATTAACAGTGTAGAATGCTTAAAATGTGCAAGTGTAATATGTAATTCTTAAYAGTATTTCTAAATTTGAAATCACAGTTTGCAGTATGTTGTCTGCCTTAAATTTGCAAGAGTTTTTTCATATACACTGAGTGATCATCTATATCAAGTGAGGACTGAATAGGTAGATCGCTTTTTGAATGTAACCTCCTTGTAGAAAACACAGTATCTACAATGCAGTATAGATACACAATTTGTGCTTCCCTGTTACAATGCAGTGACTGGAATGGCATCAGGATTGGATCCACTCTAGTAATTTACAACTGCGTTGTATTGTTTTAGCCTAATAAAGCAGTAAACGGCTTGTTTCACTACCGTATGGTAAGAGACRATCACAAACCTGGAACAATTAAGTTTTACTTTGTAATTTATGTCATATATATCAAGATTATTACTATCTTAGTCTTCCAGGATTTCTGATTGTAGCTGTTTTCTCCTCAGAGTCTCCTAAGCATAGCAGGATACTGCTTTCTCTGCTGCTTTTCTTGATCACTTAGACTGATTACCTGCTTTACTGTTCAGCCACAACTTTTTTCTCAAAACAGAAGCATTTCAGTTCCCCTCATTTCATATGCTTTCAGGCCTACAATATGATACTTGTCAGGTTAAGCTCATTTTCTATTGTAGAATATTTGATAAATGTCAACATTTCATACAGGATCTCATCTCTATTAGTAATTACTGGTATATTCATTTTTATTGTTCTGAAAGAAAATACTTGTTTTGCAAGTTTTGTTCACATCATCTTTTTATGGCTGCTATTAGGAGTTTATTCCATGCTGCCCAGATACTGTATTTTCATTTCAGATCTGTTTTACTTTGGTCTTACCAAAAAAGTCAGTCGTTGAATTTATGGTCCCTGAACAATCTTCTTATCATTTTTGATGAGAGTTTTCTCTCATTGTCATTTCTCAACTTATTAGCATTTACACTGTCACAGGTTCACCTTGCTTTCACTTTCACACCTYCTCTCCAGGACTGTGCTCCCAAAGCGGGTGGGGCCAGGCTTCCCCTATTTACTTCGCTTTGGGACTGAGCCCTTACAAGTCCTGGTGTCCCCCCTGAGCTCTTTTCACCACTGCCAAAAGCATCTAAAATCCAAGTGAGTCGGGTCTTCCATGTACTCGCAGTCCTTCACTGTGCATTCAGATCAACCTCAGAAGTCTGGGCAAGACCCTTCACTTGTTCTTGTCTCTGAACAGGGGAGAATTTAGGCCCTGTTAATTAACTTCATCACACATAATTTTCACAGGAGCATTAAGGGAATTCTTTGCATCTTCAATATACTCCCCATTTCTCAGCATATCACTACTTTGCATCTTTTGTACCATTTCAAATGCCATGGCAAAATAGAAATCCCCCTTTCACATCCAGGACTGTATGGAATTTATAAAACAGTCTGCCAGGCTATTCGTGTATGYAAAGACACATGCAAGTGTCACTTTCTAGGATGTGATCTCTGTCTTTTTTGTAGATGGTATATGAACTTACTCACAATCCTTTTCAGACTTTCCAGGTTTTCTAAGCAACGTTTACAAATGTGTTAAACCATCCAATGGTCATTCATTTTCTATTTTCACCTGTGTGATTAATTCTTACAATGCCCTAGGAAACAGCAAATTTCCAGTAAAAAAAAGATTCAGTGACATCTTGTATTTCAGTCCCTTCTTCAAGACTGCTTACTGGTGTCCTTCTTCAGACTATTTTATTTCTGATCCTATGAGAGGTCGGGATTTTCTGCCCGCTTTTTTAGCCTGCGTTCTCTAATCACAGTAAGACACCCAAGATAATTATAGCTATCGGCACTATTTGCGTGGACAAAAGTTGAACTCTAACCCTCTGSGCTTACTGACTCCTGAGGCATACTGAAAACGGTAATAACCCTTAGTTTGCTTTGCTATATTACTTAATTAATCCAGCTGCTCTAGAATTGCATTCTTCTTTTACTGGATATTAAACCAACTTGTCAATCGTAATTGTGGAGCTTCTTTTTCCCTTTTTATCTCATTCAGACCAGTTCTGTAGTTCCTTTGCATTCTATCTCTTCATTTCAAAGAAAATATAGAGTACTAAGGGTTCAGATAAAGAAATTGGCTAGTAACTTTATGAAACAATCATTATACAGAAACTTAATGAATATATTGAAATATTTTACTTGAATATTGTAAAAGTTATATCTGTAGATATATTAAAAATGTATTCCACGAACATCACAGCATACATGCTGCTGTGTTATGTGCCTAACTTTAACACATCAGTGCTAAATATCTTCAAGTTTTAAACAAATTCCCACTATATTTTGTTAAAGATATGGCAATGTGTTACAGTGAGTTCATAGTGCAATTCTGCCATGAGCAAAGGAAAATCAGTATTTCTGAGGAATATCAGGTAGCATTCAATATTTGCAAAATTGCTCCTTTCTCTGTCCACAAAAACACACAACTTCTTTTTAAAAAGCAGGTGCATATCTTTCTCATCTGCATGTAAATTTATGCTTTCCATTTTCTATTGACACTGAACAGGAAACAATATGCAGAAGGTAATATGAGGAAAACACGAGCAATGTGAAAAAGAAATAAGGCAAATGAATAACATTTCTCCCTCAGCACTCAAACTATGGAAAGAAAAGCTCATTGGCTCTGATATTCCTGCCCTTCCAAGGGACACGGCCTTTCTGTCATACTTTGTATTTTCCTGTCCATCAAATATTCTAGAATTGAGGTATGTGAGTAGCTCCCTTCCGGTTCACAGAAGTTCAACTTCTATCATAATTGAGAGTGAGATCAGGCTTAAATGAAAAGGTAGCCCAACAGCCAGCCATTTTTGCCAGCTAAAGACCATAAATGAGCCTTCAGTCGTTATCCCAAGCTAGTCCATATTTTCATTTCTCCTTGCAATATCTGGTCCATACACGTCTTCTCTCACCAAGTTTGTTATCTGTTTGAAGTTTTATACTTGCAGATTCTGCTCATTTCACAGAGATCCTAAAACTAAAAACTTCTGAATCAGTGCTAACATACATGATCTATTCTTCTTCTTTGTCTCTGCACATATGTTTTTACTATTTTCTCAAGTGTATTTAGTGTTGCAGTCTCTGTGTGGAGTGTTATATTTTTTAAATAATGGGATGGTGCTGACAGGGTTTGCATGATGGAATCATTGATATTGATGTGACAGCCTTGATGTCTCTCTGCTTATTATTATGAAGTATGTCTGTGATGCAGAAAGCCATATTCTCAATCCCTTCTTCACTCTACATGATTAGTTGCACTATCCTAAAACAAAAATCTTAATTCATTCTAAAAAGTGACAGTGATCTTGACAATTGTTAACGCTCATTTTTGGTGTGAAAACCAGTGACTTTTTCTTTCAGTCTTGTTTTCATGAGCCAATAATCCAGTCCAGGTAGATACCTCCAGCACACACTTGCAATGGTCTGTCACCCACAGATAACCTGCACACATAACCAGCCGTGGTCCTCCAGCAGCACTGAGTGAGCAGGCCTCCATAGGACACTGGGAGATAGCAGTATGGGCAAGAAACAGACTTCAGCATCAGTAAAAGGAGATAGCACTCTAAACTGAAGAGCTAGCATTAGCCAAAGTGAATTTTCTTAATATTTCTCAGTGCTGTGTCTCAGCTTCAGCAGGTGCATCTAGAGAGAGAAACTTATTTCTGTCCCCAGCCAATTCCTCTGGGAGTGATAAAGTTGCCATTTGGGAACAGCTGTGGTCATGACCCCTGTGAGAGAGCCCTCTTGCCAAGGGAGGGCTCAGAGACAGCAGTAAATGGCAACTAGGAGAGAAGCAACAGCCCCTGGGCTAATCACCTAGAGCTGAAGGTTTCTGCATCCTATCAGTCTTCTGAGCCATCTAGCCCCATCATCCTCCAGCAGCACTGGTCTGCATTTAATACTTCCACTTCTGCCTCCTCAGCCTTTGCATACTATTCATTTCCTCAGGTGTGAAAACAGGATGAAATCCTTAAGAGTCTTACGCAGCTGGAATCCCCATGACAATCTTGACAACTGCTTAGAGAACAAGCAGAAAGAGCCTGAGGCTGACCTTGCCAAGTGCTAAATATGATGAACTATGCCATACACACCATTCCTGCACAGGAAGTTATAATAAATCAGGCTAGTAGGCTCATGTATGAAGAATACTGTCTCAGCCCAAGAGTGCAAATATCATTTCAATGCCAAAGTTTCAAAGCGGTCTTTCAGAGTTGCTGCCAGTGGAAAAAAAAAGCTGCCATGCTCCATTCTCGGCCCCTCTGTCCAAAAAATAAATGATATAGGCATAGGCTTAACTGAGTTTTAGGACAAATTAAATTGAATTTTACAGTCAAAATTCTTTTTTCCCATTCAGAACAAGGATCATCTTCCATACTGCAGATCTCTAAGTCACGTTGCACACTCAGAACTATAGAATGCTAATAATGAACCTCAGTGCATTGCTTTTCCATTCATTGAGAAGTTTGTGTTCCTGAAACAAACTTAGTCTGTGTTAGTAAAAGCTCCTCTTCAGGTTCAGTGTTGTGAAATTAATGGCTGGAGAAACATGGGGTGAGGAAGGAAGTCCACATTGTTATAGTTAGAAGATCTGCAGCAAGGAACCTACCAATAGCCACTAGCTATGTCTACAAATACATTTCCTTACGATTTCCAGTTGCTGTACTGGTCTTCTTGTAGCTCTGCCTGCTTTTAACCACTACCTTTTCTGAATTGCTCAGAACTGCCAAATTGACTAAAGCTCCCACAGTTTCCAGCAGCTTGTACTGTGCCAGTCGCTGTTACCAGCAAAGATCTTTAGCAATGCTAGCCCAGCGGTCACATCATTTCAGAAAATGGACGGTACAGAGGAGAGCACTGTCACTGCCACGGAGTCGAGATGGCTCTTCCCAGACTGCCTGGGAGAGCCCTTTGGAAGCTATTTTAAAATACTGCTTATGCACTGCTTCAGCAATAATAGTTATTAATTAGCTCAGCAGACCTCTGTGGTTCATGCCTATCAATCTACAGTCAGAAATGTTCTTATTCAAGGGACAAGCTTTGGTGCTGCTAGGATACAGTGAGTTTTGACACAGAAGAAGAAATAACTGTAATGTAGGTTGTTTTGCTGATCTAAAAGTCAAAGATGCTGCATATGTGTAGTCTAAGCACAAACTTCCATTAAACATCTGGTATTATTTTTAATAGCATGAAAGTTAACCATGTTTCATGATGCTTTTAATGCCTAATAGGGTGTTACAGGGTATTTTTTTTATATACTTCTATATATTACTTGTTACTATAATTTGCATATGGATCTGTAAGACAGCTCTTTGGTACACTTTGGAAATGTTGTTTATCCAGCCAGAATTCACAGTAATATGAAGAAGGCTTGATGATTCTGCGACTGATAAAAAGAGCCACCATCCACTTCTAGATATAAATCCAGAATTACAAAATAGTCCTGACAAAAATACTGAACTCATTCCTTGAACTTAATTACATTTTAAACTATTAATTCCTAATAACACGGAATTACTTTCATAAAACTTTATTCTGCAAAAAACCACAAAGTTTTAGTTGGTGTTCTCATTTGAAAATGTTGTCTGCAAGTATAAAGCACAAAAGCAGTGTTACAGTGACTGAGTAGCCCATATGGTAAAACCAGCACAGCTTACTACTACTAACTACTACTGCTCCAAAGTATATCCTTGTTCTTCCACATTATCACTTTTGTCTTATTATAGCCATTTCTTTTCCACCATTTTTTAACTTATACAGCATGCACTTTTAGGTGACTCTCTTTTCTCTACCCTATGGTTGCACTACTCTGTCCTCTACCGGCTCTTTAATGACCAGTTTAAGTGGACTCAGATAACCTCTCAGCAAGCAGGAAAACATATCACCGAATAGACTAATTAGCAGATTTGTCAGTCTCTGCATACAGACCCCAAATGAACACGGAAAATGAATTCTAGAGAGGCTTCTTCAGAGCTATGGTTGACTCGTGCTGGCGAGGTCAAGCACATTGTTGTGCCTTTTGTGTAGAGAAACAGGGCTTCGGTTTCCCAGCCAGCAACCGCTAGGCATATTTTCTCAGTTCTGCTTTCACCACGAAAGGCAGTAAAGATGGTGTGAGCATGCTTTGATCATTTTTTATGCCAAGAAAATGTGGAAGAAACTGTTTTAAAAATAAATCTCTATCATGTCTGTTTGCTGAGACTACACAAATGGTAGGAAGCAGTGCAAAATATTTCAAGTATATGCCAAAATGTGTTCTATTTAAAAAACAAGAGAATTACAAGTAACCAAATCTTGTGCCAAACATCAGTGATGCAAGCTGCARTAGGAGACAACACAACTTTCCTGCAATGGAATGTCATTTTTTTTACTGGTGAAAATATTCGCATGGCAGCTATAGCCACAGGAAGCGTAGGAAGGCTGTTCCTGATAACAGTTCTAGAAACAGGCTAAGAAATTATTGCACTAGCAGTAATTAGTAGATAAAAAAGGGAGAACTGCTTCTCATTGTGTAATATTAGGTGGTAATTTAGAAAACAATAGAGCATGCGATAAAAATATTATTTTTAGTTACACATAATACTTTTAAATCACTACCTCTAATCTTTCCAGGCATTTCTTTTCTGCAGCTTAGCATTTAAACAGTTCTGCTGGGGAAAAAAAAAGAAATCTGATCTTTTCTTCCGTCTCTGTCATATTAACCAAGTCTTTGTCTCCCTCGTGTGTTCACAGACCATAGTTAATATCAATTGGAGAGAAACTTGAATGGAGATCTAGCTTTCAAATATTTACACACACTGCTTTAAAGTCTATTTTCAAGCCAAATGCAAAGTAAAATGAATATTTTCCAGATAAAGTAAATACTTCCTGGATAAAGTATAGTTCACGTCTGATAAAAGCAGGTCAGAATAAATTGCAAACTAGGGTGAACAAAATCAATGGAGTCCTTTTATGATTCATGATTGATTTTTCCTCTGCTGAAATACTGCATGTACCATTTCTTGGTACCCTGAAATATAGTATACTGCAAAAACTTATGCAGCCAAGACCTCTAAACCTTTCTTTTAACAGCCAGACTGCTGAATTTACATGATCTCGTCAAGCAATGACTTTTAAAAGCATTAACCTCAGAAGGGGGAGAAATGATTAATGCAAGCAGCAGTGTTACTACAGATGAAACATACTGTTAAGTCTTAAACTAATCGATTATTAAATTCTGTAATGCTTTACTAAAAAGTTGACTGTTTTTTTTTCCAAAGGGAATATATGGCTTGACTAAGTGCAGYTGAATTCATGCAGCATCTAATGCTGAACAAAGTGCCAATATTACTGCCATTTCAAAACTCATTTTCAATAATGCTCATACTTGGCATCCCTCAGTTCGTTCAATAGTGTGATACTGTGATACTCCTTCAAAATGCAGGTGTTAATATATGGGAAGGACCCTCAAATACATTATATAAAATCTTTCATTTTACTTTTCATGTTTTCCTTTCTTTCATTTCTGCAAGACCCAAGATAGCTGTCTTTGCAGAAAGTCTAGCACATTGTTTCTTGTTTTTTRTTTTTTTTAAGTTCTCTAGTGCTGAATGAGTTCAAATATAAAAGTAATTTATATAGCAGAGTCTCTTTCTCTTTCTTGATAAGGAAATAAATTCCCTGCCTAAAACAAGTCATCTTCTTTGGAAGGCACAGCATCTGAGTTAAAAACATTTGGACCTCCGGGTTAGGAGGAAAAGTGTTTCCAAAAATACGTACCTTTTCTGTATTAACTATTAGCAGTCTCTAAAAGAATGTTCCCAATATTTCCCATTAAAAGTGTGGCACGTACAGAAAGCCTCTGTATGTAAACATTTTGGGAAAAAAAAGGGGGGGGGAGATCATTTTAATTAAATGAAAGCCTGGAATAAAACCACATTTCAGAAATAAAAAGAGTGTAAATCAGTGGTCTTTCAGAAAATACAGCTGTCAAGTCACAATTCCCTTACTTGCTATAAGCCCATCCCATCAGCAGCAACTCATCATCTTCCATTTTTCTCTGTTGCTAGTCATTTATGCCATTCCCTGTGAAGAATGAAGACATTAGGCCAAATCCTTTTCTGGTATATGCTTTGGCTACATACACCTGAAAGTAGGGGCTAGCAGATTCCTTAAAAAACAGATTCCTTTAAAAAACAGACAGATTGTCCAGCAGTATTTAAAGCATAAAAATAAAGCTTTTTCTTTTTTAAGCAAAATACTATCTTTTGGAGCTCTGTAGAGCTGTGTATGTGCTGTTTTTCTTCTATCATTTCTTTCTCCATTTCTGCTTCTCCAAAAGACTGCAAGAATATTGTAGCTAGTTCTTGCTTTGGCTTGACTTGTTAAAACAATAAGGAAATAGACAAGATCTTTAAGCAAAGAATCTTTTAATTTAGACATCAGTCTGAAAATGATTCGGTATTACATATTCAATAGTTACAGAAAATATTTTAAGCACTCATTATTATGAGCAACTTGGAGGGCATTAATTGATTATAAASCATTTGAGGCTTGTACCCTGAAAAAATCCCTAATGCTTATGCTTTTGAACTAAAGGAGAGCTTGAACACCTGAAAAATTCTCCTCCTTCTCTAACACTCACTTGTTATAATATAAGATATTAGCAGTTCCTCAAACTGTTCCATGTTTTCAGTCATAGGTGGTTGCTTTTATTCAGCAGTCTATGATCTGTTCTTCARTAATTCTGTACTTCCACTAATTTCAGTGGGATGGCACACAATTCTCTGTAGTTGTAACCTGGCCGCCTGTTATGTTCTCACCATTCCTATTTCATGGAGAAACGAAACAGCATTTTGCAGCTTTGAACAAGGGTTAACCCTCAAACAAGGGTTAGGATGAACACTGAAGTTTTCTTTATAATGACCTTTTCTTATTTAACTAAAGAGAAAAACTGTATATTAGAGCTGGAATACAGCTGCTTCAGGCAGCTTCTTTTGTAAATACCCTCTTCGCTATTCCTGCATTTGAGTATTTTCTGTCTCCCTAAGTCTTTGCTTTCCAGCTTCTCCACCTTCCCTTATGCAGTTGCACCCAGCCACCAGTAGGATTTGCAGCTCACCTGGAGGGCTGAATGTTTGGGTCTCGTCACTGATGGGAGYAATCTGCCAGTGGGGTGAGGAAGAGCTCGACCAGTTCCCTCATGCACCCTTTCTAACACAAAATGAGCGAACAACCACTGGCTGAAACATGCAGTTATGTCAAATGCTCTTCAACCTTTATTGAGAATTTTGCTCAAGTGTTGAAGTACATAGCCCATAACACAGTATGAGCATTATTGAAAATGAGTTTTGAAATGGCAGTAATATTGGCACTTTGTTCAGCATTAGATGCTGCATGAATTCAGCTGCACTTAGTCAAGCCAAGCTTTCAATTGCTGCAGACACCATAGCGGAAAGAAGATCAGCATGTGGGCAGTAATTTTCATTGTTTGCTTTACTCCTGTATCCTTTGATAGCCAGCTGGTGATGGATGGGAAGCACTGAAATAATGCAGCCTCCCTCTTCCGAAAGCTCTGTTTTGTACAGCAGTCCAAGCACTAATAAAACCCTGGGAAATACCACATGTTAACAAACTGCTAAAGTGATATGACTGTTATATGCTGAAAATGATAAATTAAAAGAGTAATTGGCAAAAATTTATTACCCTTTTCCTTGGAAGAGAATTGTTCATATGGCTAAATACTACCAGAATGTTACCAAAATGTAGTAATTCTGGGTCCTTGGTTCATTCTTCTTATAGCTATAAACCATTTCTGCTATTTTTGTCTCTTTCCTTGCTGTCCAATTGCAAATTGCATGGGAAAAGGATCACGCTCTCTTCTGTTTGGCAAGCTCATAGCACACAGAATTGTATGATCCAGACAAAGATCTCAAGATTTAATCCTTCTGGTGGAAATAATAGCACTGAAATAAATTTGTCATACAATAAAAAGAAAAAAAGAAATAAGGAAATTGAAAGGAAATATTTCTTTATATAGTTCATAATGACATAGTATAATTTCCTGGACAGCTCACTGACCCAAAATAGTAATAAGGCCAGTATCTTACTGAGATTCAAAACAAAAATTTTTGATCAAATTAAAGATGGGGAAATAGAGATTTACCTGAAAAAAWTTAAAAGCCATCCTCAGTTATACTAAGCAAGATTATTATACAGGAGAAACTCAATCCCTCCCTCACCTCTCAAAACACATCAGTGACTACGCACTCGAAGAAAATTGAGAAGAAAATTCATGGGATCACAAGTCATCAAGCGGTATCATTCATCCCAACAAAATTTGGCTTCCGTCAAGTTTGTGATTGCAGAGATGCAAAAAAGTACATAAATTTCATGGAATTTCCCTTAAAGACCCAAAAGAACCATTACGTTTGACGATAGCATGAGCTCCCAAGTATTTGTTTTAATAGGAAATGTTTAATTGCTCTTTATTGAGCAGAACTCTTCCAACTGYTTGTAAAAGAAATTATTGCTTTTCCCCTCCAGTTCAGTCACAGGAAGTTAATAGTCCCAGTTTCCTCTGGCAGGAGAGACAGTTAGTGATTGGAAGRCTATCATAAACAGGGTTTATTGTCCAAATTACAACCTAGTTCCTAACCAGCCTTCTCCGTTCAGATTGCCCTCTTGGCATTTTGTTGATTTTTTGACTTTTTCTCCAGTTCACAAAGATATTTTTCTGATATGTAAACCTTAACACGCTTTATAGTTTGCACAATCTATTGCTGCAAATTTTTAAGTGTAGTGTGATATGTGTATTTATTAACTTTATGACATCAGCCAAAATGCTTCTCAGCATTATCATGGTTGGAATGCATCACAGAATATGATAATTTAAAGAAGTTTTATGATAGAGAGAGAGGAATCATCTTTTTCTATAATTACTTAGCACTTTAAAAACAAAAGAAAGTGCTATTGGAAAGGAAAATAAAAAAATCATGTTTCTTTGAAGGGGAAATTTGGGGACTATGTACATGAGACCTTTGCTCTTAAACTTTACAGTCATGTCACAGATTTTCTAAATATATAGATAAGGAGCAGAGACTAATCCAAAATACAGGAGTCAGATTCTTATCAGGACAAGAAATTCAGTAACTCTATCACATAAATTCAACCAATAAGTTTTATTTTTATAGATGATCAACAGTAATGAAAATCAGTAGTCATTTCTGCACTGTCCCAGGAACACAAGTTTGAAATACATCTCAGTCCATGAATTCCAAATGCCATTATTGACTCTATATTCAACAAGTTTCAAAAGTTTGCACCATTTTAAAAAGTCAGGAATTTTAGAAAATTGTCCCAAATTCRTTGGAAGTTGGAGAAAACACTGATTCTCTTTAAATATACAACCTACTCTTTAAAGCTCTAKAGTATCTGAATACTTCCAGTTCTGYCAGACCACTTCCTYGATGCTATAYTCTTTTAGAACTAAGATTATTACATAGCTAGGAGTATTGCAATTCTGAAAGTGTTTACTATAGTAAACATACAGCATTACAATTTTTKCATTTCACCATGATATTTTCATACATTCAACTTGGATATAAGTAACTAGGGATACATTATGTCTTTTATATTTACTTTTTAATCATAGTGCATCTTCTGAAAAGTATTTGAAYGTAGAAGAAAGTAACAGATACTACTTAGTRTAAGGATGACCTCTAGTTGGATTATGGTTAAAGATTTGTACAAGAATACAGATATACATGAGCATTCATTTCTTCATCAGAGACACTTCAATGTGCATAATCAAAGAAGCTGTGGAACATTAGGATGTTTTACAGTGCTGTTTCATTAGTATTTATAGAGTACTTCGATATCTTTAGCTACAGCATACTATTGAAATGAATTAGAAGCTGACAGTAGCACATTTTATAGGATTATATAGTCAAGTGAAACAAGATAAGTTTAATGATTGTTCTTAGCTGTTCTGATGGTTATAGTTTTTTTAATATAGAGAGAATAGTTCTAAGAAGCATACAGTGTTTTGAAGTATTGGAAAATTCTGTTTAAGACCACTATCAGCCTTACGYTATTCTTCCTTTCTTGTGTCAGTGTTTTCTTTTGCTCAGATATTGTTTCTTACATGGTGTGATACAGAATAATAATAATAAAAAAACCTACAGTTGATAAGAAAGCCCTTAACATCTTTAGCCTATACTATTACTGTGATATACATAGGTGATTGATCGCCCAAATTGGGTGCTAGGGACACCAGCAGTGGTTTTGTTCTCCAGTTTCTCCCTAGGAATTGGAGGTGTTTCCACAACATAGACAATAGCTGTACCCCAACCATCCCACAACAGCTACATCAATCTATGAGGGGAAAAAGCACTTGCAATTAGCCCTCCTGTGCAGCACCACTTTCAAGGGAGCTCTCCTTCTAAGGAAAGCCAGACRTGAAATTTGTGGCCCTGTGGCTTTTGCAATCAGGCCATCATTTTACTTTGACAGTGGAGAAAAGAATTAGTAGCCTCTTTGAAGAAAATCTACTAGGAATCTCTTCAGTAGTACATGAAAGCAAAATTGAAGCCTCAGTCATCTTCTGTAATCCTTGCTTATTTCAACAATACCAGCCAAGGCAAAGGAAAAAAGAAATCAGAGTTTGGACCGAAGCCCTACAACAGTGATGGAGCATTCCTACTCCAGCATGCAGTCCAGGCCTTTAGTCTAAAGGTCTGAAAGTCTAAATAATAAAGACTAAAGTCTTTATTTCACCTTGACTGAAGCCTGAATGAAATCTCCAAGTYACAGTGAAAGCCATAGACCTGTTAGGTGCAGTCATTATTTATATAGAAGCCAAGCAGTATCAGCCATCATAAAAACAAATAAAAGATGAGTTTCTACATCCTACAAAGCTTACATGTAAAAAGAGATAAAACAAATGATCCATTTGTACAATAGAAGATCTAAGGTATAATAACAACGTTATGGTCGCTGCATTGACTGTACACACACCTTGTGGCTTTGTAGACAAGTGGCCCAGGCCTTGTACTGGTTCCTCCCTGTCCTCCCTGTCCTGGGCTCTATCCCTATTCACCCTTGCAGGTCTTCTCAGCCCTGAGGACTGTGGAGGTGAATAAATCTCCCAGCTTCATTCTATTCTTGGCTAATTATTCATTTTCTTTTGGACGTTATGTGCGTGTTAAGTACAGCCAGCAATGAAGATCTTGTGTTTGGGTCAGGAATATATGATAGGAAGGCTGACTTGGAAATCAGAGCCTAACATGGGGAGGAACATGGTACAACACAGGCGCTCAAAGAGCACCCCTTAGGATTATCTATCATCCCAGCTTGCCAGATCCAGTTACRCTGTCTGAGCGTAACGTCCACTTACTTGGTCCCATCTTAAGCCCTGCCACAGAAATACTGGCGCTGATTGCACCTGCAGTACAACTATTGGATAATTCTCAGGAGACAGACACCCCGCAATGGGGGAGCTCACCTTTGCTCATGGGGAATCAWCCCCGGTAGTAGGCCCAGCGCCCACTACCCACCCCATCACTGAACCCTCTACATCAGACCCCATACTACAGTCTGGACCTGACAGCCACATATTATGGTAAATTCAGTATCCTGTAGCTCCATCTATCAGTTTTAGGAAAGTAGATTGTATGCCAAAAGCCCTACTCTGTACAATTTCTTTATACGCTTTTATTAACTGGACCCAACACTTTTTAAATGAAGTAAATTTAAAAAGAAAAAAAATCTGTTCCTTGGACCTCATATTACTATTCATTGGATGAGGAAATAACTGTTTCAGAGCTCCAGGAGTCAGATAAATTAAATTTATATCCTCTTATTGCCAAACCAAAAGTAACTGTACAAGTTAAAAAATAGGATACTACGAAGTATGCCTTAATAGGCTATTAACAGAGGATAGTATAATTATGTGGCAGGGAGCCTTCGCCTTCTACCGTGAAAGGACTTCATTAATGGCCAAGGAATCCCCTGAACCAGCTTGTTTGCCAATAGACTTATGCTTTTAAACCATATTTTAGAATACTAAGTTGTTGTCTTGCGGTATATTGGAAAATACTGTGCAGAAGAAAAGAATCTGTGCTAGTGATAATAAAGCAATAAAGTCCACCAACAAACAGTTGATTACACTTCATATGGTACTCAACAACACCCCAGGAAAATCAGACCCGGAGAACTAAGCACTCCCTTCAAAGCAAATGACAAAAGCACTGTAGTTGTGGATAACAGAGGCTTCACAGTGCTGGCTGCCAGGGGAGCTATCAGTTACAAAAAAGAGACTGAAATAATTTTCAGTGAATCTAATAAAAGATACTGCCTTTGCCTACAAGCCTTGCTTCACTGAAATAACAATGTATATCAAACGCAGCAGTCCTAAGTGTCAAAAATGTGGGTAATTGCAAAGGCTATGTTGGCAATTATTGTTTCAAGTAGAGGGGCACAGGATGTGCAATGCAGCACAGATGCAGGACACCAAGACCTAGCCACTTCTGCCTTCCCACGGCAGCCTCAGCCTTGGGAAAAGCCTCTCACACTGAGCTATCCTGTCCTTTGCTTCCGCCTAACTTAACTTTAAATGTCACAAACTAAGAAGAGAAAAGGAAAGGAGATGGAAACTATGTTGTTCAGACTCTTTTAAAAGCAAGAAAACAATAATTAGATCATTTCCTCCTCTCCTAAAATCAAGGTTGTGGTACTGTAGACCCCCATAGTTTAGCATCTCACAAGCAGGACCTACCACTAGCAAGCTGCTCTATGCCCCAAACAGTTGGGRTAGGAAGAGATGTTCTGTCCTACTCTTCTTTTGCTTTCCCAGAAGCCAAACAACCACTTCCTAAAGCTAACAGCTATACATGGCTTGAAGGGGGAGGGAACCGCGTCAGGAGAACAAGYCCAGCTAAAGCCTTTTCCATACCCACATGATGCCTTAAGGAACAGGAGACACTTGCAGTCTTAATGCAGCTTACAGAAGACAGAGGTTTATATTTTCAGCCCTTTACCACAGCACCTTCCCATCTTGGCCAGCTCATCAATTGTTGACATGGAAATATAGTGTTGGGGAAGTCTTTATGCTCAATGATCCCCACGAGTGAGAAAAGTCTGTGCTAAATCACATACCTTGGAGTCAGAAAGCCTGGCGGCTTCTGTTCCAACCTTGCCCCARAACTGCCTAGGCACAGCAACTGATTTTCAATTCCCTGTTGGTGAGAGGTATCCTCCCTTTATTCCACTGACTTCAGGAAACTAAACTAGCTATAAAGCGTTTAAGTGAATATTTATATGTTGACCAAACTCCAGCCAGATTCTATCTAAAAGCAAAAGCATATGGACTTTTTCTAAATTCAAGTCCGCTACAGACCCTGCTCTGATAACACTGGGTTCAGAGGTACTTTGGCCTTTTCTAAGCTGAGCTAACCCCTTGCAGAGCCCCACTTCAGCCCACCTTGAGGCTGCCACTCGCTGCCCCACAATGCTGCAACTCCACCCTTGCCCCTGCCTGGCCAAGGCTCTCCTGACCCCCACGCCAGCCCCAACCCATTGATGCCCACCAAGTCCAGCCTCTGCCTAAGGCTGTGCCAGATGTCCACCAGGCTGGGGCTTCCCGGTGACCCTGCTCCCTCAGAGAGTGGGGCAGGCCATAYGCAGCCCCATCCAGCTGGGAGGAGYGAGGGAGAACCCAGCACACCTCCAAAGGGTTGGCTTTCTAGGCCAAGCCTTAAGCCACTAAAATCCAGCAGCTGCTAAACATGCATGGATGTGATTTTCTGAAAGATTTATAGCATGGTCAATTTTGGGTAAGGACCTCTGCCTCATTCCAAAGATTCTTCAAATTCTGCTCCAGAAAAAGGCARCTCTTCAGTTCTTCACATAATTCTGGTCATCTTTTTTCCATGTATTTGACATACTTATCTTCATTCTGGAACTTAGAAACAGCTGAACTATTTCACCTGAATCCTTTTCCTAGAAGATCAGACTGAGGGAAGGATTTAAGAATGAGAACATCTGCGTATAAATTTTAGTGAAATTACACGCTGCTAAATTCTGATTCTTAAAATAAGTTTTAAGCAAGCTTGGTTATTTGTGCCACAATCATTCAAATTGTAATTCCCACTATTTTGTGAGGTAGTGGGGATCGGTTAGGAAGAGTTGTAAAAATATGTCTCCTTGTTTAATGGTAGATATATATTTTATAACAAGAAGTAGAACAATCCTATTCATTGGACAATTTTTTACAAGGCTTGCTTTCTAAGTGAATTACAAAAGCAATGACCAGCTATAGAATACATGGTTTGTCTGTGCTTTTCCTAACAATGGCTGTTTGTGTTGTCATTAAAATGACATTATGCATGTGGTACGTCTGTTAAGCGATGCGTGGCACTCTTCCCCCCAGGGCCCAAGTGTCCACATTTCCAACCTTTGCCAACTAAAACATAATGATTCAAAAGAGTGATATTTCTTATTCTTTTCTTGTCTCTACTTTTATTCCCTGTTCTGTCACTGGTTCTGAACATCCCTGGCCCAGAATCTTGTCTCAGCTGCACTGGTACAAGCCCGAACTACCTCTTCCTYTAGTATCTCTTAATCAATAGTGTTTTTGGAGTAGGACGTTAAAATTAGTGCATCATATTTTGTTATAAATGGCACAACTGGAATTTACTATGTGTTTCATATTAATCATCCCTCAACTAATAAAAATAACCTTTCCTTCTCTTTACACTCGCATGAGATATCTACCAGGTGGCTAGTCAAATTTTAATTGGGTTTTTCTCCCTTATGTTAACCCTTAACACCAGACTAGGCAGATAAAATATTGGAACTAGAAGCATTAGAGCAGTTGCAGAGTTTCTAGGAGTATTGTGATCTCTCCAGCGAATGGTGAAGTATCCTGCAATATACCATAGTTTATAGTATATCATGTKCTAGGGCAACAACTCACTTGGCTGATGGAAGGTTTGAATGGAGAAAGAGAGCAATTCAGAAAGTGTACTGACTACAGCCAGGCTGTCAGGAAAGCCTCRATGTAGTATACAATACCGAGGCCAATTGTCAATGGCTTCTCTGGCTTAATTACTACAGCTTTACATCTTGCACCTATAACTAAGAATCTGATTTCAGTTTCCCTTAATAGCAGTATAAAATAGAATTAATTTCAACCATTTTAATGGAGTAGTAATAGCAGAATGAGGGTCATAAAATCGCCTTTTAGCCTATATTGAATAGTAATTACATTTTTTTAGAGAATAATCACTATTTTCTAGAATTGAGCTTTTAATACTATTGCAAGATTTTAATCTAGGGATTGAAATTTTTAAGACTTCATTTTAGACAATAGTACACTTCTTGTAGATAAATAAATAATAAGGCAAGCACCACTTTAAGAAATTAATTAGAAACACCTGCCACCTTTCAGAGCCTGGGACATCTCATCTCAGAAACTGCCTTAGTCACAAGATTTTCAGGTGGCCTGTACGATGTACATAAGCCATAAAGCAGCCTGAAGATACTCTGAACATAGTCAGTCAGACATGTAGCAGTCTGTTCTCTGCTCTTTAAATCCTTAAATGAAATCAATTCCTGTTTCATGGTCCCATGTTGCAGCACTGGGAATTCATGAGTTCCCCGAGTACTACCACAGCTTTTCCCTGGTGGCCTGTAGGGACAGGAAACTTAGCTGATTCAGTATCTAGAATAATAGGCAGGGGAAAAAGATTTAACTTCCCAAAGTTAGAGCAGAGCTGTGCCCATCCCTGATTATGCCTCAGTTCAAGTAAAATACTGCTTACCTGGCTCTTTATGTATGCGCAAACTGTTTTGCTTATGCATTTGTGCACCTCCTTTCTACAAGGGCTAAACTATTAATAACCTTACAGTCCACAAAATAGAGTTGCTTGTGACCTGAATTAGGAGATGTCCAGTGAGGTGAAAATGTGTTAAATTGTTTGACATGCTAATACATTTAATGATCAGTTTTATGATCTYTGCCTGGAGCTGCACATTGCAGATTTACTTAAAACTAAATGTTGATCATTTGTTTTTAGATTGAGCAGTGCCCTGGCCCAACATCTTTGTACACAAGACACGCAGAGCTTAGTGAACGCTAAGAGACATTTCCAGACAGCGTGGGAAGAGGAAGCATGATACTGAGAGCCTGCAGATCCCCTTCTCCCCTTGTGTATCTTTCCCATCAACATCTCCAGAGACACAGAGGACTTTCCAGCCTTTCATATTTTCTAAATGGCTAGCCATTTAGAAAAGACATCTGACTGAAATATAAGGTTATTCTGTGTATGTGACAGACATAACAAGGAGCCTTTCACATTCCCCGGGGGTTAACACAGAGGGTAATGGGTATCACCACTCCAGATTGTTTATGCGCTGTTTGAAGCATCATCCTCCATGAATATAGTGTTATTACTCTATGAAGAGCAGTACACATCCTTCCAGTCTACTTTTTACCCAGGCTCGTTCCAGACACAAACCTCTGAACTAGATGCCTTTGAACAAAATGTCCTCCCTTCACACAGACCCACAGATGCACACAAAATGTGTGCAGCTTCAGAAGTGCTCTTCCCCAAGCAGCTGATCCAACAAGCAAACTCCTTAGTGTCTTTGTCTGAAAAGCACTCTGTATCCATATGCTAATAAAACAAGCTCCATGTTTTCTAAAATCAGAAATGAGTATCCTAAATAAAATGAAACTATACCTAAATGCATCTAGTCTAAATGAATGCAGTTTTCATTAAAGTGGAAACTAGAAGTAAATATACTGGGCCAACAGTCTTCTGATGCTGCTCATTTTGCCTCCRTCCAGGATTTCACAATGCTCAGCAGCATTTTGGCTTAGTACTTGCAGTTGTTATTTCACTATTGCTGATTCAAAGCTRTTCTGGTCTTCAAACTGCACCTGTTACTCATTCTTCTTTCTCTTCCTCAGCATAGATTGTCAATCGTACTAAACTTTTACAAGTTTAAAAATGTGCAATGTGCCAAAGCTACCTGAACTAAGATTTCTACACTGGCACTCTAAAATGAAAGACTTGTTTCATCATTTCATATACCACTAATCTAGTGACTTTTTGGCAGAGAATTTTTTATTCCATCTCAAGAGCAATATCCACCTAAGAACTACAGCACTGTCTCTATATTGACAGAGAAGTTTTATTTCAATGTATACGTAATTGTCATGGATGTAATTGTCATGTCAACGTGATACAAACACAAATTATAATTTCTCAAAAACAAGGTAGTAAATACTCACCAATCAATGACATGTTTTAGAATTTCAATGCATTGTGGTTGATACTTTTGATACATTCCCTCACATGTAGAAAACAGTATTTCTTCTTTCAGATGTGGTTCAGAGCATCTATCAACCAGCAGTACAACACGAAACCAAACAAGACTTAGAGGAGAATTAGCTATGTGCCAGAATCTCAGACATGTGCTAAACACAGTAGTGATATAAATAGTATTCTGGCATACCATACACACATAAATATATGTATTTTGTCTGAAAACACTGAAGATTTGTTCATAACACAATAGATTATTATTCACTTACCTAAAACATACACTCATGCTAGTTAAATAATCCGGCTGGTGCTGTCAAACAAGCAATTTCCTTTCAAAGTAACACTGTAATTAAAACTRGTGCTAGAGGGCATTCAAAACACAGTGGGACTGTTTCTGATTTAACAGAGATGTAAAGAAGTAATTGAACTGAGAATTTTGCTCATCTGCAGTTATCACTACAGCAGAGATGGAGTAAATTACACATTGGGGGTATGTTGCGCAGCTCTGCACACAGTGAGAGTGTAGATGTACCCTCACATTAAACTGAGGTAAGTAKAGTACATTTTGCCACATTTGCCACTCCAATCACAATTTTGTCACATTCTTTATGCTAACATAAGCATTCATGCAAACCAGCAATAAGTAGTGTCCTTCCTGGAAAAAAGTGGGCAGGGAGGGGAACATAGGGCTACCTCTTGAAGCAACTGTGACTTATACATCAAAAGGTACAATGGCTACCCTAGGATAGGAACTTGATCCTGTATTATTCTTTCGAATCCTTTCTTTTGTATCCATTCTCCTCCTTTGCTTTTACACAATTTAGTGTCAAATCCTCGCAAGATGACCTCCCATTTACCAATTGTTATCAAGCATTTATCCAACATGTACTTCACCACTAGCTTGACTCAAAGCATCCTGTAGAAGCTGCGGCCAGGGTCTCCAGATGCCTGCTAGCTTCTTAACGGCAATGAACCTGTGGTGTGTCACCCATACCAACACACGGCTGCTGTGAACATCCATTACCCATTTCCTTGTCAGGCCATAAGACTCCTYACACTCACGGAGCAATGTCCCATTACTCCTTATCTCAAATTCCTTGTCATCACCTGCTCAGTTTAGGGAACTGATGATATGCTCCAATGCCATACCAAGAAGCAGGAGTTACGGATCAGGCGGCTCGCTGAAATATCTCCAGTCAAAATCTTTAACTGCAGTCCTGCTAGAGGGATCTGATCTGACGTATATCTCAGTAGAGTACTTGGACACCAGATGAAGCACAGTCATAACTGAGACAACCACCAACACCTGCCTAGCRCTCAGGCAGTTTTTATGACAAAGCRTCTCCACAAAAAGCACAGTTGGGGCTGGTCTGGGAGGCTGGACAAGCCAGAAGCCAGGCTGACCCCACCTCATATGAGGCAATGCCAGCCCTGAACTAAATCTTCTAATTTTTGTAGTTGTTCTTTAGTTCTGCTTTGTCCAGCTACAATACAAAACTTAGCATTAAGAGTTCAAAAGTTTCATACTTTGTTTCCAGTCCAATAGCTACTGCTTACAAAGTAGAAAATATTTTTTCAGCTATGCATATAAAAGTAAAATATGCTTGTTACTACATCCACAAGTTTAAGCAAGATACCTAACAAATTGCTCTAATTTACATCATGGAAATAAAGAATCAAGTATCAATGTCTGTGAAGCAGATTAGTTAAYTATATTACAAATTCTAAGCAAGTTAATGGTTGTATCTCTTATAATAGTTTGGCAAAATTCAATTCTTCTCATAATTTCTTCAGATCTTTTTTCTTTTTAAATAATTAGTCCATTATCAAAATACCTAATTTTTGCTTTCCATGCACAGTGCAATTCTAGGAGATTGATTTTCCTGGGATTTCAGAAACTGCAGCTTTTGTTTTTCTCATATCAAATACAGATTCATTCCTTAGCTACTTAAAAAAAATAAATACTTRAATACTTTAAAATAAATAAWTAAATAAATCTTCACAAGCTACCAGCTCTTCTGTATAGCAACTTGCACCTCTTTGATCAGGCTCCTCCAACCATTCAGGAGTAATCTACAGGCAATTATAACTTCCTARCTTCTTTAGCTGAAAAAGAACCAATTTACCACAGATCGTCATGAATCCTGATTTTAAATTATCAAAAGCCCAGTTACCAACAGGAATAAGGATACATCTTTCCAATTAAAGTGATTGATTTCACATAAAACCTAGTAACATTTCACTTTTAATTATGTACAGTCTTATCAAATGTGAAGAGGTTCACTCTCATTTTATTTTCTATCCAGTGAATGTAATACAACAGACATGAATTATATACCARTATAATGCCAGACCTAATAACGCTTTCAGCATACTTTGCCAATTTCTAATCTGTAAGAGTTTGCTGTCCATTTTAGTTTATTTCTYCTTTTCACTTCAAAACATTTATTTAGAATCTGAGACAGGCTTAAACTTCTTATACCTATATATTTTTTTTAAATGTAACCAAACCAGTTACAAGTTGAAACTTAGATTAAATTTAAGCAGAAACGAKGAAAATAAGTAAACAGAGTGTCAGATAAGACAAGGGGTTGTACTCTTCACCTTACTGTCCATATGAGCAGTTTAATTACCACTAGGATTACTTGTATAAGCAATAATGTATCAATCTTTAATTCTGTGCCAGGCCCAGAAATGGTACCATAGCTGTGCTGTGGAAAGACCCCATCTCTGACAAGCAACAGGAATCCCCCTGTGACAGGATTCCTTCCTGGTTGACAGCTTCTCAGCTGTACCAAAGGGCTTCTTGCTATACTCAGGAGAAACAGATGTAGCACACAGTTTCCTTAGATCTCTTTCCTCAGGCCCGGCCTGGAGAAGAGAGGGGTCTGGGAATTCTGTACTTTTTGATTGTTCCTGAGAGATTTTACCTTTCAGGGGGGCAGCCTGACAACAAATTTTCTGAAGGGCAAGCCTGCCTCATGGATGAGTTAGAATTACCTGGCATTTGATCGTAACTCATTAAACTCTCTCATGCTCATCTTCCTAGCATTCCTGCAGCTCTATCACAAAACATTCTGTCACTTACAGCCTGCTAATGTCTAATTCTAGCCTTTATTCTGCATTTTGACTTAACTCCTTTTTTTGGTCTTTCAGAGCAAAAAATACCTTTGTTGACAAGGTTTGAAGCTCAGTTTAGAAGTAGTAAAGTGGTACATTGTTGTGTCAATAAATCAGCAGCCTACAACTGTGCAAGCCTTTTTTCAATCACAGAGGACAGGGTCTCTGCTAAGTAGAAGAGCAGCCTATCATATCACAGAAAACTTTCCTGACTTTTAGAAAGAGGAATGGAGACCCAAAGGTACTGTGGATGAAAAGATATACAAAATTCTGGAGGAAGCTCAATTTTGATTGAAAAAAAATAAATAGCTTACAGGAAACCTGTAAGTAGACCTCAAAGCCTTATCTCTTATTTTCCCAGGTCATTTGTAGGAAAGTGTATTTTCAAGAAGAAAACATAAATGAGAGAATTGTTTCTAAGAAAAAGGATATGGATTTTGAAATTCAAACACACATCAAGCATGGATTTCTCATCCTCCCAAAAGTGCCAAAATAAAAACCTCAGATACATTGATGCTTCACAGCATGCTGTGGCAAGTCTTTTATTTTGTTCACCTGATTAGTGCAACACAAATAATTAAACAAAATAGACATAGAAATCTCAAAACAGCAGACATAAAACAATGACTTTTCAAATAGGAATGTAATGCACCCCCACTGCAACTCCACTGACTTGCTGTGAGGTTCCAATTGAAGATGAAAGGAACAGTCCATCACTAATATTATTAAAGCTTCATCACTGTTCTGGTATTACATGAAAAGCAAAGAAAGGCTCAGTCCTGTCCCAAAGGGATTACAATCTGAAACCAGCTGCATAAYGTCCAACGTTATGTGAGTTAAAATAGCAGGTTAATGTCAAAATATTGTCATTGGTAGTATAATCCACAGCCTGGGAAGGAAAGATAATTCTCAAAAAGGGTATTACAATATAAGATCTTCTAAAGATCTTTGATATTCTGGAGTAAGGAACTGAAGTTATACAAAGTCTGGAGTAAGCCAGGAAGATAAAGTGAGAAAGTTGGACCTAAAATGTGATCTAATGTAAGGAAAAGGAAGAGAAGTAAAGATTTACATCAGCTGGAGTAAGGCAGAGCCCCACATACAAAGGCAACACATATCAATCAATGAAAAGGCAAAGAAAACAGTAGAACAATTAAGAGAAGAAAGACATTTAAGGAGTGCCAGGCAAGAAAATCTGTGGCACTTTGGTCTAAGAAGTCAGCGCAGAGAAAGTCTCATGTTCATTGAACTGAACATAGCAGTCCAGTTTGATGTAAGGTTACCAAATTAAAGTAAAAGCCTTTTGATAGGAGTATCAGTCCAAAATAAGAATATAAAATTGATAACCTAAAGAAGTTTAAAATATAAAATGCATAGAGAAATAAACATCTTATAAATTGATTTCACTACTAACTCATGCATCTTAACTTTAAACCTATGAATGGCAACACCCCCCCCC
>NW_028185150.1:6377018-6440799 GCF_003343005.1 Rhea americana
AAAAAAAAACAGGCCTGCTCCTATAGACATTAACTACAGTAAAGGGTACTACTACATAGGACTCTCATGATAGCGTTTCATGTATGGGAGCAAGCATCTAAATGCAAAGACCTGAAGTCAAGAATGTAGATGCTAGCTCCTCTGAGAACTGCTCATGAGGTACAGTTAGAATATATCTGATAAACTAACTAGATATCCTTAGAGAACACTTAACCTCAGCTCTAGCCTCATTGCGCAGTCATACAGTGTTTATGAAGCTCTATGGAAGGCTTATCAGGTTTTGCCTTCTGAAATTTATTGAGAACACAGTATCTTTAAAGAAGTTATTTTTAACTGTAGAAACAAGAAATACAGAAGGAAAAGATTTTTCAAATCGTAGGGTAGATTCTTATTCTAGTTGTATCTATATGAACAAAAAGTGACTCTATGAATTTCAATAGAGCATTACAGCAGCATATCTAAGGTCAGAATCAGATCCACAGCATCTTTCAGAGCTGCTCACAGTTTAACTACAAATTAAGTGGTGTGCTTTACAAATTTTGGAACCAGTCTTGATTGGTCTGAGGATCCTCACCTTCAAATAGAAGTAAAAGTTGTCCAAGTCACTGTAAGAYTGGGCCCTCAATCCCACAGAGTTAACTAAAAGAGCTCCAAAAACTAAAAGACAATATAACCTGTGCGCTACAGCTGTGCAGTACCACAGTAATTTTCAAACCCTCTAGCTTTTACTTCATAGGTGTGCAGCATGGCTCTAGCCCTCAAGCATTTATGACTGATGCATCTGCATGAAGCTTCTCATGAACGTTGCAAGCTTCTGAACATCTTCTACAGTCACCGCATTATATAAAGAGGCACGGATTCCTCCCACAGATCTAAATTGAGAAGAGAACAGAACAACAACAGACAGGTTTTGTATATGCTAGAAAAAACTTGAATATCATCACCTATTCAGTTTATCTATTCATAGCTATATGCCCATATTCCAGAGTCACATTTTATGTGAATGAGCAGCAACATTTAATTCTTTAAGGCAATCTTTCTATCAAGGTATACTCAGTATTTACTAGGTATTTATTGCTCCAACACTGTAGCCTTGTGACCTCAAAAATTTATTTCTTTTAATCCCACAAGCATCACTATAATAGAGGAAGGAACTCTTGCAGCCACACAGATCAYCTTTGCAATGGACGCTTTATACAATAATGAATCTGACATTAAGAGTCAATGCTTTGGCATTTGTAGAGAGCCTGAAGCTGGGGAAGAAAGCAGAATCAGAGAGAAAGCCCTCCAGTTCCAACCATTCCTAAGCAGTAGGGGAGCCACCAGCAGGCTCCAAGTACAGTCTCTAGGCTGCTATGTCCAGTGCTTCCAAATTAACATGAGAGAAAAGATTTGCCAGGGAAAGAGGCTGCTTAGTTACAGACAATGTCTGCTGCTGTGTCACCACAATACTATTTAATTCCATACAACAAATGGATTCATCTTAGTCTAGTACTTACCGATGTCCTTTCAGGGATATCATGTTAAGCTCCACAGCCTTCTCAAGGAATTTCTTTTCGAGGACTTCATCGCCCTTGATACTGCCAATGCGAAAGGGGACATTCATTCTGCTTCGGTTCTTTTTCTCCACTGGGCATCTGAAAAAATTGTAAAATGTAGTAATTAACTTATTTTGTGTTAAATTTACATTTTTAGCTATATACAATTTAAGGAAGTGAATAATTGCATCTGCTTAGTACTGAAGTCATTATTTTGCCATAATGAAAGAGAAGATTACTTTCTATATAATACAGCAACCTTCCTTTTTCAACCAAGTAGATTATGGTAAGGGGAAGGCTGGTCACCCCTCCCTGCCATACTCAAAATTGCTACTCTGGAATGCATGAGAGGCCTGCATAAAGTCTAACAAATTTTAAAACTTAAAAATAAAAAAAAAATAAAAAAGACAGGAAATATCCATTGTATTCCCCAAAGTAACAGGGTTTTCCAGTAAAGTAACTTAGGTTTAGTCAAGATTAATTATACTGCACTTTCACTAAGTCTTTCACCAAGCAGGTTCTTCTCTTCATCTTCACATAGATTGATACACACTTATTTTCATGCAGCTAGTCACAAGTGATACCAAACGTAAGCTTGACCCAGCTAAAGAGAGAAAAGGCAACTGTAAGAATTCAATGTAAGGAAATAACCATTTACATTAGAGATTTTCATTAATAACTACAGTCTCTATCTCCATTAGTATTATTCAGAACCACGAATATGTCTCAAGGAGAGAAAAGATATCTCCAGAGCAAATCTTGCGTACAGCCACAACATATAGCATATCACAGCTTCTTAAACCCTTAGAATTCCCTTTAACCCAAAGTGGAAAATTCAAGATTCCTTTAAAACAAAATTTCTCTTTGAATACTTTGTGGAGAGAAGAATAAGGGGAAAAAATAGGGTTTTTTTTCAGTGCTTTGGGTTACAAGGGACATACAAGGCCATCAGATTTATCCTTTCCAAGGCTACTATACAAATTCTTGCAGAGATTCATTAGGAATAAGTTTTTTTGTAAAATGCATATAAACGCCATGCCTATTATTATTCTATTTGACAAATAATGGACACCATTCTTTTTGAGGTCCTCAGTTACTCCTTTCTACAGATATCTCCCCATCATGAAGAAATAATTGATGATAATATCCGTATATACCAATTTTATAGAAAAAACATTCTTCAAAAAGACCTACTCCTGTAAGCATTTCCATGCTTCATTAATTGTAGCTCTGCTATAGTTTTACAAGATCCTGTTGCTATTAGGCAACTCAGTCTCACTCAGTGCAGGCTATTAATGGTTAGAAGCTGTTAAGTTACAAACTGTGAATGGCACACAGCACTCTGTTGTGGAAAGTCTCCATTCACTAAATAGCTCATCTCAGTGAAGCATGCCACAGGTTAGACGCCACATCACAGCTGGGCAGGCAGCTTCACATAACTCTCTCTTTTAGTCATAGACATGAAAAAAAAACAATCTACAGTCTTAAATATTTATTAATAAGAGGCATATAGCTCAATTATTAGTGAAATTTGATTTGCATTCCCAATTACCTATTTACCATACCATCTGCACTGCATTTCACGCTCAAAGCCCTACAGACCAACTTGTCAGAAACAAAGACTTCATATTTGCCAAAAAATGTTTTTTCAAGGCTTGATTTGCTCACTGAGATTTACAAAAACCCCYCACTACTTCACTGGAGTAGGATCACATTCCTGATCATGACAATGCCAAAGGCAAAGATGTTCTCGTTAACTAAACGGATAAGCTGAATGTATTAAATATTACGATGGAACTATATCCTTGCCAATTAAGGCAGCAGCCAGCTTTAATTTAAAATCCAAATTTAATTTGCCCTATTGTAACTTTGACTAGAAAATTAATTAGGTCCCAAAATTGTTGATTTTATGCTGAAGGTAAAGGAAAATATTTTGGCTGAGTTTCAGTCATCCAATACTTCTTAAGTAGAATGAGTGATTAAAATAATTATTCTAAATTACAACATCAGCTGTCAGTTACACACATTTTGGGGTCTGTGAGCTTAAAAATACCTTCCAGCCACCCAAAAAAAAATAGAGGGTTAAGTCTGCTTTGAAAATCCATCAGGAATAATTGAAGAAAATAAACTGTGTGTAAAGAAAAGGTTTTATGCTGTGACTACATCTAAGTCTGATCTTATTCCTACTGTTTCAGTGTGTTTTCCAGGATTTGGCACATCAGGGTAATAAAGACATTGCTCAACAAAGAAAAAATAGACTCTTTTGAGTATCAGAAAAGATGGCAAAAAGAATATGATCCTGAGAACTGCTCTCTAGAATTTCCTACAAGCTACTTACTCTGCTTCAGCATGTATTTCCCAAGACATCCAGTAGGCATACAAAGCAGGGTTTTTAGCATATCTGGGTTTTGTCCATGCCTTGCCTAGGTTTCTGCATTTTATGAAGTTTAGAATATGTACTTTTAATATACTTCACAATGAATCTATGCAGGAGAGCTTCAAATTCTGTCAAGATGAGACTCACCCTTGGATAGTTATCAAATGAATGCTTTGTACTAATAATTGCCCTAGAATTCCTCACAATTTCAATATATTGAAAAGTCAACTATAACAGTCTGACTGGAACATATTTTTGAAGTTACTAATATGTTAGGCTCTGCAACAAACATTGAAATTAAGGCAGGGGGGAGGAAATAACTTACACATAGAATCCATTGGATTTGTCAATAATATCATAAATCATTCGTGATTTGATTGAGCTAAGTTTATCCATAGCTGCAGCCCCACCGTTATTCTTTATCCATTCCAGTACCAATCCCATGATATAGATGCTGTGTAAGAGAAAGAACATTTTTCAGTCAGGTTATTGTAAAAGAAATAGAAGAAAAAATTACAGTCCTGTTTAATGTTCTACAGAATATTTCAGTGATGATACCTTTAGTTTCAGGTTTTTTTATTAATATGATTAACCACTCAGAATTTGGACTACATTCCAAATTATAAGCAGTCTATGGTTCTGGACCCAGATAAAGAAACCTAAAATTCAAATGCTACACAAACACATTACACCAAACTTAACCCCTTGCATCACAGAAGAGCACATCCTGTAGGCTTTCCTCAGCTGTGCACAGCTCCCAAGCATATCCACAGGCATTTCACTTCTGCAATGACTGCCTATTCTTTGACCATACAACTGACTATCAAGGTCCAAGAAAGAGACAGAGTTAATGCTTAGGTTAGTAGTATACACCCTGCACGGCTGCTCTAGCAAAGGTGCTGGAGTGAATCTCAAATGTATGTGCATTAATAATATCAGAAATCTAATCTCATTTTCATATCTACTAGAAATATACCTATAACCCCATTTCTGTTTAAAGAGCTGTTTATCTACACGAATAGTGATGTTTGGTGAAACAAATAGTAAATATATTACATTTAATTCATTACTATTCAAATTCTGAGCTGAGACCTGGAAGCCTGCTGAATTCACGTGGCTATGGACCAAGCATTTCAATGCCAGGTATCCAGTGTAATGTAAAAACCCTAAGGCCTTTTGCTTTTACGCTTTTGCAATAAAACTCAGCTTGTTCAAGTTCAGGCATTTCCCACGACTACACTGCTTTACATAATAAACTGTTCACAAGTTTTGATGGCATATTTCCAACTGGTTTGCTTTTATTAGTCCTTTCATTACAGATTCAGAAGGAGTGCTCAGGAGTACATATTACCCTACAAATTTCCATCACAAAGATCTAGCATGAGGTTGATTTAACTTTGCTACCTTTAGTTTCTCAATGGATGCAAACCTTGAATCTTTGAACACTTCAGAAAGACTGCAGAATAACTCAGGTTACAGATTGCCTGTTTTAAATAAGCAAAGCACCTTATGGCTTTGAGGTCACAATATTGCTGTATTACAACAGTAGGCTGTCAACTACTCCAGTCCAAAGGATTTAAGTGAAGCAAAGCCTATGCACTGGCCACCTACAGAAGGCAACATTTCACCTCTCATCCTTATTTCCTCAAGTGAAAACTCTTGAATATGTAATATTTATAGATGTCAGCCTTAAAAGTGATCCACATAAACAACCAATTGAGGGATATCGTCTATCCTTCTTTCATATCAGTTTACAATTAATAAAAATTAAATTTTAAAGCATTTTTAAATGCAAAATAAACCCATGAAGTTTAGAAATTAGTTTTTCTTAGCAAAAAATCACCATTAATTTGGCAAAGTAGATTACAATCAAAAAGTTGGTCTCTAACCAAAAGGCTAAAGTCATCAGCATGACATTAATTTAATTTAACATCCTGCTGAAGTAGCTTTTGCAAATTTAGTTAATATCTCCTGCCCATTTATCAGCAACTAGTAATCTTYGAGCACTTCAGAAAGACTGTAGAATAACTGAGGTCACAGATTGCCTGTTTTAGGGAGAAGGGAGACATATACAGAGTTAAGAAGCATTGYCAGTTTCTTAAAAAAATAGAACAGGCATTTTAAAACCAAGCCAAACAGATCTGCACCCTGCCAACATTTCAGTCTCTATTACATTGTGGATTATAGAATGTCCTCCAAAGCAGGTTTGTAACATGAGACAAAATCTGGCAAAACAGTAGTCAGAAAGGAGAAAGACTGTTGGTTGCAACTTTTTTTTCAGTCTCCCTGCATTTCTTTCACATAGACACCTAGTTACAGCTAAGTGAGTATCTTCTTTTCTAGAAATTCTTTGCAGGGGCCAGAATGAAGCTAYGGAACTGAATTCTTGTTTTGCTTTTCAAATGGAGATAGTTCTGTACTTGGAAAACATGAATGGCTGGACTCAAAATCTGGCATGTGCAAGTACACAGTGTTCAAAACAGAGCGTGTGACCTGGCAGTCTGGAAAACAACTGATCATGAAACAGAAGCTTTATCAATCACTGAACAAATACACATATTGCCCATGTAATTGTATTTTGTTATGAAGTACACAAAGAAGGCAAATGTTTAGAACACTAAAAATTAACTTTTATAGTGAACAACCAGCCCTAAGGACATCAAGGGTCCCTAGCCCATAGGGCAGCCTCTGTACATAATCGTTGCAACAGTACACACTATAAGGAAGCACACTCCCTGGGAGAACTACAGCTGTGCACCATGAAGTCCAAAATAAACCGATCAATTTACTATTGATAAGTTATGTAACAACCACTATGTCACTGCAATAATACACACCATAGTGAAAATAATAGGCAGATTCAAAGATACACTTAATATCACCTAAAATTCTACTGATTCTATGCACTAAATGATGGCATTAAGGTATGCTCTGTAAACAAGAATCACTATGCTTTATGATGATATGGTGCATTTGACATATACAAGTCACGATTAGGCAGTTTMACTTTGGAAATTCTGGCTTCTGTGGAAAAGATGGAGTTGTATTAATCTCGATTGTTATACTGGAGACTTTTCACTGAATCAAAAGGAAATCTCATCTTCAGAAGTAAAAATCTTTATTTTCAAAGCACTTTAAAAGAAAATTTCTAGGAAAAAATGATACCTGTTTGAAGATTTTTTAATATAACCATTTTGTGAATGTTGGTATAAAAAAGCTCCAGAACCCACTGAAATACATATTTTAATCTAGAATAGCCAGATGCTATTGGCTTAATATCTAAATCTTCCAGCAGTAAAGCATCATTTCACTAGACCAGTAAGTCTGAAAGAGCAAGCTGTAGTCTATTCTGCTCTAGGTATACATGAAATTACCAGGTACAGGCTGATTATAATCTTGACTGCTGGCAAAGATTTTGAAGATAGAAGAACAGTTTTATTTTTGGATGACAGTAGGAGCATGAAGGTAGTAATCAAAATAGTATTTCAAGCTGCGCTAGAAAATAAAGAAAAGCAATGATTAAAATACTATTTTTAGTTTTATGCTCAGCCATTTCTAAACTGTCTACAGTGAATAATATAGCTATAATAAAGTTCCAAAAAATATTTGAAAGAATGCATACGCTTGTAATATTTTGTATTATTAGAATATAATAATATTTACTGTTTTGCAGTAAAGAAAATATAGAGATCTGGAGGTTCAGAATGCTGAGAACAACCTTAGGGTATATATGCATGTATGTATGTATTTATGTATAGTATACATTGAAGCTTTTAACTCTATGTGTGAAAAGCTTCTCAACTATTCTCACTTTTAGATAAGGGGATCAGCCATCTCCCTAATCTCAACCCTTGCATCATAGCCACTTAAAAGAATGACAGTGGGTGCATTCTGATTACAATGCACTTTCTCTTCACTGCCTGTAAGATCTGCTGTATAGTCTGTTTTGAACCAAGGTAAGAGAGTAGCTGAAAGGGAAGCCCTAAAGTTAATCCAGAGGCAGAAAGCCTGCTGAGATGAACTTCAGTTCTCCTGCTTTGACAGACAAAAAACAAAACGATGGTCCTTGCAAGGATAAGCAGAGCTTACACCTTACTTTGGGTTTCTTTGCTCAGGAAGAAGCTAAACCAATTTTATACTGAGTGTTCAAGAAGCAAGAGTAAGGACCAAATTACCTGCTAGTGGTGGCGGAAGCAGTATCACAAATGAATACAACTCTAGTCAATTAAAGTCAGCAGACAATTAGATCCTGAATCTTCTGGAATGGAATTTTTACTTATAATATATACTTCCGAAAGTATAATGTTCTTTATGGCTCAGTCTGTTAAACATCATCAAAACCATGGTGGTATGCTTTAAGGGTCCTCACAGGAATTATAACTCCAACCTATCAACCTACTTCAGAACAAATATACTTATTTCTAAAATTTCTCTCAACCACAGCAGCAGATGGCAGTGCAGTAGTTTTTTGAATACAGGATATTAAATATTGGGATAAGTTACCTGTAGCATGGCGGAGTGTTATATAAAGAGTCATTTGTTGCTTGTGTTTTGTAATCCAGTACTACGGGGCATTCTTTCAATGCAAATCCTAGCAAATCCTCACGGACTATTACAACAGTAACTCCAGCACAGCCAACGTTCTTCTGAGCACCAGCAAAAATCACACCAAACTTTAACAGAGAGAAGAAAAGAAGGACTTGTTACACAGTCACTAATAAATCTTACAACTGCRTAATAAGCCAGTATCTTTATACAACAGATACACAAATAAAGTGAACACCTTGGAGAACATGTTGAAAATAAGCAAGTTGTGGGTCAAAAAAGAATTCCAGCTGATTTCAAAGAGACTTCCAGCTATCATAGAATTGTTATACCATGTATTAACATGTACATATCACCAGACCATGTATCCTCATTCAGTTGAGGTAGTTCCTATCAACAAACTCACCAGTAATTTGCCAACTGTTTATTAGAGGTCACAAATCATTCTTAAGGCAGACCATCCCCTTTTCACACTACTTCAAGCAAGTTTACAAATAAATAAATAGAAATATTTACAGCTACTCTGGCATTTCAGAAGAGGAATCACATCATCCATCTGTTCAAAGAGAGTCAGATCAGGAAAGGCCAAGATGAATGCACTAACAATTGTCCCTTCTTTTCCTTCACACAGATAAGAAAGGTCAAATGCTCCGCTTCCCTAGTTTATAAGTCAGTGACATTCCTCAACCATAGCACTTTACTAACGTAAGGAAGTTGTATCTTCTACCTGTCAGGAACTGTAGGAGTAACTGTTTGACATAGGAAGCTTTATGGCTTAAAAGTGGCCAAGTTAAAGGTATGATCAGAAATTCTGATTCAGTGTCCTGCTATAACCATTTACACTATCYACATATTAAACATGATTTGTCAGATACAGCATCAATGGAAACAACGCATTAGACAAAGAATCTTGGAGAGCTAACAGCATGAACTATTTTGATATAATTCAATATATTTTTTCTGAAAATAAGATAACAGATAACTTTCAGCTCTGAAATTCCATATTTCAATGTTTGTATACAACAGATTAAAGAAATCACATTTTGTTAATCTGTTATGATTTCACTGTTCAGCAACTCCAGCCAATCATACTTTTACAGACACCTATATGCCTTGGATATATATCCAAGTTTGAAAATGCTTTCTGCAGTCACTGTATCTGATACTGTACCTTAGAAACATCCACAGGTTTGGACAGGAAGTTTGATGACATATCACAAACCAAAATTGCTCCTTTGACATCAGGTACAAAGTCAAACTCTACCCCATGAATAGTTTCATTAGCACAGTAATAGACATAAGATGCATCTGGATTGAGATTCCAAGTGCTCAGGTCAGGAATTTCTGAGATAGACAAAAAGGAAAACCAAAGGTCACTGAAAACAAGTAATTTTCCTACCACGCAGTTTTTACTTGAACACTGAACTTTCAAAATGCACTCAGGACAGACTTTATTGTATAATGTAACACTACATTTTGCTGGTAACAAGCTAAACTTATGTATAAAGGAAATACACCTGTGGGTTCCCAAAATTTTCTGTGGTGACTCAGGGAGTCTGCAGACTTTCTGGCTGCAAGTTCTTCTTCCTCAATGGACTTCAATCAGGTTTGCAATCCTAAATTATAAACCACTGTCTTACAGATCTAAAATAGGATGCAAGTGTTTAAATTCAGCTGAAACTCTAGAATCCTCCACATGTCCTTATAAGCACAGTATCATCCAAATTCTCATTGCTAAAGCTCTCTAAAGGTCTATTTCTGTGCAGCTCCAAAAGCATTTCAATCTTTCCTAAACTGAACATAAGGTTATCTATCTCCCATTTAAGCCCTGCAAGGAATTTGCAAAACTAACATTCACCCGCCATTGTCAGTAGGCAGAGCTCTGTATACCCTGACAGCACACACCAGTTTCTGCATAAAATTAGCAGTTACTCAGTTTGTTCTAAAACACCAGAGAAGTACTGCAATTGCCTACCCTCTTTTTTAAAGCAGCCAATTGGTTAACATACTCCCCTAGGATAAGGAAGATATTAAGTTCAATTCTTTCTTTTGTCTCAGAGGAGATAAACCCATCTCCAAAGTGAATGCTGCAATGGCAAGTTAATAGACTAATTCACATGGGATATATTCTTTGTTCTTCCAGTTTGCCACTCTTCCAGTTTGTATTAACTTCGACCAGACAGAAGAAATGATTGTTTATATTCCCAGTGACCACTTAAAGTAAGGTATACATGTAAAACATCTTTGAACTAAACTTTCTCATAAAAGCTCCTAGTGGCTAAATTGCAGTTAACCATACTCTTATACTGCAGCTATGTTCAAATTGTATCATGTTTTGTAACAAGTTTTGAGAGAGAGTTGAAAGTGCTTTGCCTATCCCGGAGCCATCTCTTAATTAGGCCATACAGTAGGGAAATGTGGTTTGGAAACCCTCAAGAAAAGGGAACAGAACACAGGCCTCCCATCTCCTGGGCCAAAAAGCTTAAGATCTCAGATATGCTTCTAAACTGCAGAAAAATCTCATTTTGGAAAGTACCTGAAACTGAAATACTTAAGAAACACTTAAGAAGCAAATAACTTGAAAACTGATTTAAAACTGATGTTTTTAGACTGTCCAGTTTACTTCTTCTGTACATTTTACATTTACTTTATATACTACATTTACTTCCTACTACATATGTTCTAGGATTTGCTCAGTCCAGTTTCAAGATCCACCTTGCCTGGTGAAGATTGCTAACTCATCTAACAGATCTCCCAAGCATGAATACTGAGATTTGTGGCTGGTAATTTTCAAGTAGTAGGCAGTCAGCTGTTTAACTAGCTCACATTCAGTAACAGACAGACTGATTTCTGGAACAGTTCAGAAGAGCTAAGCTTTCACATGGATGTAATCATCAACTTACTTGTATAGGTTGCCAGTTTAGGATGGACAATATTCACTTTGGCATACTTCTCTGCTTCTTTAGCTGCTTTTGCTGACCAAGCTCCAGTAACCACATAATCTGCATGTCTTCCCTCCTTTAGGCCAATAAGATTTAGTGGGACTGCACTGAACTGACCAGAACCACCTCCTTGGAGAAAAATAACTTTGTAGTTTTCTGGTATATTTCTGCATGTAAGAAATAAACATGTATTTTTACTCCCAAAAGAGAAAAGATGCACGGGGCTGAGTACACAATATTTGCTATTATACATTTAACTGCAACATTCCAGAGGAAAAATAGATCCATTTTAGAAGAGTTTTTCCAAGAGGTTAAACCAAAGCACATCAACTTATACTAGCACTGCTCTTCAGTTGCTATCAAGAGTTACACTATATATTTTATTGTTAAAAATATGTTAGAAACAAGCAATAAACAAATTCATTCATGAGTAGCTCTTCTACCATAATATACACAAACTTGAAAGATGTTGCAATAGAATTAATGCTCAAATCTAGTTTTGTCTATTGTCAGCCTGATAGAAAAACGATGAAGCTAGGCACTTTGGTCTGAGTTTCTTACAGTGGATTTCAACTTTGAGAGCCCAAAACTTAAAAAAATGTAAGTTTAGCTGTATACCTAACATGCGTATATAATATTCTAAATCACAAAAACTACGTGTTCAAATTACTGATGCCAGTAAAAGTCTTTGTCAATAATTCTGTCTGTAAATTCTTGATTTTATGTCTTTAAATGAAAGGATCATTAACTATTACAAGAGCTGTACAGTAACTCCAATATTCTATGTATTTTGAAGCTTTAAAAATGTACCACACTACATACAGGAAAAGAGTTCCTAGTCGGTCATTCTAAAAAATAACCATATAAAGTTTATGTTAGTAAAATTGGATTGATAAGTCCTTTAAAGACCACCTTTATGCTATTGCAGAGACAAGCAATAAGCATATAGCTTTCAGTTATTATAACTAATTCCTTAAAAAAAAAGAAAGCTGCAGTTTTGAATTCTATGAACACAACAAAAATTTGAATTTCAGAAGCATGTCAACTGGTTAGTGCGTTAAAGAACCTTAACTGAATGAAAGCCCTTTGTCACATTCAAATAAACAAGAATCAGCCAAAYGGAAGACCAATATTCTCACCAAGATTATTACTTTTTATTAGATACAGTATTTGAAAATAGATCTTTACATCTTTACATGGAGTAAAGGTCTCCACGTGAATCATTATTAGTGCAACTAGCACAAGTGTAAAATAAAAATAAGCAGAAAGCATTTCACTTACAGCAATTCACGCAGGAGATTTTCAGCTGAATTTATAATTTTTGAGAAATCCGAGGTCCGATGGCTCATTTCTGGGGTGGGGGTTGTGGGGTGGAGGGGGAGGAAAAAAAAGAGAGAGAGAAGAGAGATGACATGAAAAAAATGGTAAACCTTCTAGATTCACAAACTCAGTACCTGAAGACTCCTGTTCCCAGCTCTGACTCCCATTTTGCTAAACTTTCCTGAACACCCATACAAGCCTTACAACACCTATTTTGTCCAAATCCATGGAAATTCAGTCTGTTCATATTTCATACCTCTCCTCCTTTTTGCCCCCAGAAACGACACAGGGGTATGTCTGGATGAAGAAAGTCCTCCCTAGCAAGGTGCAAGTTTTCTTTACTCCAAGAACGTTTTCTGCTATTACCATACTCCTTTACCGTAGTAGTATAGGAGTATGTAGTATAGGAGAGTTGTTCTGYTGTAGTATTTTAGCAAGGCTTCTTCAAGCTGTAATCCTAATTAGAAGCTAAGGTCACTTAGTATTAATTCCTTTAATTAAACTCATGTTCTTCCTTCCATTTTTAAGAGTGTACAATTTATTTAAACATAAATCCCAATCCGGACTGTTACACATATTTTACTTTTAACAACGAAACAGTTTCATGGGACTAGTAAAATGCTGAACATGTTTGTGCATAAAATTTTTGCGCAATGGGGGCTGAAAAGTGAGTCATATATGTGTGTACTATAGAAGACACCTCTTCCTTAGGGTAGTACCACATTTCCTTCCTAATGGGAAGCGCGCCTATTTCCTTTCCTTTCTCAGTTAAAAATGCTTATAATCCAAGATACAATTATGTATATGTACGTATGCATGCATACATGTGCGTCCGTGTGCACATATATATTTTTATATATATTTTTATATGCATACACACATACACACACACACACACAAAAAAAAATAATAAATAAAAAAGTGGGTACTTTCCTAAGATCCAGAAGTACTAGGGCATTGGTTACAATTACTTATCTTCTARGTCTCTAGCCCTTTGTGCTGGATCACTAAACGCCTCCCTACATATCATTTAATCATCTCCTGATGAGTAGTCAGCATAGAAAGAACTGCAATATGAAAGAATATCCTTTGGACATACATGCTATCATGGTATACCAAGGTTCTACAAAAGAAAGGGTAAGCATTCAGCTGAAATACCAAGGTAAAAAGCTTTTATTTAATAATTCAGTTAAACAGGTACATTATGAAAAACATGCAGAATTTGCAAGTCTTACCAAGAACACTAATACCAAGTCCTTTGTAGTCCACCAACTCTTTCTGTGCTTCTAGTAATACCTAACAAAAATAAAACCAATAAACAAAWTAAGATTTTCTACTACTGTGAGTCACTAACGCATTGTGCATCTCCCAGCTGCTCCATACTGCAATAATCTGACACTTCTCAAATTAAATTACCAGACATAAAGGCACCAATACAATTTTACTCTATCTAGTATCTGAAAGCTTGTCACAGGATGGCATAATTAAATCGTGTGCTTTGGGAAAGTCTGTATTTCAAGTCATTATTTCAATGGTTACGTTTTCAGGTTATTTCAGAATTATTTCAGGAATTTTTTGGAATTTCCCATCTTTTACAGAAGACTTAATGGTTTGCAGATGCACTAACTTCTCCTACTCAAGTATCTTATTTTTTTTCCTACATTCTTTTGCTTGACTTACGGAAACACAACAACTGAAGCATTAGGGGAAACATTAAAAACAGTGAGTGGAATTGTTTGCCTTAAACTGACACAACAGGTTAAGATCTGATTGCAGACAAAAGGCTCCTGTACTTTCTAAATATACACCTTCTTTACGTTATTGAAAGTTAGGAAAAGAAAAAAAATAAACGAAATTGAGGCAATCAAAAAGTACAGTCACTCCAAAAAGCCTGTAGCAGCTGATCTGCTGTTTCACCCTTTCACTGTGCTTTCTTCTTTCATTGCTGTCACACAAAGTGGAGTTAAGACTCTAACCATTGGATTTGCTACTCATGCTTTCTGTAAATTCCCAGGTTTGGATCCCTCAAAAAGGAAACAAGAAGAGATGGAGGCACAGAAGAAAACTCTTGAAAACAAGAGTTGTATGTTTGCATCCCAGGATCTGTCAAAAGAAAACATGGGTCCTAGAAGGTTGCAGGAGCAAGCAAACTGCCTTACTAACAGGGTATCCACATGGCCTGTCAACTACAACAGCTGGTCACCCGAAGACCAACCAGAAAAAGCAGTGCTGCTTCTGATATTAGAGATGGTGAAGTTTTAGTCAATAGGTTGCTCATGCAAGCATACTCATGACAGAAGAGGAAAAAAAAAACAAGGGAAAATGCAGATCATTATAAAGGATTTGTTAAACCACTTGATAAAAGTTTGTTTTATTAGTTGCATTCTTTATCTGGAAATCTGAACTAAAAAGAAGACTGATAAAAAAGAGTGCCTATTTCTCTCATACAGATATACCCAATCAATATTCTTATGACAGGCCTTATAATAGGCATGGAGAGCTCTGTCCACCCTTTTGCTTCAGTGAGTTGGAGCACTTCATACGCAGCATAAGCCTACATTCAAACTAAGTGAAGCAGTCGAGGTGAAGAGTATTGCATTTGCAAAAAACAGGAGAAAACAGACTAATGATATGGAGTTCAGCTATGCTCCCCTCAAACATTAAAGACAGGCCTCAGGTCTTTCTCTGAGAGATGGAGAATTAGATGGTGCAGTATTTTAAGAGAGCTCCTTTCTCAGCCAAGGGCTTTGCAATGCAAAACAAAGATTTATAATACAATCTATAAAATGAGTTTTTCCAGGAAAAAAARAAAATGAGAAGCTGCTCTGCAGTAAAACAAATTTGTTTTGTTACAGAAACGTGGGTTAACAAAATATGCACAAAGTAATGGTAAAAACCACGATCCAAGACGTAAAGAAAAAGAAATTCCCACAACACACAACTCCTGAGTGGAAAGCCAGATGGTTAAACTCAGCATAAGCCACCCCCTCTCCATATGCAACTGCATAATCTACAGTTGCTGATGCAACTTTTCAAAGGGTTGAGTCTATACTATACTCATTACCATTGTTTATATAAAGACTTCTTGTTGAATTATCTTGAGGTTTTGGTTTTTTGGGTTTTTTTTTTTTTTTTTGGTCAGATTCATTTGATGCAGCTACTTGCCTATCTTCGAAGACTTACTTTCCATCCCAAAACTGATATAGCCCTGATGAAGGAACACCCTAGCAGATTTAACAAAACTTCTGTCAGTGCAATATTAAAACCACATATTGGGGGAAAGGGTCCTTAAAAAAAAAACAGAACAAAAACAAAACAAAAAAATCTACAAATTTGTGGAGGCGTTCAGTTTTGGGGAGGAGGGAGAGGAGTTTTTGTTCTGGCCGCCTGGTTGTTGCTTTCTTGACTAAATGGAGCTTCCGAGAGCCCTGGTCGGCAGCGCCGAGATGGTCACTGGCCGGGGGAGGGGGGTCGCGACACCTGCCGCCGCCCCGCAGCCCAGCCCAGCCCAAAGCCACCTGCCCCCGCCGCCCCGGCCCCTACTCACGGAGCGCGGCAGCTTCGCCGGCCCGGCCCCAAAGTTGGCCACCTGTCGCCCGCACTCCATGATGGCTGCCGTGCCGTGCCGTGCCGCCCCGTGCCGTGCTGGCCCCCAGCCCCCGCCGCTGTTAAAGCCCCGCCGCCGGCCCGCCCACGCCCGCGGCGCGGGGGGCGGTGCTGCAGCTGCCAGCCCGGCCCCCGCGGATTGGCCGCCTCGGCAGCGCCCCGGCCGCCGATTGGCGGAGCGGCCGCGGGGCGGCAGCGTGAGGCGGCTGGCGGCGCGCTGGCTGTGGCCCCCCGCGGGCTGTGGCCCCGCGCGCCGCCTGCCCCTCCCCCGCGCTGGGGTAACGGCCCGGCAGCCCCTCCCCCGCCGGCCGAGGCGCGCCTTAACGGCTGCGCCGAGCGAGGGGCTGCGGCGAGGCAGCTGCCCTCAGGTGAGGGAGCCTCAGGGGTGCGTTTCGCAGAAGGTAGAGAGCGCGGAGAGTGGCGGCGTGCCAATCGCGGGGTAAYAGCCCTAACTACTGCACCATTCCTCCGACCACGCTGCAAGCCCGGGGAACTGAAGGAAAGCCTTTATCTCATCCTATCTCTCATCACTTCAGTGAGGGAAATACTGCTGTACGGTCCATTTCCAGAAGTGATCTTAAAGGAAGCAGCATTAAATCAGTTTTGACAAAACAAGCCCTTAAGTATGATTGAAGACAGATGGAGTCCCATAACCTACAAATATCTTGGATGAAACTGTTGGCTGTCACAGAGCACACAGCTCTTGAACCCTTTACCCTGTCCAGCCTTCCCCATTAACCAGGCACTACCAAACTGTGCATGCTTACCAAGCTTACCCTTCTGTTCAAAAAAACAAACAAAAAAAAAAACAAAAAACAAAAAACAAAAAAAAAAAAAAAAAAGACCAAACAAAAAAAAACTGTTAAGAAAGAGTATTTGTAAAGCAAAGTCTATCTTTTCAGCAAAGGTTATAGCTTAAACTCTCACATTTAGACACCAGAACCCTCATTAGCTTCAAAAGAGATACAGCAAAGTGCATTATACAGTCAGTATTTGTTTCCTTCAAAACATCRGGGCCTTCTTAAAGTACATCACAGACCACCAGAACAACTGCAATGCTTTCAAGTGTTAAAATTAGACTAAATGGAACCCTCAGCTGCAATGCTCAGCAACACCACCACTGTGATTACAGTAACAATGACTTTACCAGGGTCTTGAATAGAATAGTCTGTGTCTGCCTGGCAAGTCAGCCTTGAACTATGAGCTCCTGGGGAAAATGCATCTGAGGCAATCAAGCAATTCAGGTGGGAGGTTCAGGTCAGTCACTTGCCCACTAATACAGGAAGTGCTTTAACACTCAAGCAGGATCAGTCTTGAAGCCTGGCACGAAATTGTGACCAACCTGCAACTTTGGAATTAAATATGTTTATCTTTTGGCACAAAGAGCCAAAAAGCAACAGAAACTAGGCAAGCCGATGCAGGTATCGGCCCGCAGGACAGGGAGTAAATATCAAGTATTGAAGTTTTTTCACTTGAAGGAAGTCTCATTGTAGCCAGAAGGGTCAAAAATAGTAGCTCCTGTGAAATCAGAGGCCTTTGCTGAGAGACTTGCCATCCAGCACTTCAGAAAGTTGATTTCACATTATGCATTGATAAGGAATAAACAAAATTGATAAAGATATATATACACCAGAAAGTATACACCAATGAAAGGGATTATTCTGTTTTTGCAACTGGAGAGAATAAAAAGTAACAGTAAGGACCTCCTCAGCTTATTGAATTGAGACACTTCAACTCTTTCAATATTTGCTATCACCAATTATGATTTAGAATTTTCATTATATCAAAACATCTATTTATATTCATACATAGACAACCCATATAAAACACAAGGCTTTCAAGACCGTAACAGAGATGCTTCTGGCTTCCAGTATTTAACAGAGCTACAAATGCCTGTATAAAATTTGAATTTGTAGAATTAACACAAGATTAAAACCATGGAGAGCTGTAATGATGATGATGTGAACTGGCAAAAACAACAACAAAAAAGACTTCAGAGCAAGTTTAATATTTTATTAGGTTCCAAAGTTTTCAGTGAACTTTTGAGTTCATCATGACTTCAGGAAAGCTGGACAGAAAAGCTTTCATTGGCTGTTGCTGGAAAAGAATCAGCTCTCTCAAGGAGAGAGCACACGCACAAGTTCTCTGTTGGTACAATAGCGGACGACCTGACGTCACTATTAAAGGACAAATAATACCGACAACATAGCTACCTAGCAGCTATTTCAGGAGGCAGCTGAGATATTTGGTCTAGCAGAATAGTGAGCCTGATAAATTTTAATAAGCCTTGAAAATAAGATACAGGTAATTTAAACACTTTTTTCCTCCATTAAAAATCTGGCTCCAAATATTGCAAATATGAAGAATGCAAAGTAATTTCTGAGAAGCCCACATGAGAAGATAAAAATGCTRAAGAGTCCTATAAGTAAATAGTAATGTGCTCTCTATCAAATAGCTGGCCTATTGATTTCAGGTTTTCACGTCAAACAAGAATACAGACAAATGTGTAAAATATTAACTACTAGCAAGAGGCTGAAACATTGTATCAATATCCAAACTCAGTGGCAAAATGGATTCATAATCACTTAACATATATGTATATATGTAATATACATATATTACACATAATTTTACATATTACTTTTTAATAAATATTTTATAGACAAAAATATTCTTCTAAAATGTATTTGTAATTTAAAAACTTGCAACTTCTGAAATACTCATGTCAGCCTTAAATCATGTTAGCCTTAAATCAAGTACTTCTCTCCCAGGCATCTTATATGTTATCTGTATAAACTTAAGTTCCAGCATTCAACTGTATGACAAGCATTTACATATTCTCACAGAAGACAGCTACACAACCTGATCTCTGACAACATCTTTTTGTTTTTTGTTTTTTTTTCTTTTTCCTTCTTAAAACCTACTGGAAAAAATAGCTTGTCCATCTAAATTATACAACTCCTGGTCACTTTTGCTTTGAGGTATGATCTTTGACACATGTATGTTTTAAAGGCAAATAATATATTTAAACTAGAAAGCATTTCTGCAACTGTTCATATACATAAAATACATTAACCAATTTAAATTCTTTGAAATATTTTTAAGGACAAGTAACATTGGCAATTGCTAACCCCACAGATCTGAATGCYTGAAATTGTATTTTCAGCCACCACTTCAAAGTGGTTAGCTTTAAGAAAGTTATATATTACATTTTACTGCTGAAACAACAGATCTTGTATAATTGATTCAAATAGCAACAAAGAATCATGACTGACTTAYATAATGTCAAAGTAACAGATTGAGACCTCCATCTAGAAACTACACTAAACATTTGGGAGAAAAAATGCGAAGAGATTAATAAATATCTGCTATTTTTCTGAAGTGACAAAGTCTATACAAATAACATGCTTTCATTGTGCAAATACTTATGCAATAATGCAGTATCAAGGTGATATTGTACTATTTGCTCAACAGAAAGTTCTCATTTGAGGATTCATGAGTTTCTCCATAGCTATCAAGTAACTGGAGACAGGAATTTCTACAGATCTTGTCTGTTCCAGAACTCACTACCAGTAACAAAATAAAAAGTCAGGTTACACAGTAATTTTGGACAATTTAACTGAAATCATCTTGCCCAACTCCTCTGTGAAATCTATCATCCATTACTTCCCACCCCCCGCCTTACCTCTACAAGTGATACATTTTACCAATGAAAAAAAAATAATAATTCATGTCACAAACAAAGGTTAACATTTATAATAATCATTCAAAAATCTCAGCTAATACTGTGAAAATAATTTCACTATGCCCTATTTAAGTTTGAATCCATTTTCATAAAGGCAGCTATTCATCACCATCTGCGAATGAAATCATTTTACATATTTGTAATTCTTCYTCTAAAGAAAAACATGTTAGATTCTGCTTCCCAAACTCATACCTAGCAACTTTAATTTACAACGAAACTCCCATTTCTTTATATGCACAAAACCATTATTCATTAGTCTCATTCACTAACTTTGATCACCAATTATATAGTTGCTATAATTATTATGTTAAGCTCTGCACAAATTGCCTTCTCACAGCAATTAGGCAAGTGTACAAACACACAAAGATGCTGCTTTTCCTCTCCCCTTGCCCTAAGACCGCATTCAGGCGCACCTTGTTGTTATTCCTGGTGCAAAACAATCTGCCTTCCTGTGACACATTTGGCAAATCAAGATGTATGCTGCTTTATACCATAGTTCAGAAGCTGCAAGTCTGCTGCCTGTGCAAAAGCAATGAACAAGGAGCTGGAGCACACCCCAGGAGTTTCAGTATAATGACATTCTCTTAGGTTTTATGCTCTCACATTTCTCTGGGTTGAGAGCCACCTGACTGAATTAGACCYGCTTTGAGAGGGGAGTTGGACTAAATGAGCTCCAGAGCTTTCCAGCTTCTCAGATGAGCTTTCTAATCTTTGTGGTGCTATCATTAGTAATTACAACAATAAGGGCTGTATTTAGATAGATCACTAAGAGATGTTGGACTCATTTTCATATCTGTAACTTCCAATACTATCGGGGACTACATATACACACACTAATAGGGCAAATATCCCTCAATGGCTAAAACCACTATTTCTACTACAACACACTTGAAATACAAATCATAATTTGTATTCAAATTAATTTTATTAGCTAAAAGCTGTTTATAATGAAATCTGTGATACACAGTAAAATTCATATCCCAGGAACCTTTTGTATATAGTACAAACTGAGGGGTAYTATTCTACTAGTACATCATTCATTTCTGTTTCAAAAAACCCAGTGACAAGTGATACAAACATGGAACATGAACACTGAACAGAATGGAAGAATGCTTTAGATATTTTCAAAATCTACATTTCTTCACAGAAATTCATGAGTTTACTAAGGCATCCAAAGTTTATTTTTAATCTTAGAAGTATAAACAGTCCAAACATTTCAGAATCATTTCAAGTGCTGGTCACAGAATGAATACTCTCTTGTATTTCAGATYCAGATCCTACAGTATCAGTTCCAGAAAGGTCTGCTGTCTGCAGTCTACTTTGGTCTCCCCTTGATACAATACTTACAATCGCAGTTTCATTTGCTCTATGGATGTATTTCTTTGAGGAGGAACTTCTATTTTTTTCACCAGAAGTACAGCTGGACTTTTTGCTACCATTACTTTTGAGATTCACACTGGAAGTAGAAAATGAATGAGGACTAGTAACTGATTGTCTAGCTGAGTGATGTCCTTTTGCATGTTCGTTTTGTTTGACTTTTCTCTCAGGAAACACTGGGGTGCTGTTTTGGGGGTTATCTTCCTTGTTTTGGCTAGTTGTTTGAGATTCACTTTCCTTCCAAGAGCCTGGCTGCTCTTGCACAACAACCTGAAATTCTTGTGTTTCTCTGTGAGCTGAGAAGGGATTATTCACAACCACCTGGGACTGAAGTGTGCCAGGAAAAGAAACTTGGATGTCTCTACTTCCATTCTGAAAAAAGAGATTCTAGTTAATATATTAGCACAACCAGAGGAAGGGTGAGGAGGAATAAAAAAGAAACAGCAAAAAACAGTACTCCAAAAACGATACGCTAAACCTATAAACTAAAACAAACTCTTTAATTTATACAAGACACAAACATACTAAAGATCAAACTTTTTTTTTAACCAAAGCCAGAAAGTTTCAGAAGGTTGCTAGGGTGCTAATGACATACAGTAGGCATATTAGTTTCACATGTATCTCATTATTTATGCTACAGAGATACATCTTATACTGAAGCAGCCAAAGCAGAACTACATTTCCTCTGAATGCCTTCTGAATTATTTAAAATTCAGTATGTTTGCTCTGCCTTCACAATAGTGTGTTTCCAATACAATCTTATAGCACAGTTCTTAGCTGCTAACAGAATCCACAAAAATTATGCAATACTAGGAGACAACTAAGAGTACTGTGTATGTTGAAACTTTTCCACTCTTCCACATAAAGGTATACTTAAGCACTTTGAATTCAGGCTTCCCCTAGGCATATTCGAGTTAGGGRAAAAAAAAGAATCAAACAAGCTTCCTAAGCCAGTTGAAGTCACAGTATAAAATAAAAGAGCTTCATCAGATTAAAGTATTGTTTTAAGCTTAATGACAATGACCTTATAAAAAACCTACACCCGTGATGACAATTATTCTATTATTTCAAACAGTTTTAATCTGATTCAAATTACGGACCTACCGCTTGCTTTCCACATAGTTAAAAAACCTTTTTACTATAATGGTTTTGAAGTTCACTGTGTTCTTGAAGAATATCTGACYATGGATGTCAGAAACATGCTAGAATACAGAATGAGTCTTAGCTTGACAATTTTATCTGATTTGGAAAATTTCTGTGGCCTGAAATTCAAGGTGTACCCTCCCTAGAAGTCTGTCTATTAGGACCTAATGTCACAAGACGACATTACTCAACAGACAATTCCAGGGTTTCAATGGGCATTAGTACTACCCTCCACTATCAGATTTTAAAGATACTAAAATCCAGTATACATTGTTTAAGTGTCTAAAAAGTAGTCAAGATTATTAACTAAGGCATACCAATATGGGAACTTAAATAAACAACATAATTACCACCACCACTTCTTAAAATGCATTACAAGATGGTATGGCTTCTGCTCAAAACGGTTATCACTTGAAAAGATTTGCATTAATATTTTTAATTACTACAGCCTCTATAAATATACACAGAATAAAAGACTATGCACACAGAATAAAAGACTATGACAATTTCATAGATCATTTGCTAATCATGACTTTTTGTTGGGGGGGGAGGGGATAACAATTGAGAAGTATGTTAAACAGCCTCAACACTGCCAATAGCATTCCCTCTATAGACTTACTTTACTATTCTGGGTATGTTCTTGTCTTTCTTCTTCAAATGACTTCTCCTTTAGCATCTTAGTAGGTTTAGTAAGACTAGAATTCATTTGTGGATGCCCCAATAGACCAAAATCTGACTGGTCTATGCCAGCTAATGCAGCAAGTTGTCCAAGTCTGCAAAACAAAAGTTTAGAAGAAAGTGACAAGAAAAATTTTTACCCATATGAAAGATCTAAGCATTCAAAACAAGAAGGAAAAAAGGGAAAAAAAAAAGCCTGAAGCTTTCATTTCCCCCTTTCTATTATTTTCATGAAGCCCAATATAGCTTAACAAAGATGAAAATAAGTGGTTAATGCTGTTCAGCAACTTCTGCCCAAATTAGCCTGCAGGTTCAAAACTGTCAGTCTTCAGTCAGTGTTACTGGGGCAAGTAATGAATTCTTCCAGTTAGTATTGATCGCACAGCAGAGTTCTGGCAAATAGACTCCCTTTCAGGCAAAACAAAGTAAAAAGCTATATCACTCAAGCAGAAGATTGGTGCATGCCTCGCCAAACCGGCATAGTCTCCAGTAGCCAAATCCATTTATACACTTCACAACACAGACAGGCTGTTTTGCTTAGCAGCTTAGAAGCTGGCCAAACATGCCACTTGGGGTTTGTTACCCTAAGGACCAGCAGGAACTGAAAATGTCACAGCCATCAACTGGTGGCATCACATTATACAGAATCTTTTTGAGAACCAATTCTTGCAATCACCTAACTTTCACCTAACTCTCTACTGTCATGAATAGATGTAGGGTCTATCTGAAATATTTGTTCTTGATGTAGCAGAAAAAAAAAAAAAAATTCTTCCYTTCCTCCAAAGCTTGAAATTCACCCTGAAAGTAATGGCAACTTCACCAATTGATTTGCATGGAATTAGAACACTTTCTCCAGGTGAGCTCTACATTAATTTTTATAATTGGAAGCAGGGGGCAGGTGAGGAAGCAAGGGAAGGCAAATAAGATGCACTGCAGTCTAGAGAATTTCAAAATATAATGAGTCATCTAAAATCTCTGTACAGAGGCCAGATYCATCTCGTCTGTCATTACGTACTTCAGTTATTAAAAGGGAGCCATGGAAAGAAAAATGGCGCATGCTTTCCGAAACCAGTTCAACTAAGCCCTTCTTACAAAGGGAACAGTAAAAACCTCAGACGATCAATAAAGTCTGAGCAAAGATGTTTTTATTAAAACTTTCTTCTGAAAAGGGCTTTCTGGAGATATTTCCCATTGGCAATATATAAATATATAAACTCAGCTTGAGTGTGTTTGGGTATGCTTTTTTGCTGAGAGAAAACTAAATAGCAAATAAAAAAATTAATTTCTCTTCCTTTGTTTGTTGCCAGTACATTCCTAGAGATTCTGTGGGGCAGCACATAACCTAGTGAGGACAGTTTTGGAAAAAGGCATCAGAAAAGGTAAAATTAATATAATAAAGCAACAACCTACCCAGCATCTTTAAGGAGATCTAAAAAAGCATGAAACTTTTGGAAAGAGTTCTCAATGCTGCCTAGAACACCTTCATCTTCCAAAATCATGTTGGTTACTGACTGTGCATGAAGAGCCTCAGACAGAGAGATGTTTAGGTTCCTCAACCTTGCATTTTCAATTTCCATCTATTAAAAAAAAAAAAAAAAAAAAAAGTTAAAAGCCACTTCCATCATTTTCAATTCAAAACAAAGAGACCTTTGCACTGCAGGCTACATGCAGTACTGCAAAGAGAAAACCCCACACAAGTGGTATAGAGGTTCCTGAACCAGAAATACTCAGTCTGCTATAAAACAGATCTCTGCGTAGGTTTGTCCACAGCTGCTATTCTACACTACCATAGGAATTCGTTTGAGGTATTCAAAACTGCCGCTTCACCATTGTGTTTAGTCTTTACGCTGCAGAGTAAGTGCAAGCAAAGAGTTAGCTTTTAAGCCATGTTATTCTGCACTTATTTAACACATTAAGGCCAAAGTACTTTCTGGGTTTTTTTGGGGGGGGAACATTCAATAAAGGCCAGTGTCCCCCTTATGTTCAGTCCATCATTTCAGAGCTCATGCAAATAATTATCTCTTTCCTGGTCTGTGCATCTCCAAAATGAGAAGTTTAAAGTGATCTCACTTTTCTTCACACTGAATCAACATCAACATCATCATCTGAAAGCTGAACAGTAATGGTAGGATATACAAGGTTTTGTGTTCAAGTGAAGCATTAACTCAGACGTCCATTTAAGTTTACAGCTGTGCAATCACTGCCATACCACAGGCTTTCCTTTTCCATCTTTTATGAGGTAAGACCAGAAGAATTACAGATCTGCGCAATCTTAGTTGTTAAACCAGCACCACTAAAAGCAACAGGTTTAGAGATCACTGATACTTAGTTYATCCTTTCCCCTCAGGCATGGTACTACGCCCAAACAGTCTAGCACAACACAAAGATTTTTTTGCAGAGGTATTTAGACTGAAAAGCAACGAAGTCTTCAAACAACACAAATCTAGCAGAGCCCGCTGACATAGTTCACATTACAGAAGGATGGTCAGGCTGAAGGATTGATTCCAGGTATCCTATTTGTATACACATTTGCTCTAACCTAGATGTCAGGCAGCACTATTTGTTGTTCAAGTTTCAAGGCGTACCACCACTTTCATTCATTATGCAGATCACACTTAAAAACTCAGATCCACTCACTTACACTTACTTATGCTGAACTCTGTTATAAGAAATTCTGCTTACTAATGACTCTTGATTCAGAAGGGTCTCTTCATGTCACCAACATTAACTCAAGTTAAAAATAAARGGGATTATCGTGAATGTTACCATACTTGGCTTAACCAAACAGCTTTTATATGAGCAAACTGCTCATACAACAACAAAGGTGGAAGACCTCAAGGAGTAATCCATTTGCTGCAAATTACAAGCAAAATTAATCACTTCCTCTAGAAAACAGTCAAGACGCCCTGGGTTATAACTAATGAATGAATGAAACAATTTGAAAAGAGTAGCTAAACATGGGGGTCAAGGCTCTGGAATAGAACCAATGGCAGGAAATCAGGAAAACAAACACGTTACTAAATGCTGATTTCATCACTGACATTAGGCTAGTAAGTGATCACTGTGACTTTGAACTGAAACTCTGGAAACTATCAGTTTAGAGTGTATCAATAACTAGTCATAATTAAACAAGTGGATAGTTTGTGCATCCTTAAAATTAAAGATGATTAATACTTAACTATCATTACCTCCATTAGCCGTTCCTCTGCCTTTACTCTGGCTCTTCTTTCTTCCTTTAATTTGAGTAGGCATTCTTCCAGTTCCAACTATCATAAAACACAAAATTATTCTCAATGTCAGACTAATGTGCAACATTATACACATTTGAAGTCAACACATCCAATTGTTAACACACAAAATTCCAAGCAATAATATATCCTCCACACAAATACATAATTCAGATCTACCAATACATACCTCTGCCATGCAAAAAGAAAAAAACTAGCACAGAGCAGTGGACATGAGTGTGAYTGACTTTTCTATTATCGTACTGCAAATGTGTTACTGTAAGACTATAGTACAAATTCTCTTATGACAATGATATTACTATCAGGAATGTATATTACTGTCTACCTCCTCTTTCTTTTCCACCCCTTTCAAATGTCATTTTAAAACTAAATATGACTACTCAAACTATCATGCTGAACTCATAAAAAGGAAAGTAAAAGCTCATACTTAAAGTTTTCAGAATTTATTCTTCACCCATGATTTTATTCCTTATTGCAAGAATAGGAGTATAGTAATTCTAAACCATAAAAGTAATACTTTTTCACTGGTTTCAGTTAGTTTTTCAGTCGGAGGAARTAAGTTTCTAGATCCCAAGATCTTGGAATGAGCTAAGCAGCTTTAGAAGCAGCTTTATTTTTATTTGATCAAAAATCAAATCATCTGGCAAACATATTTTAGTCTTATACATGAGAGGCGTTCACTTCTATTTTAGTTTTTCCTTTGAACTAGTGAATTCCTCAGTTTCAGTGAACAGTAGTCAGGATTTGATAACTGATCATCAAGTCTTTTCCTATCATGGCAGAGAAGTATCATCTTTAATTATATAGTGTCTGAAGTGCAGAACAGATGGGAATTCTTTAAATGCCTCAGTGAAGTCTTCTGCTTCCAAAGGAGAAAAACTGCTAACATCATAGAGCTGCTTTGTTTTTTTTCAAAAAGAGTAACCTATATGAGTTCACAGTATATAAAGGTTCTTCATTTATCTACATACCTTTTACACAGGCACAAACATGTAACACTAAACCAGACACTGCTTTTCCAAGGAGCAAAGATCCAAACAGCACTCAAAATCTGTCTTCATTATCAAAAGCTTATTCAAGAGAACATACTGCACTTCATACAAACAATTAACTGATGATCAGCATGCAACAGAATGAATAGTAAAAATAATCCTTCTATAAATGCGAAATGAGTCCTCACAGTTCTTGTAGGATGTTGGAGACAGACATTTGYATGATTCAGAAGATGCAGGTTCTAAAATATTACAAATATTGCATTCCAGTAACAACCACTCAGAGCGAACATTAAGAGCCTGTCTCCATTGTCCAAGGAAGCATGCTCTTAAGATCCCTAGACTAGCAKCAACCAAGTTAACCCTGGAACTAGAAGGCTACAATAGTGCCTTTATTACTCGAACATAAAAGCAGAAGGACTCCTAGAAGTTACAAGTTTTAGGAAAACAGTATTTCTAAGACAACATTTGGAGAAAAAGATTTATCAGTATCTAACAAAAATACCTTAACCAAATCACTTCAGAGGACACAGAGGGGAGAGAGGGGAGGAGGAATCTTCAAGAAGAGCTCTCAATAGACACCATAAGTTTTACTACACTCTGTCTCAGAATGTGTGGAAAAAAATAGGAGCTGCAACCTCTTTCATAGAGGCAGAAGCATAGCAAAGAAGGTAGCAACCATAATGTTCTATGTTCATATCTTAACATATACACTGGAATCCTATAATTCAACTTGCAAAGATCAGGCACAGATATCACGAATCACAAGAATTCCTACAGTTTCAATTATAGCATATATATTTATATATATGTGTATGTGTGTGTGTGTGTGTTTTTAAGTCTTTAGGTTTTTTAACTATAGTTTAAAAACTGTAATTCTACAATTTTTGTTGTAGAAAAATTTCAGAAAATTCTGAAGATGACAGCACTTACCTCTTTTTCCAAGTTGCTAAATTTTTTTCTAAAGGGCAAAGGCTTAGAAAACAGTTAAATTATCAAGATTTTTTTTTCTAAGTGAAAACAAAATTTGGGGTTTTCTTAATTTTGATTCATCACACAGTAGATGCAGGTATTACTCAATAGTTAATAATGACTTCACAAAAAAAAATTACAGACACACTTAGCTGCATCTCTTCAAAAGCAATAATATGAAGCCTACACATTAAAGGAGGAGGCCCTGTATCAGTGCAAACCTGTCTGTCACCACTAAACTACAATATATGTATTATACACTTCTGCCACTTGCCTTCCAGTTCTGGAACTCACTCAATTATATAAACTAATTGGAATCATTACAAGGGCTGAAAAATAAACTGGAAAAATAGTATTTTTGCCATATTGGCAAAGTGAACCAACTTGCCTTATGATCAGATACATACTTAAATTTCATTCTTTCACTTGGTATCAAGAAATTCACTAGTTCACCCAATCTTGAAATCTTCATGCAGAAAAGTTTTACTAGAATGAATTAYGGGGAGCTATACTCACATATAGGCTACAAATCTGAGCCCTTCATGGTTCACTCCCAGCAAAGCAGTCCAGAAAGAGTGATCACAACCTTTAAGAAGATGAAGTATCAGAAACATCTATAGCCTTTCCCAACTAGCTGCATTTTTCTAATTCAATTGTAGATTCTACAATTTTAGAATATACATATAATTTACATAAAAAATTTATAATTTAGAATACATATTCTAAAATTACAGAATATATAGCTTAATTAGAAAAATGCAACTATCTACTAGATTATACCATCTTTTAATTATAGGGCAATCACTACTTTTAAGTAATTCACATAACATTAATATTTAGGACAAGTTAACCTGCTAAATATTTTGAGGTTGAAGTCCATGGTTTATATGTTTGTTCCATTTATACACTCTGGAAACCTCCTCAGCTACATTCTTAGCCAGAAGCAAYTTCGATGCTTCAGATTCTGTCTAGTGGGAGGAACAAATGTATCTGCTCTTATTTTTCCATTCAAGCAGAAATGGACTTTTCAGTTAGTCAAAGGATATACACACCGTTTTAAACGAAAACAACTAATATTGTTTTAGTGAGCATTAAGCTTTAAGTCTCCTTTTGGGCAGAAGGCTACGAAGGAGTTCTCAGTGGTTTGCAAGCTATAATAAAAAATCTGTTCCTTCAGTCATACGAAGCAGTATATGGACGGATCTTTTTCAGTACAGTGGCTGATTAAAGAGTTCCCAGCTTTTGCTGTTTATTCCTACTCTGAAGTCCCATCATTGTTCTGATACAGCAGGTTGTCCCATTCCAATGAAAGTTTATGCCAAAGCCTGCTCCAGTTAAATACACTGGATTATTTTTCAGCTAGATCAATTCCTCAAGCCAGTTCCCCACCCAAACAGAAGTGCAGTAAGAGCTGTTCAATGACAGTACMTGAGCCTAATCAGCACAACTAAGGAGGCTCTCCTCTGCTTCCCCTCTCATTTTCTCAGCAATACAGTCCTGCCACTTGCCAGTTGCTCCAGTTCTGGAACTCACCCAACTACCTGAGCTAATTTGAATCATTACAAGGGCTAAGAAATTAAGYGGAAAAAATAATATTTTTTGCCACACAGTCAAGGTGAATCAACTTGCTTTATCACTGGATACATACGGAAAAAAGGATATAAGGAAAGTCTGAAGAAAGAAATAGAAAGCACAAAAGACGGGGGAGAAGAAGGTGGAAAATAGACCTCATCTTTCAATGGTGAGAATTCGTTCATTTGGTTCTGCCATAATGTAAAGCCATACTTTTTTTTTTTTTTTTTAATCAACATGACAAAAAGAGTGGTGGAGGCAAAGAAACAAACAGTTCAAGACTGCTTAAAAAGTCAGATTTACAACCATGGCTTTAAAAAATATTTTGTTTTTTCAGATTCATAAAATAGTACTACAGTAAAGCTCTCCAGTATTAAGTACTTAACGTAATTAGATCAGTTAAGTCTGAACCTTTACAAGGACAGAAAATATGGAAGCAATTTGGAGGTATGCTCCTAAAACTTATGATTTTCCTCCCATGAGGCACAAATTCATCCCTTCCTTTCAGTCACTCTTGTATGAGTGCAGCTAATCCAAAGATATACAGAAAGCATCAGATTCATTTCACTAGGCTGAAACAAACAAAAAAAAAGCTAACCAGATCTAACTGCACCATACAACTACAGCTGCACTGACAACATAGGTTGATGTGGCCACCTTTCCAAAACAAAGTATGGTTTCTGTCTGCTTCTGTAGTGTATCAAAAAGGTCATATCTCCCCTCCCGCTTCAAACATCAAGAATAAAAACACCAAATGTTTTCTGAAAGCACAGTACTTCCTGCACAGATGTTTTGGACAAAATACGCACATGACATGGATTTCTATGATTTCAAATATAATGCAGCTCTTGACRAAAGGGCTGAAGCCACTGCACAGCACAATGCCAACATATTTCACATTACCAGTAATATGAAACCACCTACAAAGAACACAGCCACTACAGAACTTGGAATTTAAGGTACATGAAATGCCTTGAAAATACGCCTGCACAAGATCTCTAAAGAGAAAAACGGTAGATCTAAGAAAAAAAAGACATACATTAGCCAGCCAAGAGGCATGCAGTTGTCTACTGTTTGGATCTGTACAGTCATTCTATCTTCTGCAGTAACTTTGAGCCATCCTACTCCCATTATATATAATTCTGCAACAATGCCAAGTTTAAAATCTATTCTAGCTTACATAAAAGTAGCTCTATGGTCCTAGTATTTATACACACAAACAGTGCAATCAGTGCTCTAAAACAATCACCCCCAAAGCAAAAATAAGTAATTCTTAAAATAAGACCTCCAGTTATCTGGTCAACGTAGCTTCTCCAGAAAAACTTTCAGATCCTAACACTTCAGACACAACTCAGTCTTCCTGCCTGAGGGAGTCATCTTATAATACTGTTAGATTACCTCAGTAGTGTTAACTGARCCACCAAAACACACCCTTTGGTTTCCCTTCCTTTCATTAGGATATTCCCTGTGAAAACATTTGCAGTAATAGTCAATCTCAGTACTACTCTTCCTTTTTTTTTTTTTCTTTTTTTTAGATCTGTCAAAGGAATAGAAGAAATAATAAAAAATATAGGAAAAAAAGAAGACTGTCAGAGAGCTCAATTATAAAATAGAGCTTCAAAGCACTACTAATTATTTAAGCATTTTTACACAACAATCATTAAGCTATTTCAGCTCTTAGAAATAACACTAAAATGCATTTATAAAGGGATTACTTGAAGGAAATGCTAGAAACAATAAACATTGATCAAAAGATTCATGAATCATGACTCAAGACAGAAACGGACAAATTATACATATTGCAACTGGGTGCATTAAGTGAAGTTCTTCCTGATTATGTACCTCATTTCAATAAAATTCTCATAGTGTACACATCTTCATTGGAACTACTCAGTTTGGAAATTTGGTACATACCTGATTATCTTTTTGAATGGAAATACATGTGACATAATGCAGAATAATTAAAAAGTCACTCAGAAATCTTTTTCCTTGACTGGTTACCACCTTAGCCAGGATTTTTTGGAAAAGCAAAACAAAAACCCACATACAACATAAAGTATGTTATACCATTCCTCTTTATGAAGTTTAAGGCAAAGAATATGCTTCTTACCTGAAATTGTTTATACTTTGTTACATTAATTTTATCTAATGACTTTGTCAAGTCAGGATGATGGATAATATCAGATTCTTCTGTCTCCTCAGTTTCAGAAGTACCAGCGCTTTCTACTGTCACTTTTACAGGAATATCTGTCTAAAGACATTAGGGGAAAAAAAAAATTAAACACACACCCAGAGCATTGAACTATGCAGTAAGACCAAAGATTAAGTACTACCAAAATCTTCACTTAGACGCATACTCTCCCAAAGTTCTTTATGCCATATATACAGCACATCAAGCTATGCAATTTAGAAATACCCATGCATAATACAATAWAAAAATGTATTGGTGTGTACCACTGGTAGCCTCTCTGCAAGTTCTATTTTCTCTCCAAAGTTGTGATTCCAAGGCAGCTCACTGTTACCAAAAACAGGCAAGGTTTACTCCTTATTCTCAAATTCTTCTTTCACCCCACCATAGCCCCCTCTGTTTCTCCCTCATTTTGCTGGCACCAGGAACCATTACATCCTTCTGTGAGCCAGTTTAATTTACCAGTACACACTAACACACTTCTCCAATTTGTTTCGTTTTCTCCATTTGTTTGGTGGGGTGGAGGGTAAGAGGATGCAATGGGAAGATAAGGGCAAAAACCAGGTCTTGTTCATGCAGCTGGGTTYACAAAAGCAATTCACAAACACAAATATTTAATTCAGAMGCACAAAAAGTAGAGACAGAAAAGAGAAGAATGGAACACTTCATAGAAGAAAGCTGTTAATTCTATGTACTATCTCTGGAAGGACCATGCTCAAACTGAACCCCGGATTCTTCATAAGGCTAGGAAACCAAGAGACAGCAACACAGGATAGGGAATCTGAGAAGTTCCAACTAAATACTGAAGTAAACTGTTATTTTATACTTCCATGAGGAACACATACTTTAAATGCATGCTCCAGTTTTAACCTTTCAATCATACAAACCCAAACTTTTAGACAGGAAAATTCCTTTCGTTATATTTGCATCTCTTTAGGCTTCCATCTACCAAATAAACCATCATTTTCTCARCAGTACAAGAGAGATAATACCTGAATCTTCACTGGTAACTCTTGAGTATTATCTACCAAAGACCCCCTACGGAAAAAAAAAGAAAAAAGTCTATAATATGTCACCATTGCTACTTCAATTTCCAGACAGAAGATCCTAGACTAAGCCAAGCAGTTAGATTTAAGATAGTACCAGACACTTCATTATCCCTTCCCATATACCTTAAACATCCATTGCACTTTCACTCYATTCTGCTAGTACTCCTACAAAATCAAAAACTAAGACAACATTCCTGGATGCTAATGCAAACACTTCAGTAAGCATTTTCCTTAGTTAATTATTATGAACTAAAGTCCATAGGAGAATTTGGTGCTCAGTATTTTTGAAAAAGTTTAGAAGATATAGAGCAGTATATAACTTTTGTTTAAATATTTTAATTTATATAGCTTCAAATTATAGAGGTTAATGTCTAAGGAAAATAAGAGAGTTAACAACTTTATTCAAAGGAAAGTATGATTATAAAASTCAATCTTGTAATGCTTGAAAGTTACAATAATGCTTTATTTCACAGAACTTAGACAATCATAGGAATCTCTAGTAGAAGCATGGGGCAGAAGAGATGGAAAGAACACCCAGACATTTCAAACTGGTTGCCAGTATTACAAGTTACATATATTACAAAATTTGAAAGCCAGACTACATCTTCAACTACGATGCATTATCAGTAATGAAAGAACAAACAAGTAAGATTTCCTTTTAGGAACACCTGGATACTCATATGGCCATGAAACTGTATCTTGATGTATATATTTAAGATTTGCTGTAATTAATCCAGGTACCATCCACCTCAAGCCAATTATATAAACAATTATGGGTGCAATACAGAATTCTGTATGAAACTTTTAAACACATACTTAAAAAAAAATAACACTATGCTCTGTCATGCAATTTTCATGCTTTAATATTTTTCCTTTACTATGAAAAGTTCACCTGCATCTCTTTGCACGTTCCGCTGTGCGCCAAGGAAGGAAGCCTTTTGTACCTGGTGGYAGTGGTTTTGGTGAATAACTGTCTTTCACAGATGGATTTTTTTTCCCAGGACTCATAGACTTTTTAGATGTTAATCCTGTATTAGCAGGAATAGTTATTTACATATACAGTCATAGTTGACAGTTCATAAGTAAGATCGCCTATATAACAAAAACAACTGTAGGAAATCCACCTTTCAATTCAGTTTTGCTAGATTGTTCAAGAGCTAACATTTATTTTGCTTCTTRAAGAACAGGGACAGCCAGTACACCCATTTGCAATTACAAGCTTAAATACTTGTCTTATGTCAGGGTGGTCTAACTAGAAGTGTTATTCAACAMAGAAGCAAAGTTTTGTAGCTAAAGAAGTTTATTCATATTACTAATTTCCTAAATCAGGTGTCTACAGTGGGAGCTTAGGTATCCTGCACAGAAAATCAAGCCACTTATGCACTTCAAATTGCCCTCTAGTGGCCTTAGTGTGAATAAGGTTGGTTCTGTAACTGACAAAGACACTTGACAGTTACTGGTATTCATATTGATTGCTTCTACAGAACACCAGAAAGATCCTCACTTAAAAAGAATAGTAAGGAAATGTTATGTTCACTAGTCCAGTCTTTTGTAGTTGTTTTTAAACCACACACTAATACCTAATATAGGTTCCRGATGAACACCTAAGGCAGATGCTCACTCTACTCAAAAACTAGCAAGCCCAGAGACTAATTGTTCATCTGATATTTCATACAGTTAATAAATGAGAACTCAGTTTATTGCTTCTCTGAGAACAAAACCAATTTTGTAATCTGTAGAAAGGCATAACTGTGGGAATGAGAGTTCATATTTCAGTTTGTTCTCAGGTAAACAGGATAAAGAATTTTTACTTCCTGATTCCTCTCCTTCTTTTTTTTAATCTCCAAGTCAGATATTTTTCTTTTTCCATTACCCACAATTTATTTGTGCAAACAGATGTAAATTTGATTTATGCTTACCTCTCTGCTTCCAGATAACTAAAGCAAAGAGGAAAGATAACCAATGTATTATGGTGAGATTTTAATAATGTTTTGAAAATTGTGTATTACAGTTATCAGTGTTTAAATAACATGGATATCTTGAGTATTTGTAACTAAAATATACTATTTATAATAAGTTTACATGAAGTAAAGAAATCTTAGAACATTTTGTGCATTAATAAAAATTCATGCCTGTTTGTTCTGGCAGAGGACAATCTGCTACAGGAAGGCTGCAACATCAGAAAAAACAGACAACTCCTTACCATCAAACTTCCTAGAAGTGAACAGTTATGGGGAGGATACCCTTGGAAAAAGTATATGCAATTCTTCAACATACTTTATTCAGCAAATTCTAATTTTCCCAGACACATATCTAAAAACTCAAAACAAGATCAAATTTGCTATTGAAACTACTGATGCTAGAAGAAGCATTAAGAATCAATGGAATTTTCTTAGAAGCAGAAGAGTATTTTGTGAAACACTGACATTTAAACACATCATATATTTTTGTAATGTAAGTTTAATACTGAAGAATTGTTTTGTAAATAAAACTTACTATATTCAGACAAAATAAAAACTGTATTACCAATACGAATAGTAGCTTTTCCTTTTCGACCACTTCCTAAGACAATAGTTCTTTTCTTTGGTCTAGCTTTCAAAGCATCCTTTGAAGATGGAGAAGTCAGCCACTTATACTGGAACTTTGAGTATTATTTTTAGAAAAAGACAGACACATTATTTTAATAACTGATATTTCAGAAGGTGCTCATTTAAGACCAGTTTTCTTTGTCAAATACAGAAACCACTGCCATTAACAGACAACTTAAACTGTAAAAATCCAAAGGAAAAAAAATTCCAAAGCCACAATTCAAGCACAAATTCAATAAAAGTTTGAGTGCCATACTATCAACAAGTGTTCCCAGAACACTCCTATAACACCCCATCCAATTTTTCCCGTCTCCTGAGCAAAACTTCTCCTTTAAAGTAACAAAAAATGGCATTAACCCTATAAGAAAGGAAGCTCTGGCTCTCACTGTTCATTCTCTACAGAAAGCTGGCTTGCTAAGAATGAACGGCTCAGGTCAAAGTTCTCTAGAGTAAAAGCTTCCCTGGCAYGATTTTATATTAACAATAAAATAAATACCAAAAATTAAGTGTAATTTTCACTGCTTCTAATGAAAATTCATCCTTACACAGTAAAAGCATCCAAGCTAAAATCAAGAGATAGTGATAATTAAGTGCAATTGCTGTGCTTCAGAATTCATTTTCTTATGGTAACAGTTCTCTTTTCCTTTTCTAAAAAATTTTATTATCCTTCCAGGCAGACACTCTTAAGTTACGCTATCACTTGGATTTTAGTGTGTATCAAATGAGAATTAGCAGAAAGTCTACTATTAAAATCACCCAAGAAACAGAGTTAGACGAAAATGCAGTTGAGATTAATGCAAAGCTTGTCTCAGACAACTCTAAACCCCACATCAGAGTACTAGGAATAGTATGACGAAGTTATTCCCAGGCTCCACTTAACGTATGAGGAAAGTTAAGCACGATGCAGTTACTGTGCTAATCAACTAACCAACTTCAGTCCAAATTTATAAAAATACTTTTCTTGCCTATGATAAACCTGGACTTCAATTATTCCAGGATGAGTTTTGCTGGGTCTACAACTTGATCTAGCTCCTGAGAAAACTAATTGTTATCTTCAACTACAAAAAAAATCCTTAGATGAAGAGTGAAATAAACTGTAAGACTTTTTCAAGGCCAAAATACCTTAATTTGGTTTCACTACATATATAAAAGAGCAGCTATACTGGGTTAAACCAATAACATATTTGTTACCTAGTTACCTACCGCTGTTATACAGTATAAGGATAGCAAGCAGTCATTTCTCAACACTGTCTTAGGTTCTTGAGCAGCAACAATGGGGGAAAACCTGTACTACAGACATCTTCAGTGGATTTTTCCTTTAAGCTATTCAGTCTCTCAAAGAAACTATACAAACTGTTATCATCTAACATACCTAATCATGTGTACAATTAGTCTATTACGCTACAGCTACAAAGTGCTGCTAGTACAGTACAGAAGTCTTGTCTTAGCTATCCTTTAAATTTATTGGAAAGTTTCCTATGTTTAATGATATCAATTAGTAGTGAACAGTCCTTCTTGCAGACTTGAAAGTTCAATGCAAAGTAATGAAAAACAACCACTTCTTAGGCAGAACTGAATAGAAGGGCCACTGTGAATGGTGTTCAGTAAGCAGGTGATGGCTACCACATAATTTCTAATGTACAATTACCGAGACATAATCTTCTGTACATGCAATGACTTACTATGGGGCCATTCAAAAGCCTAAGTTCTCCTTCTAAAGCATCACGCTTTAATGCATTTCCTATCTAAATATAATCATGGAATTTACACAACTGGTGTCATAGTGTCTTTCAGATATGCAAGATTATCTAAGTCTTACTGACAATACTGATAATCTACCACCTTGATTAATACAAAACCAAGGGTCTTAAGTTGAATGAACTCTTAGTACATGGAAATTCTAAGAGTTGCCTCTTTTCACAGTTCAACTTTCCATTCATCTTGAGCTACATTTTCTTCAGGCAGATGCTATATTCATGGAGTCCCTGCATCAYTGTGCAGATGCCAATTCCATCTGCCAAGGAGAATAAGCACTCTTTCAAAACAAACCTCAGGTTTCTCCAGAAGGTCTTTAACAGGTTGAAGAGGGGAACTGTACTAATTTCCACAGAATTCTACACACAAACTTCTCATTTAGAATCTACTCCCTATACAGTCACAACTCTGACTTTCAAGCCTTTTCAGAGCCAAAGCACCAATAAGGTCAGGAACAAGATTGTTGCAGCTGTCAAAAAGCAAGAGTAAATGAGTACTCATCTGCTTGCTAACTCCTTTGGGAATAGAATCAGATTTTTAAGTTAGGACAAGAGGCTCAGTATTTAAACAGTGTGTCCAATCATAAGTGTTTCAGATATTCAGTGTATGTAAGTTACTATAAACTCTCTACAGAATATCAGACAGAAATGGAAATGTGTASTATAGTTACTCAAGTTATTCAAGACTATTCTTTCCAATATTAACCATCTAAAAAGCATCTTAAATTACATAACAAAGCATACAAAATGTCCAAGGCAACATAGCTCTTGCTTCAGCTAGTGCTGAAGTTTTTCCTTTTATAGGTTCTTTTAAAATGCTTTAAAATGCTCATAACCGGAATAACCGTGTTACATTCATTCTGAACAAATAATGCATGCAATGCTAACTACAAAAACAACAAAAAATTACTACTAAATGTTTAACGCATACCTCTGAATTGGTACTATTTCCATTCATAAGAACTCTTTCAATAATGTTTTTCATCAAGACATGATCTAGAATTAAGGATATTGTATTAACAATTTCCTGTATGAGACTTGTATTTACACAAATATACAGATCACTGAATAACTGGTATACATTACCTGCCCTCCTCCCCACACGCTTGTTATAATACTTAGCAAAATACTATTGCCTGTTTTCCTTAAAAGCAGTGTATTTCCCTGTTCTACAAGAGTTACTGAAAAATTCCACAGAGATGAGCACAGAAGTAGATATGGATACATACCAATTAAAGGGTTTTTTCTTACATCAAGTACCACTAATGTTCTATTAGCTTGCAGAGCATCAAACAATGACTTTGCTCCTTCATTGGATATTCCACACTGCTGTAAATCAAGTGCTAAAATGTTTTAAGGAGTTGAAAAAAAGAAAAAAAAAGTCAGTGGCATAAGACATAGTCAGTCTCTACTATAATGAATCCATCTCTGTTGAACAACACCATTTCACAGAATGGATGAGGCAGTGCTACAGCAAAACCAATGGTATAGATTACAATGTTTGTATGTACAATGATCTAAAGCTCTTAAATTTCTTAATGTTGATATATATTACTTTCACAGGTGAAAATTAACTATTGAGCAACTACAAAGGAAGGAACATCAAAATACAGTTAAATCACTGTTTTTGAGTATCACTACTAGATGTAATATTGCTAGATACCAATTAATACAGCTGTCCAAAGTAGCCTAACACATAAACAAACAACCTAAGTCTGAAAAGCCTGAATCAGTGCTTCTAGCAGATCATTTCTAGCACACACAAATACATTATTCAATTGCCATAAAAATGGTACTCTTGTGGCTTTTGGCCCCTTTTCCCCCCCATGTTAAGCACTCCTAATAYCCATGTTACCTGTACAGCTAGTTCAGACAAACCATAAAAGAATTTCAGTAGGTAAGTGTTTGATTCTACATACAGAATGCTATGACTCCTGTCACCAAGATTAGAGACATTTAATACCTACATACTCTACTATAATCCAGAATACTAGAGGTTTCTTGGGCACTTTGACTACTCAGATAAGAGAGGAAAAGAAATTTGTTCTTTTTTTAAAAAAAATAAAAAAGAATAATAATAATCACCTTATTCTTTGCTAGTTAAAAGCTGAATTACTCGTTTGGCTATATTTACTATAATCACCAATTGCAGGTTTTCTGCCTGCCTCTACTGCATCTCAGAATCAGTGTTTCACAATACCTTTCAACCACAGGTCCTCTCCTAGGCATTCTGCAAAGGCACTGGCTCCTCTATCTCCAACAAGCATGTTGCAGTTGAAAGTAATGCGCCTCAAGCCTGTCATGCAGTCCAGGTCAGGTCTTCTGTATCGTAGGCTTTCAGCCCAAGCTTCATTATGTCTTTTCATTGCCTGGTGCTTTGCAAAGAAAAAAGTTATTATCAAGCACAAAAGAAAGCCAATATTATGGATGACAAGACAATCATGGGTAATTTTTGTTTATAATTAATGTTCARTAGCTAAGTGTTGATATGAAAAGGACTCAGCTATACCACTTCTGAGTTCAAGAAATACCAGTCATTCCTGAACACTGCAGTTAACTCACGCTTCTGATCTCTGAATTCACAATACAAATTACTAAATATATCTAGAAAATTCTAAATATCTTACTAGCTTGTTTTTCTCAGGTAAATATTTTCAACATATCTTCAATAGGAACAGCACACTATGAATGCGCTTTCATGCAGACTAACTTTAGTATTTGTTAGGATAACACATTTATATTGTACTAGTCACAAGCTTACTAGTCAGGTAATTACTATAGTGTCTCTATACTTCAAATTCAACTCCATTATTTTAATACTTAAGAATAGTTAAGACATTTTGAAAATTGTGTGTGTGATGGATGAAAGAAGCTCTCCCCAAAACACAGATGTCAGACCTTTAAGGCCATAATTAGAATCTGAAAGCAAAGGAAAGAAAATTGAATGCTCAATACTGCAGGTAATTATTTCTAAGTTCACCAAGCCACAGGAAAAAAAATGTAACAATAACAAAAAAAGTGGGCTTTCATATTCACTGCCATTTAGAAATAATGAAAACTTATTTATTCATGGCAGATGTAGTAATCCTACTACATTTTAAGTTACAGAGAGCTATTTTACAAGGCATATAAGAGAACATATTTCCAGATTACAGTACTTCTTGAATTCAGCCCTATTATATCCCTCCAAAAGAAAATAAAACACCCTTATGTACACTAGTTATACAGTCTGTATATTTCTTCTCGGTAATCAGAAAAAGAAAATCTTCCTTTATTACTGCATATGTAATACATGATGATACTTGAATCCATCACAATATCAAACAATTCAGTCTAAATAGTCTTAACAATGTTCACTTTGAGGTTTATGAAAATTATTACATTAAAACTGGCTCAGCATTTAGCGTTCACGTGGTAGAGATTTCTCACCATGAAAATACAATTTTCAGGAATTCAGGAACATTCAGGCATTTCAGAAATTTGGGTAGGGGAGGAAGCACGGCAGGCAGACCACTACTGTAGCTTTGTTAAAGACTATCTTTTTCTTTAAGAGATTTCATATCAAAAACAGTATATGGTATAGTATTGCTTTTATTRTCAAATTATTACTAGAAAAGCTCTATTTGTTTACAAGCCAAATACAACAATCATGCTTTCAGATTTAACTGTTTGTAAACATKTATGGTTAAGTTACCTTTAAAACATTTGCCATATGTTCTGCCCCTCGCCAGGTAAGGCTACAGCCTGTGAAATTTATGTATCTGATACTAGCCGAATTCTTCACACTCTGACAGATTGCTAAAGGGAACAAAAGTATTTGTTATATACATAYACTAAATGGCCAGATCACCAGAACACCCACTTTCCCACTGGTATATTAAGAAACTGAACTAGCTTTAATAGGTAAACCCTTTGACAAAGGGTCAGTGTTGAAAAACAAAGTTTATCTCAAATATGTCTAACCATTGTAACTTCAAAAGATGAAATATTTCTAGGGTATTTAGTGAAGACCATCTGAACTAGCTAGAACATGTCTTATTTTACTTGTGTAAACATGAACAAATCAAGAAAAAGTTAATTTAAACCTCAGATATACTACTTAATAATGCTGATTATACTTTTACCTAAAACAAAGTAATATTATTTGTTTTCTAGCATCAGGTAAACAAATTCAGGTCTTCGAATATTGTAAAGTAAAATAAAACGAAGATGGTTATCTTTAATCAGAGTGAACAAATTTAAAATGGGAATGGAAATACAAAAAAAAAAATCCAGTGTTACTGACTTAAAGTATTAAAAAAAGAGAGGAGCAGTATATTTATGCCTTTATCAATCACCTCACAAGACCAGTTATTTTTCTTTTGTATTGAAACTTACTTTCTAAGCCTCCATCTCCAATCGGACAGTGGGCTAGGGAGACACTCTCTAGAGATGAAGTTTTGGCCAACCCCTGCAAAATAATATTTATGTTTCCAAAATTTTGCTTTGCTGTTGCTTTGAAAAGCAAAAACAACATACCAATAGAAAAGACACCAAGACACCCGAACTGCTCAGTACAAACACTTTGTGCTCCTCAAAAGAAGGATTTGCTATYTCTTTCAGTACAGAAGGGCCTAAAGCAGTGAAGCAGTTACTTTGTTTTGCACATGAGGGACCTGAGCCTGAAAAAAACAAGCAGCCACCTCATTGCCTAGAAGCTATTCATGAGCAAACTGGAGTAGCTCCAATAGAAGTAGCTCTTCAAAGTTATCTTCTTGGTGCCTGGCAGCTTTTCTTCTGTCAATACCCTGCACGGTAATGCCAGTCACAGGCCTAAGTTACACGGGCCAACCACCTCCACAGAAYTGGAGACGCTGAAAGAACCATCCTATAAGCCTTGATGAATCAGAGCAAAAGAAAGTTAATCAACTTTGATTAAACATTAGGTTACACTAGATGTCTCAGCAGAATGGTTCATTCACAGGACAATATAAAGAAATCTTTCAAAATAGGCACATCCCCATTCRCAACAACTGTGTATAAATTTCTACTTCTCTAGTTTCTAATAGAGCTTCATCTAACTGTATATCAGTGCATTCTCACCTTTGTTAAAAGTATTAGATCTCTCTCTCTCAGAAGCAGTCCCTGCAGTTCCAAGTTTTTTAGTACATCTGATGTACTCAGACAGCCTTTGACAGCTTTGCATAGTTGACCAGTCAAGTCTTTTGATCGAATTGCTGGAATTCTCCTTCTAAAGTAAGTTTTATACCTTTCAACACCTAGTAAACAACAGAAACAAAGAGCAGTGACATCTAGTCCATATTGATTTTAAAGCAATCATAAACACACCTTTTTTGCTGCCATTCTTAAATAGAAAGAATTATTTGGCCATTATAATTCCCCCCTCCATACATTCAATCACTCACAAGGTTTATGCAAAGAGTTTAAGAGTCATCACTACAAACCTGATTCTCCAAGACCCTGCTGATGAAAACTTCTTATTGCAATAGAAGTCAGGGTCTTATTATGCCTGATAGCACTTAGAAGTGGTGCCCACTCAGCAGCTTTGATGCGATCTACAGTTAGATCAAGAGCACCCTCATTCAGATTGGCTTTCACAGCTTTCAGGGGGACTGAGCCTTGAACAGCACATAGATGTTCATAATGAGAGTAGAAATCCAGCATGCACTGTCTTCTTACTTTGACCGAGTCAATCATTTTTATTATGTCATATAACTCTAAAATGAAGGAGAAAAAAAATATATAAATTTTTCCCATATGCAACTGATTTAGTAACATAACTTGCATTCAATGCACATATCCAAAACATGAGAATGCATGGCTATACAYATGCAACTCAATGTCTTCAACACAGAAAGTAATGCTGACATCTTGCGATGTTCTATACCTGTGTAAGTACACCTCAACATGTAAGAAAAAGAAACACTACATTTTATTCTCCTAAACAAATGTGCATATGCAAGAGAATATGCCCATGGTTCCAGCACTAACAGGTGTAAAGGCGCCTCTTAAAACATTTTTTAAACATACAGTGTCTGCAGATTTCTTAGAAGCCTACTCCCTGACCCAGCACCAATCAGTACAAAGGACTACTCCAAATACCATTTTACAGCCTCAAAACTACTTGCCAGCTTCTCCATTGCTGCAATCAAAAGTCTGAGTTCTCATAATAAAAATTTTCCCTAAATATTTTTGGTTTTGCATACTTTYTGCCTGACCCTAGCATTCAAGTTTAATACATTTGAGGGTAAAAGAGAGGGCAAACCTCGAAGACATAYAGTAACTTCCATCTTCCACAGTAACTTCCAACAACAACTACATAAATTAGGGCTCTTTAGCATGAAAGTGAATATAACAGAATTGTATAAAATCTTGACTGGCTTAGAGAATGGATCCCGGCAACAGTTATTTGCTATCTCTTTCAGTACAGAAGCAAAGGAATATCAGATGAAACTAGCGAGTGGTAGACTGAAGAGAAAGAATGTACACGGCCAAACTGGGAAATCCAATTCCATGCTGTAAGTTTTCAGAATGCTAAAAGTTTACAGGGATTAAAAAAAAAAAAAAAAGTGGGTGCATTCATAGGCTGAAATAAAGAGAAATTCATACAAGACTACTGACAATGGAGACAAAGACTTTGTCCTAACATCTGAGCTGCAAGACAGGCATGTATTCTGTGAAGCACCACTACCTGCTTCTTCTCTGCTCATATGCTTCCTCAAATACCTCCCGGTCTGTAGGCATAAATCACACTTCTCATTTGACCTGYACAATCACTATATGCAAGCATATACAGTATCCACTTAACACATACGAATAAACAACTCTGGCTATACTTGGAAACAATAAATAGTATTTTGCAACGCTGCACCCACTGAATACTGCCACTACCTAGAATCAACTCAGAGAACTACTTCAGTGCTCCGTTTCCCTAACAAAGCACAACATCAAACCAGTACAGGGGCGGGGAGGTGCCTTATTCGCTGCAAGCGCAGGGAGCGGGGAGAGACGGTCCSTTCCTCCCACGCACCCCAATGCCCCCCGCCGCGCCTCCACCAGCCTCGGCGCGCTCCCAGCGCGGCCGCCGGCCTCCTCCTCACCTCTCCATCGCGGCCGTTTCCAGCACAGCCCCGACCGCGCAAGAGTCACCATCCCCTCCCCGCTTCCTCCCCTGGACACCGCACCGCGCCCCGACCGCAGCCCGCCAGCCGCTGCGGCGCGCCGCCAGGCTCAGCGCTAACCTCCCACGCCCTCCTCCCAAGCCCGCCGCCGCCGCGCTGCTCCGCGGCAGGCCGTTTCCCTGGGATCCCAACCGTCGCCGCCCGCCCTACGCCGCGCCACGTGGCGCCTATTGGCTGCCGCTCCAGGGACGGCCGCCCGCCTCCACCGCCTAGCCGCCGGCTTCGGGCGTTCAAAATGGCCGCGCCTAACGGCTGCCCCGCCCCGGCGAATCGCTCCCACCCCCACCCCCACCCCGCAGCCGTTACGGCGCGCGCGGGGGCGCTGCCTCCCCCGCTCCGTGACCTGCGCGGGCTGGAGGCGGCRGCGGGCAGCTCCCGCCTGTCCTCGCCACAGCGGCGAGCGGGCTGCCCCGGACCGGGCGGCCTCCGCGCCTGCAGCCGCCAGCSCTTGGCGACGGGTCGCAGGGCGAGCTGCCGCCCGAGGCGCCCTGTGGCCGTCGCGCGGGGCGAGCTGCAGCCCGAGGCATGCATAGGACGCGCTGAGCTCTTTCAGTCACCATTAGCTCCCYGCAGAAAGCTGCAGGAGGGGCATCCAGCAGGGCTGTTAGGGAGAAATTTTGCAGCTAAGCAGAAACTACTGCTTCCCTTTTCCGAAGAGGCTTTATATGCAGGGCTAGGAGAAAGCACATTTCCATGGTGCTGTCTTTTAATAGGTCTTTAAACATGCAGTGCATAACTTAATCAGCAGGCCATGCTGCAGAGAGGGCTGGCGCTATAGGTACTGCAGCAGTTTCGTTCACAGCAGTAGCCGCAGTCAGCTGGTCTGAGTAGCCTGAGAGTAAACAGATTCCTCCTCGTTCACAGCAACATTTCTTGTTAGCTTGCTAGCTTGGGTAGATCTGACTTCAGATTTAGAGTTCCCATTACTGTTCAGTGGTGCGTTGTAAAAGGTGCGCCATTCAGGGCAAAGGGACTCATGTTGCCTACGCACTGGTCCTGTAGTTTGCAAATCATTCATGGATAGGGACACCAGCTACTCATGAAAATGATTACTATAAGTTGATGACTAAAAGAAATTGGCTTATTTAACAAGCTATGCTTCAAGTCTGCTTACAGATGGGAGATTTAAACTAAAGCTGAGTACACAGTAATTAAACAGCTTAACATCCCTAGAGCTTGGGTAGAATACTGTATGTTCACAAAAATGTAATAGTCAAGTAATTTTCATAGTAGCATAGCTTCATATGAGCAGAAACTCACATTCTTCATAAACTTCAGCTACCACCAGAAGCAACCGAAGCGGCCTGAGCGCTATTTTCAGGTGTGCCAGAACGAGAATTGTCAGTCTGAGGCCACCAGCTACRCAGCAAATTGTTCCACCATGACATTTTGTGAATCAAACAGAGAAGACACACAACACACAGGGCAATAATCAGCCAAAAGTCAACACCAGTTGTTGATTTCTTGGCTATAGACTGTTGGACAAAATACGCCTACCCACCACATGTTGTACCTCTGGGTGCCACGAGCTAAACACAAGCAAAATAAAATGTAAACCATTTCCAGAAACTTAAAAGATTTGATGTTTGTACTATTCAGTTAGATCACTTTTTAACAAGCAGAGCTATAATACATCTTCACTACTAGTCCATATGTTTTAAATTTTCTCTTTGATTAATATGTCCTTAATCACTTCTATATTTCTTTAAATTCCTTCATTCATCTCTCTAGACAGTCTTATCAGTCAGAGTTTTGCTCTTGTATAGAATGGCAGTTAAATATATCTACAAATTAAAGGTGTGAGGTGATAACTATATCTTTTAAAATCACTTAAGAGTGAAATTTTTAGGCTTTTCCCCATTTTCTTTGGGGAAATTAATCTTAAATGCATGCGCTGATATTTCAGAAGTAATATCTCAGCATTCTATGCATTTTAAGCTATGAAAAATAGAAAGCATCTCTGAAGAGTCCTGGAGAGACAGACCTGGTATCTACAGACATTGTATTCTGGAGACTCTCCAGCCATGCATTTTACTGTCAATTTGCTGTCAGCTTTAAAGACTGGAATTTCAACATTAATTTTGAATCGCAGCAGCACTGTCATTGCCATGTAAACAAAGCAAAAAAATCTTTTCTGGGTGCCATTTATTAGTCATGTGTTACGCACCAAGAAAAAGCCTGAAATGAAAGCAAGCTCAAGAGTGATTAGACTGATAACATAGCTATTATTATTTTGCAGCATGTCAAAATTATTCTACATGTTTTTCATTGGATATAGTCTTGTAATGATCACACTAGATCTCTGACACTGTAGGTTGCATATATCATTGTAAAGCTATAATCAAARGGGATCTGTCTTGTGAGCAGACACATTTGTGAGCTAAAATTCATAATACTACGGAGAACCTGATCCAAGTTTCTCCCTAGCAAACTCTTCTTCTTTACAAATGACTGCTGAGTTTACCCTTCTCTCAATAGTTGGTTCATTGGTTTTTGCTTTGCATTCTACTTATTCATCTAAATTTTAAGGTTTTTTTTACATCTTTTCTGAAAATCACATTTTTGGCACAGGTCTGACACAGATCTGGATGCCAAGGAATTATCAAAAGTGTTCCTGTGTATGTGAATCATTGTGCAGATTCTAAAGTTTTATCCATTAGACAGTAGTAATGTGTGTAAAGATGAGTCTACAGCTGTTATCTCCTTCTGGATTCCAATTTTTCATCTATGGGTTTTTCATAGCCTACAAACTGAAGTAATCTTATGGCCACTGTATGCTCTGGAAAGAGCATAATGACACGGATTGCTGATAATTTAACAAAACATTTAATAAAATATTGTCATTCAAGAATGTTTCTAGATGTCTAGAAAAAAAAGGTCATGGGCAAACTCTGACCACTTCAACCTGAACCACAGTATTACGTGTGTTGGATATTCTACAATCTCTCTTGTTTAGCAAACAATAATACTAGTCACATTATCTTCCTGTCATTCAAAAATTTTCTAGAGTCTTCTATGGTTAGAGAGTTCTGTATAGATATSTTTGTCTCATATTTTAAATTTAGAAAGAACAAATGAAAGTAAACAAACACATTAGAGCATTAAAGTTTGCTACATTTGAGACTTAGCAACATTGATTCAATATACTGAAAAAGGAGCTGAATTTTTGCCTACACTATCTGTGATTGACAAGATACTGATAGATTTCATTTACTGTCCAGAAGAAAAAGTGCATGCATCTCTAATACAATGTATTTTTAATAGTTTTTTCTGTATTTCTTGCATCTCCTTATTTGTGAATATAGGAGCCCAACTCATTGAGCCATAAGGAATCTTGTTGTGTATTATTTAATAGCTATCCATACAGTTAAGTAATATTTAAGTATTTTAAATAAATATAGGCTTGTAAAACATATATTTTAGGGTACTTAGCTCTTGGATTAAGTCATTTTGTTGTATTTTTTTTCATGCTCAGTAATTACCAGCATGGCACTTCTGATAGTATTCACAGCACTACGTGATAGCTATTTAGTTTATTTTGTCTTATTAAAGCATTAAGATCTGAAATTTTTATTGTAGTATTTTGTGTTTTCTCTTTTGCTAGATTTCTTATTTTTATGTAAGATGTCCTATATTTTATGATTGTGACTGTCACCATTACTTGCTTTTCCAGTCAGTTCGAAACAGTTCCCATTGCTGTTCTTTTTTGTATTCAAAAATATGATTCGGCGAGCTACCAGATGTCTTTGCTCTAAGAAAACAGTCCCCAAACAGACCTAGTTCTGTCTGTCACTTTGGCAAATGATGTCTTCTTCACCAGTCATCCATTTGCTGAATTTCTTGAACTAATTCTTGCTCTCTTTGTTGTCTTCCAATATCTTTCTACGCCATATGCTCAAACATTTCTTTAAAACTATACTAATTCCAATTTTTTACTTGATTTAACACTACAGGCATTTGTCTGTCTCACACCATAGCCAGCGCTAGCTTTTTTAGAGACAGCATGAAGAGGAAAAGATGAGTCTGTGCATTTTATTCTGTCTTTGGGTGGGCAGCAACTCTTTTTTTCCTGGCTTCATGAGGACAATACCTCTGGAAGATATCCTACTTGGCTGATGTTCTTCCACATTATCCTTTACTGCATGCTGTGCCTTAAAGGAACAATTTAGCAGCCTCCCTTTTTCTTAACCTCTGCATCTTGCTTTTTTAAGTCTGCTTCCAAAACTAAATAACTAGCATTCTTTTCCCCTGTTCTGCAGAAGGCCAACTGGCATTGAATGCCAAGTGGCAAAAGGACGAAAACAAAATTTCCAAAATTATTTGAAAATGTTCTAAGAGCTGCTGCTAAGGCAATTTTTCATAGATTTTATCCAGAAGCCTGAGAAGATACTTTGTTGCTAGGTGGCAATGTTCCTCAAGCAAAGATGCAGTGGTAGAGCCAGTAAACCCTTTGCTTAAAGCAGGGAGCAAATAATTATTTCATTGTGTCATCATTATACAGTTTTATCATGTTTTTCTTGGAAGCTTATGATTGCATAATGACAGGTGCACAGTATTATTTATTGTTGACATTGTACTGTACTAGGACATGGCACTTTACCACACACAAAACAAGTAATACAAACCACAAAATCTCAGTGCTTAACACAGGGCAGTCCAAAGGCACATTAAGTTAAAAAATGAGTCACGGTTTGTAAATTTGCACAATAGGGTAAACTGCAAGATCCAAAGAGATAAGAAAGTTGGTATAAATTAAAAAGTTGTCCTGGTAATAATTAATTGCACAGAAGAACTCTTGAAATACAGAATTGGAGCTGGAAATGGAAACACTGGTAATGACATATGCTTTGGATGACCTGAAGCGAAAGGGAAAAGAGAAAGCTGGCCAAGATGGAAGTGTAATATGCTTAGGAGCTAGGGAGAAAAAAAGATATTCTGAGAGCCTGAAGGTGAGTATTCTTTGTTTTAGAAGTCTTGAGATGCATGTAGGCCAAATAAATGCAGTTCTTTTTCCTCTGCTGTAGCCAGGCTATATCCTGCTTTATATTCCATGGATTAACATTCACTTTAGTGGACTGGGAACTTTAAGTCTATGTAATGAAGACTGAATGCAAAGCAGACATTGTTTAATAGAACTAGGATTTTTTTCTCTTGTCTACTCCTGACCTCCTCTTCCTTGTCAAAAGCCCCTTTTTTTTCAGCTTGTGATACAACTTTATTGTTTCTTTCTCTCTAACTTTCTGCCAGATTTGTACAGAAAACATTTTCTTTTCCCTTTTCTCTTTCTCCTTTCTCATCTCCCCTCTCCTCTTTTTTTTTTCTTTTACTTTCTGTTTTTCAAAAGTGTTGTGTTTCAAGATCAACCATCTGGGGGCCCAAATGTTAGAAAATAAATCATTATTTCCCCAAAGTTGTACTGAAGAGTATCTAAGATCAAGTCTCTAAGCCATGTATCATTATAACATTAACAAGAAGCCACAGTGAAAAACCACCCGGGAAACTGATTACTCAAAAGTAAGGAACTGACTAAATTACCAGTGCTGGAGGGAACAGAAAGTATGAACAAAAATAGCAACATCCTTTACAATATTTCTATTATGTCTTCTTTTCTCTACCGAAAAAGATAATCATGAAGCAGGTAAAATTTGTGATATAATGAATGTATAAGGAAATAACATACTTTCAGCTAACTGTTCTTTGATCATACTATGTAAACTTAGTGTTTGTTTCTCTCCTAGGCTGAGAAACCTTTCTCTAGGCTTCATTGTACAGAGTAGTCATGCAGATTCACTGTACAGACCTGAACCACCTGAGCTGTCAAAGTGAATTACAATAGTGGTAGGATATAGTATAATAATTCTGAATATATTAGTGCTAAGAAAGGCTGAGAACCACGATTTGCCATTACAGTAGGTTTCAGATATGCTTTCTATCTCCTGACAAAACTACAATAAATTCAATGACATAGAATTAAATAGTYGAAAGAAGGAATACTGTCTACCTTTGCTCAAGCTTTGTATTATTAATGCACTAGATAGATCTTAACACCTGAGGAACACAGATTTGTCCAGCTAAAACATCTGCCCAGGGCATAAAGAGAAATCAAGACAGCCTGGTAGCTAACATACTTGGCACTACTGCTGGATCACCATTAATTCYTTTGGAGCGCTATGCACCTTCAGGGTGCAGTTCACCTGAAAGGATCAGAAAGAGGCAACTTGCCACACAGGATGCAGCTGGGTATAACTCTTATGCAACTTTCATTACAGAGCTGTATTTAGCTATACATGCTAGGAGAACTAAATTTAACTGGATTAGGTCAATGAAATTGAATTAATTCATCGGGTATTTAGTATATAATTACAATAATAAATGTATTTTTTCTACTAAGCTTTCCATCACCAGTAGTTTAATCACTTCTGAAATTTTACTCAATATATAATGATTTCTTATTTTCTGTTAACAGCAAGTCCCATGTGACATGAAATGAAGGTTATATGGATTCAGAATTTTTGCATGTTTATATAATTATCATCTCCTTTTCTCTTTGTTTTTGAGAGATTGTCTGTTAGGGTAATACATAGACCATCTAAAATTTCTAGATACAAGTTCTTTTATAAAAAAAAGAACTATAATATCATTATAACTATGAATTTTAGCAAGTGTCCCCAGTAAGCAAGCCCTAGGCACCAAAACCATAGAAATTCGCTCGACCTTGTAAAAGCCTAGTCTTTCGTCCATATACCAAGGTAGTGAATCAGACACTAAGTTTTACAGGAAACAAGTAAGTAATTGTGACTTCCTAAAAGTTCTAAATAYGGAGAAAGAAAGCAAGCTTCAAAAAGTAATAACTCCAAAGGAATATTGTACCTATTGCCTTCCACATTTACGTTTTAATTCTGAACATAAGTCAGTTTTACTTCTCAACGAGACAAAATGTCCTGCCTTAACTTGTTTTACTTTACTGTGAGGCTTARGGCATACAATCAGTAAAAAAATGAACTTGAGTACTTTTATCCCAAACTTACGAGATTACAGGCTATACTATGACAAGAACAGTATCATTTCCAAATGTGTTATTCAGAGAATGTTGAAATCCTCGCCATGAGAACCTCACTGCATTTTAGAAGAGGAGGTTACCACAGGAAGAATGATTTTTAGCACCTCTATTAGGAGCAAAAAGGAAAGTACACCTCAAGAGTGATTGCACATGTAAGAGAGTATTTTGTACAGTATAAAGAGAAAAAAAATGACATATTTGAAGAAAAAACACAACATAAGTGACATTTGAAAATAACACTTGTTTACTGTGCGATGATACAGCATTTGTGTAAATTCAGTTGAAGACTGACTTTTGAATTCTTCATTTGTCTTTAGTTAAACTGATGCTTTTGAAGTACAGTTATTTTTAATTAATCACAATGTGAGAAGTTCACAGGACTACATTTATATATTGTGAGCTTAATTCAGTATTCCAGAGCATAATGCAAAAGTCAGTGTACATGAAAAGGCTTCAGGCTTTACAACTAGGACCAGAAACTCATTCTTACAAAAACAAGAAGTTATGATACCACCAAATTTCAGTATATTTTAGACAAATTTAAAAGAGTTAGCATCACTACTATTGTCAACAAATTTTAAACTATTTTGCCCACAAATCACAGTAATTTCTATAGAATTTAGAGCTAGATTCAGCTTTCTGCCAAATTAAGATCCACTTTCAGAACTAGGTAAGATTGAATACGTAGAAGTAAAAGTTGAGGGGAACAGAGTTTCAAGAATAATGAAGGGCATATGAAGAAAAGCCTAACCAAAATTAAATTTTCAACCAATCTGGATGAACTTTTATAATCTTCACCTTAGTTTTCAGAACTGTCAGTGATCAAATATCCTATTGCTTGTAAATTGGAGACAATTTATTTTCAAAAATTAGTAAGAATTAATAAACGTTTAATCTTCAAACTGATAATAGGAGAGATGTCCTTCTAGGTCATGGTAATGATCTCTCTAGTCCAATATTTAGCCTCCCATAGTGGCTAATGGCAATACTGTTTAGACACAAAAGCCTAGCCCTTTCTGCAGTCTGTTTCCCTTGTATTCCTCCAGCATCTACACGTGGTGTATTAGGGATGTTGCAGAGTACATTCACATATTTTCTTTTCAGTGTCCATTACAGAGCTACTGTCCAGTATTTTGTCTAGTCTCCTTTTGAAGCTGTTGATGCTGTCTGTCTCTATCACCTTCTAGGGCAGCAAGTTACAGAATTTTACCACCTGCCGTTTAAGAGCTTTCTTTTATCTTTTATGCAATATCTCCAGGTAATTTCATCAAATGCCCCTTAGTTTTGGTCATGTGGGATTTTGTACTTAACAATTCTGCATGCACTCAGGCAACTACCTTTGTCATTTTGTAAACCTCAATCACATCTTCAATCAGGTTTATTTTCTCCAAACTGAAGAGTCCTGATCCGACTAATTTCTTCTCATAAAGCATTTTTTTTCCACTATGATCCTCCCGTGAGGCCCTCCTCTGTAGTCCTCCGAGCATCCCCTAACCTACTGCATCCTCCCTGAGATGCAGAGAACAGCACTGCACATGCTACCCATAACCCACAGGCTCACCAAGGTACAGATCACAAAGAGATGCCTCTGATCTGTGCTCAGTATCCTTTTGACGATCACTAATTCTGTTATATTTTTAGCCACTGACACACACTGGGCCGATGCTTTCAAAGAGCTGTCAGTGATGACTCCAAGAACTCTCTCCTGAGTTATAACTGCCAGTTCTGATTTAAGCGTTATATAGGTTTTTCATTGTATACTTTATTTATCTTCCATTCTGTGTAGAATTATGGTTTCAGTGCTGAATTTTCCTTATGCTTCCTCACCCTCCAGAATAAAAGCCCTTGAATAYCAATTTTATGGCAGAGCGCAGAATAGGAAAATCTCTTCTTTGCTATTCCTCATTTTTGGCCTATGCTTCAGGGAAAGCCCTTTGTATGACTTCAACACTATTGGTTTTGCTGAAAGAAAAAGAATGATGACCGAAGGGCTTTTGCATATTATATAGAATCAATTTTCTTCATGTTAAAAAATACCTTCTCCTGTTATACTTCTCCTCCAAGAGAGATTTATCTTCTTTCTACTTGAGGAGACCCATCATAAGTCTTTGACATTATGCTAGGTGCTGCTTTAAAGGTCACATGGTACTACTTTGTATATCCACCTGGTACTTGTGGATATACAACTATTTAAAACAGCCTGAAGCAGAACATAGTTTTGGATTCACTGCACTAGATGAAGCAGTTGGGAGGGAGTACAAAATGTTACAACATTATTAAAAAGCTAGGAGAAGTGAAGTTCTTCAGAAGCAAAAGCTGGTGGTTATTATTTCAAGTACTTCAAATATGTTTCATACAATCCAAATTCAAATCTGAAAAAAAGGGGGGGGGGGCTTCATCTGTTATAGCAGGAAGACTCACATGACTCACTCAGGATTCTGCAATATTGCTTGACCTTTATGAAGATTACAGTTATATAGGAAATTGGAAAACACGGACTTTTGTGATTATCTGTAGTATATATGTATACTTGACAGCATTTAAAGGGACTAAGAGAAAAAACCTAATGTGTCTATTTGCTCAAAAAAAAAACAGAATTTTTCCAAATTACCTAAATAGCTGAAGACCAGTGTCATTTCACAACAATGACATAAAAAGACACAGTAAGATTTGCCTGTCTTAGCAAAAGTTAGTTTCGCCAACCAACCAGTCTTAGGCTCATCCTTTGAAAAATGTTAAAGGACAAAATCCAGCAATACAGTCAGTGCATGTGGAAGTAGAAAGGGGTTGAATGAAGGAGCAGAAGTATAGAAGTACTATACTACATTGTCCAAGTGCACGTATGTATTGTTTGGTGGTACTTATACACTCCCTTTACAAGTATTTTTGATCAAAAAATAAATATTTTTTCCCGTGGATTTCACTGCTACTAATGTCTCAGCCTGGAAATTGATTATTCTTTCTCCACTTTTTCCACTAGTTTCCTGAACATCAGTTCATGCCTTTTCCCCTGTTTGCAGCTTTACCCCCTATTTGGATTTCCTCTAGAGAAGTCATAAATAAATCATCATACCAGTAAGAAAAAGAAACTAACAAGAGTGATGTTTCTATGTATTCTCCACCAAGTGTTAACTGCAGAAAATAAATTTACTATATTTAAATATGTACTTTTTAATTAATATATTTTATATTATTTTATTAACAGATCACTGTGTTTATACTATTGAGCACCAACTGGTAGTCTGCAAACTCAGATCCCCTACTCATAAGGAACGCTGTAGATAATACAAACTGTGCTGACACTGTTTCTGATGCAGTTTGAAGTCATAATGCTATAGTGATACAGCAATTTTACCCTTTATTTTGTTGTTACATATATGCCTGCTCATTTTATATTATCACCTAAAAGGCCTAAGTGGCTAAATAGGACATAACTGTTACTGTGGCAGGTGGTCTAATGAACTAAGCTATAAAATAGTCCCTGCCCCAAGAAATAAAGTGGCACATGAAAGAGGAAATGCATATGTACAATTATCAGGATAATGTTAGGCACACATTCTTCTTAACCTTGAAAGGTTTAGAGTTTCCAAAAAGAAAGCAACAATTTAAAAATACAATTTTTTACTACCCATATACTCCTAAAGACAACTATTACTATCTGAATAACAGGAGGTAAAATGGTATCTGCAGGCATAGCATTCTCAGAGACAACATGCAGCCATTGAAAATGATACTGTAATTCTCTCTCAAAAGGAAAGTCTAACCAAGAAACCTGCTACTGCCTACTGTATTTCTAGCTCAGATAAGAATAGCAAAGCAAAGTTAGAAATACAGTGAATGAACAACATAAAAAGTAAATAGCAGTAACAGCCTGATTTTATATACAAAATGTTCTTGACAACAAGACAGGTACAGTTGCCACCACAGTTAGTTAGAAGAGATTGCACAGCTAATGACTCAGTGAGTGCGTACCCAGAAGAGTAAAAGATAAGGAAATACTAAATAAAAGCTAGATATTTTTCAGGTGATGGTTTCATTAAAAAAAGCAAAGCTGGAAAACTGCATACAGAAATTGCATGCAATCCTGAAACAATAGAAAAAAGTAGTAATGCAGGAATGAATCAAAGAACATGAAAAGTAATTTCAGTGATCTCTTTTCCTGAATGTGTATCTAAATGGTGACTAAGGAGGCTTGGTCTCTCCCACTGTCACAGCAGGAATTCCTTGTTAAGACTACTTGTGACGTTCGCTCCACCAGGATCAAGTGGTCCAATATGACAGTGGTCAACACTTCARCAGCTGCTGAGGAAACCCAAGGAAAGGCATGCTTATCTGGAGATATATTTGCTCAATAGGATAACATTTTTTTGGCATATTTCAGTCTTTCTTAATCATTAGCTTTTCTTTTTCACCTTTCACAGAATCATAGAATCAGTAAGGTTGGAAGGGACCTCTGAACATCACCTAGTCCAACCTCCACCCTCAGCAGGGTCACCTAGAGTATGTTCGACAGGGTTGCATCTGGCAAGCCTTTAATATCTCCAGAGAAGGAGACTCCACAACCTCTCTGGGCAACCTGTGCCAGTGCTCCATCACTCTCATAGTGAAGAAATTCCCCCTCACGGTCAGGCAGAACTTCCTGTGCTTTAATTTCTGCCCGTTGCCTCTTGTCCTGTCATATGGGACAACTGAAAAGAGTTTGTCCTTGTCCCCTTGACACCCTTGGTTTTACTAATCAAAAGACTAACATTTTAATTTTGTAGAAAATCCACAGCTTAACCTGCAGGATGTTTCTTACATTTACAGTCAGGTAATAGTAACTGTACAACTTTTTTTATTTTTCTGAGATCTGAGAGATATTCCCTACTTTCTGACTCAAATTGATCAATGTTATTATTCATTTGTATACTACTACTGAGATTTACTATAAAAAAGCTTCCTTCCTGCACTGCCAAAAATACTGCAGTTTCAACACTGCAGTATTGAAATCCAGGTTTAAATATGTGTGCACACATTTTCAAGAATATCGAAAAAAAATAAGGTTTGGGGATTTAGCTCCAATATTAGATAGCTAATTTCAATCTTTCAGTTGAAAATATAGTAAAACAAATACAAATCAAAAGTTATGAGAAAGCTATGGTTGGACATGGATGTGGCAATTAGTGATCTAGAACAAAGGTCCTAGACTGGGACCTGGAGCAGAGAATCACAAAGAATCCCAGTGTCCACTGGGCTGTGTTTAAGCAGATCATGACAAAGTTAGGCTGGAACTACAAAGGAAATTCCTAAACCATCAAACAGGCAGGTACTAGAACCATCTTCTARAAATGGAGGAAAAAATGGTTTCTTCTAAGATGGAGCTTGCTGTATTTATTAAAGGGATCACACTGTGGATTCCCAACAGCAATAAGAGACTATACCATGATCCAGTAAGTAACAATCCAGGGAAATGACTCAAACCAACCTTGCTATCTGTTTTGCTACATAGTTAGAATTACCCTAAGGAAAGAAAGGTATTTTTAGATGCAGCTTTACAGTCTGTCTTTTAAACTATCCAACTGACATTTTCTTAATTTTAAATATCTATTTCAATAATCGGAAGATAATGCACCATACTTGAATGGCTTTGTAATTCTGCAAAATTTCACATCTAAGCATCACACTGACTACTGAAAGTTCAYAAAAGTTTGTTTAATAGTATTCAACCACAGAAGACTGTTGTCTCATCTTGATGCTCTTTATTGCAATTCTTGAATAACAGATGCTCTAGAAATGTTTTTGAAAACTGGTCATCATAGAAAATATTATACAGAACCTACTGAACATGCTCATTACTTTCACTGTTTTGCCTTCTAAAATAAGAGCTTGTTAGAAATTCTGAGAGAGGTAGGTGCTAAACTGAAATCTGAAAGTGGAAAGCCAAAAGTAAAACAGACACTAGGGCTTAATGCCCTAAGTCAGGTCATCAAGGAAGTCATATTAGCTCAGTAATAAGATGAGTTGCTACCTGATGGGGATGTTTAAGTAATAATGATGTACTTATAACCATTAGATGTGTTATTCTGTGCTTATCTGCAGCATGGCTGAAGTTTTATCTGAAGTATTGATGTATACAGAGAAAATCGTGAGAGAAAGAGGAATAAGGAAATTCATCTAGTGTGAAAACTGGTTTTGTTGGAAAATCTGTATTTGCACACCTGGCTTCACATCTGTATTACAACTACTACCAATTAGGACTCCAATCCCAATGTACTAGACACTAAATAGACTTACAGAAAAGAAACCCACTCCTAAACTGCTGATTGCTGTCTATCTACATAGGTAACAAAGGAGACCAGATGAACAAAGCAGCCAAATAGGGCAATGAAAATAAAAATAGAATTTAAGAGAGAATAAGCTAACTGTAATTAATTAGTGTCTACTGTTTGTAACACAGAAAATGTAACTTGCTAATCATCAACAGGGCTCTGAGTTCACTGCTAGAACTGGCTGTTCTCAGATAGTGTGGTCAGTACATATTTTATCAGATGTGAGCCTCAAGGAAGGATTTCATAAAGCTTTTTTGGAGACTGTAGAGCTCTTTTTTCTCTTCATGAGAGGAAGAGTGAAAGGGACAAATATTACAGGTTTAAAGAAAAAGGATAACTGGGTACCTCTGCAACGGGGAAACATAATTTAAATTGTAATTAAATAATACTGTAATTAAACAAAACTGTAAAAGTACCATAATTGAGTAAAACTGTAACGAAATAATTTTATGTGATACAGGGCATAGAAAAATTTGGAATGACGCAAAATTAAAAACAAATGACCACATGAATCTTAAAGAGTTCTCTCTCTAGTAAGTCTGTAAGGTAGGAACAAAACTCGACCATTTTGGCTTTGCTAGTTTGTGCTAGTTTTAACTAGCACAAATGACTAAACCAGCAACATGATCATTTTGAAATGGATCCAAGAAGCTGGTATTTTTTGATGCTATGAGGTCTAAGAAATAAGGGTCTGCTAAACTAAGTTTAGGATGTTGGGATAATGAAAGAGGAAAGTGATTTCATTAATAGACTTTTGAATTAAACAGAGAAACTTGAGTATAAGCACTCATATATAAGATATATGGAGAATTTTACCTGACTACTTTTTATGACACTACCATTTTAAGGTCACCCATGAAGAGTCCAGCAGAAACTTTATGAGGATTGGGATAATCTCACTTAACACTTGAGAAAACTAGCATGTTAATATTTTGCAGCTATTAAAATAACTTAAGGCCAGACCCTGAAGTATAGCTCTGAATACGTTCAAAGACAGGCTAACTTTTTTTTCTCAAAATTTAAGTTTATTTAACAAAGAATGTGCTAACAAACAGATTAAAGTGTTAATAAACAGAGAAAAGTGCTCTGATCATGACTACTGATTACAATTATGAAACTAAGAAATGTTATGAACAAATCCAGCAATTATGATATTAAGAGTCTGTGAAATACATTTGTAATATCACTGAGCATAAAGATCAGACTTTACTTCTTAGAGCAGTCTGTAACAGTAAAGTGACAGTAAAGCAAATGACCTTAAAAAGTAGATTTGAAAATAATCTATTAAAAATTGCAACTCTGGATGTTCTTCAGTCACTTGTCTGTAAAAGTAATAAATCATGTTTCTTGAAAGTTATTTGTCAAACTGAGAAATTATAAATGAAGATGATCCCTTGTAGAAATGCAACAATATTTACCAATTTTTATGATGCACGGATTTTAGACCAACAGCTAGACTTATTTCTGAGAACTGATTTTAGGGACTGATGGAAATTTATTCTGATTTAAACTGAAAAATGGATGAAATGCTRCAAAACACAGACTCACAAATGGCATGGTAACATTTGTTGCCTCAAACAAGAGGGAGAGCTTGTGACCTTCTAAAGAATCTCCAATTGTTTAATAGGTTTACTCTGACTCCCTGTTTGATTCTACAGTATGATTCCACCTCTTCATTCCTGGGTTAGATATAAAGAACTGAAGTAGTTTGCAGATCTCTCCATTTTTCAAGCATATTACAAAAGCGAATTTGCATATTATAAAGGAAAGTCCCTTATTCATTTCTAACCTTCTGGTTGTTATCTTTGCCACTTCCTGTAACACTGCACAATAATTATCTTAAATCTCTAAATGGACAGTTTAATAATTTCTTCACCTTCAGAGTCCCCAGTAATACTTGTTTCTATTCAGAGCTCAGCCTCTAGAAGAATATTCTATGGAGGCAAACACTTTCTTGTCATTTGGTTCCTAAGATTACAATGCAGTTCTACATAGCATGGACGAAATAACAAGCCCTTCAGCAAAAAGCACAAAATTGCAAGTTTAGGTCATGGCAATTAATTCTTTTGAATATACTACTAAAAATATTTATACTAAAATATTGAATGTTACTATTCTTGTTCAATCTGAATCTTTATTCAGGTAAATTTGATATAAAATACARTATCTGTTGTCATTCATCTATCTAGACAGATAAATAAATAACCACCTTTCTCTCTTTGTCTTTCTAATACTGTCCCACATACGTGTAGTGTGCCTAACATTTGTTTTGCTTTAATTTTATTAAATTTGAACCTAGACATTAAATCATTTCCTTAGTTAAAGCTGTCACATAGGTAAGGGAAACAAAATGTGATATTTTATAAAAATAGTCTGTTGTGTCTGCGTAAGTAGTTGTTACTAATTAAAAYAAAATTAAATTAAATAGTTTTAGCTTCGAGATTTTCTCTTTGAACTATATACCAAACATTTTTCTAAAATCTATTCAGAACTATTCTTTGAACACTACTTGCTTAACACATTGGCTGACAGTATTTATCAGAAGAAAAAAAACCTAAATGCCACTGATAAAGTATTACAAAAGTTTCAATATCTCTTGACTTAATCTTTTTTTATATTTCAGAAATAATTTCTAATGGCAACAGGAATATTTCAGATACAAAAAATGGCTATTTATATTGTTGTTTCACTGTGCCTTATAACAGTTTTGTTGGAACCTAGTAGTTGCTGAAAGAGTATGAACAATGACATAAGTTATATATGTTATATTCTTTGCATCTGCAAAAAGACTGTGTGGGAAGAGATAATATCTTTAAGTAGAACAACTGATATACATACAGTTGAAAAAAGATAAGTTTTGTACTCAGATAAGTTTTGGCATGCTACAGATTATACTGCTGTCACAGTTTGTCCAGTAAAGCAAATACTTCTTTACACCAGCTTCAAGACAAAAAAAAAAGCTGACACATCATCTTTGATACTGCCTGCATTACTTCTTGTCTGACCCATAATTCACACATCATAGCATCCAATTAATAGAAAGATAAACAATCCGAAACTTACTAAAACAAAGAAAATAATAGAACAGAAAAAAAAAAAAAAAAACAAAGTCTTAGAGGAAGAGAAAACTATAGTGCTATTTCACTGGTTATGAACATACTAATTTGTATGTTATTTGCTAAGATGACTTTTTTTTTCATGTTTCTCCATCCATCATTTGGTTTACATCTAAAAAAAAAAACACCCCAGAGCCCAGTCATAACACACAAAATCTTCAATCGGTATTCATTGGTATGCATGCCAGAACACATTTAGGATAGTCTTTATTTACACGTAGGCCCTTTTTCCATGTGCCAGCTCATTTGAGGTCATTAAGAACAGAATACATATTTGACTCAAGAACATCAGGAAGTGAGGGAGAAGGGTAGCCATTTATAATTGCCTGAAATATGATAACAGAAACATTGCCACTACTATGCACAGAAATACGCTGTTTCTTATAAGCATTGAATTCATTCTTAGAGCATGTCTTGTGCTTTTACCAAGCAAACTGCAAAAAAAAGGCAACACAAATGGTGTGCAAGGCATTTTTGAACTAAGCCTTAAAAGGGCCTATTAAAGGCAACTGGTCTGATGGATTTAGATTTCTAGGCTCCTAAGGGATATTTTCCCACGAAAAACACTGCTTCTTGGTACGTAGTGCAAGAAACTACATGAGGAGCCGAATTCTGTTTTTCAATAAATCCATAAGGGTTCTCTTTCACCAGTTTGAGCTGTTTATTTGTATTCAAGTTTAAAAAGAGTCCTAAGTAAATGCTCGTGAAGTTTAGCCGTCACCAAAAAGCCAAGAAAAGAAAGTAAGGCTTTATATGTAAGAAAAGATGCAGATACATTTATGTTACATTTTATGTATTTGCTGAGCAAACAGATGTTCAAACAGGGAATCTGTTTTAGTTCCCTCCTAGAGTTTTTGCAGAATGAACTGTATCTTATCCTGAGTCAAACATAAAGGTTCAGTCTAATATACTGGATTTTTATCCAAAATATATGTTAAAACCTACAGTATCAGTGGCAGAAAGTCACCAGCTTCCTTCTGATACCTGTGCCCATATATTTGTTGTCATTTATACCAAAGGGTCCTGAATTTCAAAGGCACATCATATGAACTGTGGCCTGACAACTTTCCGAGGTACCTTTATAAAAAGTGCAATTGCGTTACAATCAAATAAAATGCATTTAGCTCTCCAGCAGTAAATCACTGGCTATGTTTTCTTTCTTTCACTTCCTGCACAAGTACTAAATGGAAGACAATTATCTACTATTGCCTTCTAACTCAGTTTTCTCCATTATTTTAAACACATTTGTAGGAATCGTATTTATCTCAAGTATTTGTGATGGCTTTACTTAAGACTTAATGAGGACCATTTATTCTTGGTACAACATGCATTTCTTATCTATTGCCACATGAAGACAGAAAGGTATCTCAACTGATAAAATATTTCCATTTAGAGGAAGACATTGATTAGTCATTTTCTTAAGATCCTTCTTTGCAATCACTTTAAAATAATAAAGACTTGAATCAGTGTCCCAATGGACTTCTGTTATCATTAAAAAAAGAATTATACATAGCTATAAAAAGCATTTAATTGTCTATCCCAAATCAGAAYTGATTAGGTCATAATTTTGATCCTCATGTCACTTATTACTCATTGATGATAGACATCTTCTCTTGTTTTTCATTAAGAGATTTGTTAGCAAAGATATCTGATGCTCCTATTAATGCAGGATATAAAGCATACACCCAGTTCAGGATTCACTACTGAAATGTCCAAATTCATCTTACAGTGAATTGGTATTTGAATTATATATTGTTGAAAAGGCAATTCTAAGAAGTCCTACTACACTAAAGAGAATATTTATCACATTGATTCATGACACTCTAATGCTACATATGGAAATTCTGTGGAAGGACATATTTGCATAGTTTCTTAGCTGTAAATTGTCAGTTTGCACTCACACACAAATTAGTTTTTACATTTTTTTTTCCATTTATGCTCTATTGTTTTCATTTTTGCTAATCAGGAAAGTAAACCCCTTTAGGACAACTAGGTGCAAATACAAATATAAATGTGAGAGCTAAAATGGTTTCCCCCTTGAAATTTTCTGCAGATGACAGACTCCCTTAGAAACATCTATTGTATGTGGTGTTGAATGATACCTGAAACCATAATGAAATAGTGTGCGATGTCTGCTGGAACTGCACCAAGAGTATCCAATTATTATTTACTCTGCTATAGAATTATCCAGGCAGAAAAATACACAAATATTTTGACTTCCAGTGTTGCTGCAGTGGTGATCACTTTATTTTTGCAGTTAGATATACTACATTCTGTGCTATAAGTACTTGATCACAGCTGGAACTCTTGGCTTACATTGAAATACAAATACATTCAAAAAAATCACCTATACCTACTGCATATACGTGTTTAGATAAGGCATAAGTCAGATGTTTTAACTTTGGAAATGATAACAATGCAAGACAGTAATTCTCTCATCTTACATACTAACCTGAAGAGTAATATGTGGCATGCCTTGATC